>NW_027397066.1:18083684-18257454 GCF_003265705.2 Callorhinus ursinus | reverse complement strand
AGAGAAGAGAAGAGAAGAGAAGAGAAGAGAAGAGAAGAGAAGAGAAGAGAAGAGAAGAGAAGAGAAGAGAAGAGAAGAGAAAGAAGAAGAGAAAAGAGAAAAAAAGAAAGAAAAGAAACAAACTTATTACAATATATTCTCAAAGCTAGATGTGAATTGGTATTTTCTTATTCAGTAAATACAAAATATATAGCTACTCCTTTGAAGATACTGAAGGAATTTTTACATGAAAAAGAGTTCTTTTTACTGGTAACAAAAGCAACAAAAAAGAGAACCATCTGTGTTTTCTAGCTAGCAAATTCCCCCACCCTAGTTTTCAAGAAATTATTCCAGAATATTCTCACCAATTAAAATGATCACACTGTGTTAGTTTTGCTTCTTCCAGAAACAGACATTGCTGAGATTGAAATGGAGACCATTTATTTGAGAGGTTATAAATTAAACTTTGTCATAGGTATGGATGTATAAAAAAATGTAAAGATGTATAAAAAAATACATATAGTATATATAAGGTTTGGTACCACCCACAATTTCAGGCATCTACTGGGGGTCTTGGAACATATCCCCTATGGACAAATTGACTTAAACATCAACTCCCATCAGCCATAGAATGAGAGGGTTTTCTCGGAGGGAGTGTTGATTGATTCTCCAAAACTCTAACAACATGCACAGACAGCACACACTATAGGTCATTAGAAACACTTAGAAGAAACTTGCACACATTTACAGTTGGACATTGAGTCTTAGGTGAGTCTTAGGTGTCAATTTTGCTAGGTTAGAGGATCCATTTATTTCACCAAACACTAATCTAGGGGTTGCTATGAAGGTAATTTGTCAATGTGGTTAATGTCTATAATCAGTTGACTTTAGATAAAAGAGATTACTCTCAAAAATGGGGTTGGGTCTCATCCAACCAGTTGAAGGCCTAAAGAGCCAAAACTGAAGCTTTCCAGAGAAGAAATTTTGCCTCAAGACTGAAGTGTCAAATCCTACCTGAGTTTCCAGACTGCCAGCCTGCCCTATGGATTTCAGATGTCAGCCTCACAACTCCATGAGCCAAGTCCTTCAAATCAATCAACCTCTGTCTCTCTCATAGCTAGATCTAGAACTATAGATACATAGATATATATAGATATATCCTGAATATATATTATATTGTATTATATTATATTATATTATTATTATATTGTGTGTGTGTGTGTGTGTGTGTGTATACATATATTCTGATTCTCTGGAGCACCATAACCAATGCAAAAGGACCAGGAGGATATAGGTAGGGCACTAAACACCTACTACCAATGTTATTTATACCTGTTTCTTTTTTTTTTAATTAAAACACACACACACAAACATAAATCATATCCCATCTCATTATAAAAGCTATTCAGAGAACTTCTTTGTGTGTTCCCTGTGAGCAGACAGGACTTCAGTGGAAATCAGATGAATACATCATGTCTCAAAAACAACACTAAGCTAAACCCTGATAGCCAGCATAATTCTGACTGTTATGAACATTCAATTACATACATTGATACATTTTTAATTTATCCCCCAAATTACAACTGTTTAAACACAGGGTTCATAAAGAACACTACTATTTAAATACAAATTAATAAGCATTGGACGCCTGGCTGGCACAGTCAGTTAAGCGTCTTACTCTTGGTTTTCACTCAGGTCATGATCTCAGGGTCGTGAGATTGAGCCCTGGGATGGGCTCTGTGCTCAGCGGGAAGTCTGCTTGGGACTCTCTCTCCCTCTCCCTCTGCCCTTCCCCATTGCGTGCTCTATCTCTCTCTAAAATAAATAAATTTAAAAAAATTAATAAGCATAAAGTAAGAATTAAAAATTTAGCATAAGATTATCTGCCCAGATCACTTAATCAAAATTCTTCTATGAAATATCACTATATTCTCAATATATATTGTTAAATTTAACATGCAATGTGCAAATATATTCTTTTTTTATTTTTTTTATTAACATATAACGTATTATTTGTTTCAGGGATACAGGTCTGTGATTCATCAGTCTTACACAATTCACAGCACTCACCGTAGCACATACCCTCCCCAATGTCCATCACCCAGCCACCCCATCCTTCCCACCCCCTCCACTCCAGCAACCCTCAGTTTGTTTCCTGAGATTAAGAGTCTTTTATGGTTTGTCTCCCTCTCTGGTTTCATCTTGTTTCATTTTTCCCTCCCTTCCCCTATGATCCTCTGTCTTCTCAGTTCCTCATATCAGTGAGATCATATGATACTTGTCTTTCTCTGATTGACTTATTTTGCTTAGCATAATAACCTCTAATTCTATCCACGTCGTTGCAAATGGCAAGATTTCATTTTTTTGATAGCTGCATAATATTCCAGTGTGTGTGTGTGTGTGTGTGTGTGTGTGTGTGTGTGTATACCACATCTTCTTTATCCATTCATCTGTCAATGGACATCTAGGCTCTTTCCATAGTTTGGCTCTTGTGGACATTGCTGCTATAAACATTGGGGTGTATGTGCCCCTTAAGATCACCACATTTGTATCTTTGGGGTAAATACCCAGTAGTGCAATTGCTGTATTGTAGGGTAGCACTTTTTTCAACTTTTTGAGGAACCTCCATACTGTTTTCCACAGTGGCTGCACCAGCTTGCATTCCCACCAACAATGTAGGAGGCTTCCCCTTTCTCTGCATCCTCACCAACATCTGTCATTTCCTGACTTGTTAATTTTAGCCATTCCGACTGGTGAGAGGTGGTATCTCATTGAGGTTTGATTTGGATTTCCCTGATGCCGAGTGATGTTGAGCACTTTTTCATGTGTCTGTTGGCCATTTGGATGTCTTCTTTGCAGAAATGTCTGTTCATGTCTTCTGCCCATTGGATTGGATTATTTGTTCTTTGGGTGTTGAGTTTGATAAGTTCTTTATAGATTTTGGATACTAACCCTTTATCTGATATGTCATTTGCAATGTGCAAATATATTCTTATTTTTAAAATCCAACAATATAAAAGTATATTGATTAAAAACAAATGTAGTGCTTTATGCTTCCTTCCTCTCTCATCCTTCTGCAACTCAAATGAACATTGACTATTTGGAGTTTTACTTCCAGATTTTTCACATACACACACACACATGCACGCACATGCACACACACATGCACACACAAAGATCCAGCCCATTGATGAACTAGACTTTGGAAAATACTAAGGGCCTGAAAGACCTGACGGATTTGTAACTCATCTCTTTTTTGTATGTATTCTGTCAGCCTCTGATTTATTATATCTTTTATTCTGGATGCTTTAATATGGTAGGCACTGTGTAAAAACTTTCATTAAATGAATTCAATAAGTTCTACTTACTAACTCCAAAAATAGTACTCCACTTATGAAAACAATTATATATTTTTATTTAATAGCTCCTGGTTTCATGTAGGAAACTCACATTTGGCTCTCAAATGTGCTGCCCAGCGAGGGAGCCTAATTGGAGTAGTAGAGTTGGTGTCCCCAGAGGAAGGGGCCAGCAACCTGCTATGGAGAGAACGTTTATGTTCTCCCTCCAAATGCATATGCTAAAACCCTAATCCCCATTGCACTGGTGCTTGGAAATTGGGCCTTTGGGAGGTCATTAGGTTATGAGAGGGCATGAATGGTATTAGTGCCCTTCCAAGAAGAGATGTGGAAGAACTTGCTTCCCCCTCTCTCTCTCCACCATGGGAGGATACAGCAAGGAGGTATCCCTCCACAAACCAGAAACTGAATTGATTGATTGATCTTGGACATCTCAGCCTCCAGAATTGTGGAAACACAATTTCTGTTGTCTAAGCCACCCAGTCTATGGTGTTGTTGTTGTTATAGCAGCATGAACTGACTGATTCAAGCCCAAATAACCAAATCTGAAGGAATACTGATCTAAGGTAGCTGATTAAGAGCTTGAGGCAGGGGTAATGGCTATAGCTAATGAGCATAGGCACCAGAGGTCAGCAGCTTTCTTGACATATAAGGATAAGAGACAGTTTATTAGTGTAAACCTGTATCTAAATTTCTGTTAAAAATAAAAAAGTTTAGGTTTCATAATTCAAGGGTGACCCAAAGTGTCAAATAATTCTGAGCTAATAAATGTTCTATTTCTCACCTAATCTGTGACACCATGAGTCTGACTCCTGTCTGGTGTGTTCAGGAAAACACAACTTTGAGATGATCTAATGGGTTACAGGGCCTTTTGCAAAGAGATCAGTTTATACTGAATTTGCTCCTGTTAAGGAGGCTTCAAAATACTTAACAGTCCTCCACTATAAAATCCAAATTTGGATGAGTTGCATTAGAATAAAGGTCTAATAACAGAACTATGAATTTTAATTTACTCTTGAAATGGAATTTATTCTCACTAACACAAAGTAACAAGACATACTTTATAAACTTTTTTGATCTCCCATTTACCCATGATAAAGGTCAAGCAGCAATTTCCTATAAATTTTTATTTCTAAAAAAAAATAGTACCTTTACACAACTATAGCATTGAATAGAATGTTCGATTATACTTTACAAGACCATTCATAAATTTAACATTTCTAGGAGTCAGCGTTTATGAAATTCAGAATAATAGGCCATATTAGGTAACAAGAACCCATAAGTTGCTGGTGCTCTGTAAGTGACCAGTTCTCCTAACATGTACATTATTTCATACATCTATATGCACACATATGTATATATATTTCTTACATTATGTATGCATAGATAAAGATGTATATATTTGCTTCAGCTCTTTTCACATTTTTTTATGATTTTATTTATTTATTTTAGAGAGAAAGAGTAAGAGAGTACGAGTGGGGGGAAGGGCAGAGAGAATCTCAAGCAGACTCCCTACTGAGTGCAGAGCCCAACGTGGGGCTTGATCCCAGGACCCTGAGATCACAATCTGAGCTGAAACCAAGAGTCTGATGCTTAACTAACTGAGCCACACAGGTGGTCCTTCTTTCACATTTTTGAGGAAACACCATATCTATATACACACATATGTGTAGAAAATTCATATATGTGTATGAATATAGATATATTTGAGATATATGTGCATGCATATACACATACATACGTACACATACATATCACATAATGTATATTACTATAGATACAAAGATAAATAATCTAAACAGATAGATAAATAATATATAAATATATACACATAATGGGAATATATAAGTTATACACATGCAAAGCAAAATACATATGTAGGGATAGAAAGGCCCTGAATCCTTTATATTACTAAGCAATTGAGGCCCACAGAAAATAAATGACTTAATCAAGTTTGCAGTGGTGAGAAAAAAAAAAAAAACTGTTATTATTCCAGCGTGGTGTCTTTCCTACTTAATATTTTGATTTTATGTCTTGAATTTTAGAGACGGAGCATGAACTGTAGATCGTCGTTTCCCACCCCAGCTTTCAACTGACTTCTGTGCTGAGATTTGCCTTCTCTGAGATTTGGATTCTTATCATCAGGCTCTGTTTTGGAAGTACCAATTGCCATTTTAATGCAACTTACTGATCATGCAGACAGCCAGCCTCTCATAAATCATGTAAAGTACCTGAAAATATGATTTATGAGCTAAGTTATGGGAAATGGGGTCCTTTAATATTCTTAACCCTTCAGGATGTTGTTACCTATCAAAGAGTCTCCTTTCCTGACTCAACTGAAGGTGCGTCTGAATGTTTTCCTCCCAAACTGCTCCCCGCCCCCACCTGGTGCTAACACTGACTGATACCCATTGGCCTTCATCCAGAAGGAATTTGCTGCTTCTTTAAGTTCATCAACTGAATAGGAATTCTTGATTCAAACTCGTACTCCACTGTGGCTATTACAGAATATGTTCCTGAGGCATTGCTTCACATGGTAATTAAAGAACTGCACTTAATAGCATTGTAGTATAAAATTAAAAGAGCAAGAGTATTACAGTTTGTTGCAGAAAACAGTCCATGAAAGATCTCAGAAAACCCAATATGAAAGTAATTTAAACCATATGCCTTGTTGAAAAGGAACATGGAAAAAATGTCCATAATATGCAGTAAATGAGGCCCATAACTCATTGGGGCTTCCAATGAGTTATGTGTTAAATCCATATTTCACAACGTGGTCATGCAGGTTTTTCAATCTCCCTGCCTATTAACCCTTCTCTTTGTGTGGGAGAGTTTATAAGAACAACATGGCTCTGCGTGTATTAATATATTTACATATGCAAATAGAAATCATATACCAATAGCTTCTTTTTTTTTTTTACCCCCTCCCTTATGGCTCAATATATTATCGCTTCACCAAACCAACAAATTAAAAACAATTTCCAATTTCCTCCACAAATACCTAGTGGCTAAATGTTATTAATGCATTTGTCTGAAAGGCACAAATTCAAACATTGCTCAGTTAGGAAAGAAGAATATACAGCGCTGATTGCTTGCAATCAGTTTCAGTAATCTATATTTTCTTCACGGAGGTGAAAGTTTATCTCACCATAGAACAACAGTTATAATTTTGCTTCTACCATTCATCAACTCTGATATTTCACAGCCTCAAATCATCACTTTCTGGAGCTACCGAGTAAGCAAGCTGTTGATTCTTTTCTTTTTAGCAACACTCCTTTAAAAAAAAAAAAATTGTCTGCACATTATGGGTTTATCTTCTGTCTGTGAGAGACCTTAATAAATCACATTTGCTTTCAGCTATCATAGATTATTAGGCTTTTATAATCATGAAATAAACCCAATAGACTTTTGCTATTTTCAGAAAATGAAAATCACTAGGTATTTTCCTCTTTGTATGAATACATGAATCCCTCATTTTTCAGGAGGGTAGTGTTACATTTAGACTCTGTCAGCATACTACTTACACAACAATAATGCTTCCAACAAATTGTGGTCCAGGCAGTAGGAGAGGGAGCAAGCAGAGGACACAGAGAGTTCCAGAATCACAGGGCTTTAGTTAGCCTCTGCCATCCTCAAGTTAAGAGCCTAAAGTTTATTTCACAATGTGAACCTCTCCGATTGTTCTCTTTCACCCTTTCTCTTTTCATATACAATACTTTCTGATCATCTTTTGTAGAACAATGCTTTGAAATCATTTAGGTTTTAAGGGAGTACATGAAGGCCATCAAACAGAATGAAGCCCCTAAAGGAGATTTACGTGAATTCTTTCTCAACACAATTACTGCAATTACATACACGTATACCTTTGTGTCCTTAATATTGTAATTTTCATGGGGCAATGATTTGAAGGAGTTCCTTACTAGAAATAGATCTAAAACACAGGGTTTTGATGACATTCTCAGCTAAACTAATTGTGTGAGCTGGGAACAAGGTAATGAGGACAGATGTCAAGGTCAATATAATTACTAATTTCTGAATCTGGGTTAATATTTCCAAGGGCCTTGCATATAAGTTACAACGTATAACTGTCATGAATGGAAAATTCAGCTTTGGTTTTCTGGTATGGATGTAATGTTTGTCTTTTTCCAATTGTGTCCCAAAGTGAACTTTATTTGTCAAAGGAACAAAACCAAATCTACTTTCTTGTTGACTCTTCATCATATCGAAAGATGCAGATGTGAACAACAAAAAAAAAAACACTCGGCATGATCGCTAGAAATGTGTGCATTCCAAAACGCAGCTCATAAAAATCATATTTATCCCTTTGAAAGGAGACGGGCATAAAAGGGGACAAATTCAAGGAGGAATTGTGGTGTTGGGTTATTTACATTTCTAATAGTCCTGAAATTATTAGAGAGCTATTTTCTTGGATCTTTTTTCCCTATCAGCTGCAGACTGTCTGTACATCTTGTGTCATAATTGCTGTGAAAGGACCTTATTCCAGATGATATTCATTTCCAGGTCTCTATGCCTAAGTTGCTGGATGATCACCATGTTTCACAGTGATATAAGAGTATTCCATAAAGAGTGTTTTAGAACTCTATTCACTTATCTTGGCTGGGATAATCAACAAAGGTAGAGAGATGCTGATCAAAAGGCCTGCTTCAATGGAAAATTATTTCAAAGCCAAAATTAATAGGAACTGCTCAACCAAACAGATCTGGGGGCCTGGCGTGGGGGTGGGGGTGGGACTGGCATGTAGTAATCCATGAAAAGGACAACAATAAAATCAATCTTTTGCCATCTTCCTCTCCCCACCCTTACACACACACACACACACACACACACACACACACACACACACACAGAATTGCTCAATAATAATGCATATTTACCTTTTTATTTCATGTTACTGAAAGTCTTTTTTTTTTTAAGCTCTAATCATTTTTTTAAATGTGCTTGTGGAACAGAATTCTATTCAATATGATATTTCCGTATTCCACAGAGAGCATGGATGGTAAGCTCTCTGAGTTTGTAATTGTCCAACAGGTTTCTGGAACTAATTGGTTAATTCAGAAAGCCATCTCCTGCCTTAGGCTTGACTGACTCTTCCTTCTCTCCAGTATTCCACCGCCAAGCTGCCTTTGTCCATCCTGACTTACTCCACTTTGACACAGAGCCTTGCCTTTTGCCAGGTGCCGAGTTCTACTGAGAAATCCTTCCCTTGTGGAACCAAACATTTAAAATCCCGACTCAAAAACACTTCTTAAATGCCACCAAAAAAGAGAAAAGGAAACCATCCCGTCACCCTTACCTTTATACTGACAGCTTGTCTCTCTCTATTTTTCATCCAAATAAGCAGAGCTCTGTAAATCTTGTCCAGAAGACAAGGACTGAAAGAATTAATCAAAGTGTTGTTTATGAGCTGCTCAGAGCAGATTAAATGTTGTGTTGACAACACAATTTGCAAATTATCTATCAACATCAACAGACATACAGCAATGAGCCAAGCCAATTGGATACCTTTGGACACAAGAGGACCGTGTGTTTCCTAGCTTTGCTTCCAAAAACTAAGTCCTTTTGAAAGAGTTTTACCCAACATTATTTATAGTCTCATTGCTGCAGATGAAGTTATTTTACAATTTATTTTGGATGATGCCAGTTTTATTTCTGCGACATACAAGTCAAATTTCCTATCATAATCTGACCACAAATTTTCTTCCCAGCCTCCCTTGTCCATCCCACTTCAAATACCCTATACTCCAATTCACCACCAGATATCCACCAGATAACTAACCACTTTGTGAAAATACTTGTGGCAGCCAATATCCAAAATGATCCTGATCTTCTGGTATTCACACTCTGCACACTGCTCTGTGTAGCTCCCTCACATGTGACGAGGTCAACCTGTGTGGCCAATAGAATAAGACAGAAGTGGCAGTATGTCCCTTCTGAAGTTAGTAGTTTTATCTGTAATTTTTGCCTGTATACTTCTGGGTAGTATTTCATTGTATTGTTATACTACAATTTGTTTATGCATTTACCTGTTGATGAATATTAGAGTCGTTTCCAGTTTTGACAACTGTGAATAAAACCACTGTGAACGTGTGTGTTTAATTCTTTTTGTGGGCATATGCTTTCAATTCTCCTAAATAAATATCTATGAGTGGAATTGGTCACAGGGTAATTTTATGGTTTGTTTTATAAAAATTGAAAAACTGTTCTCCCGTTTTCCAGTACTGTTTTACGATCTCATCAACAAAGTATGAGAATTCCATTTGCTTTACATCCTTGTCAACACTTGATATCCTTGTCTTTTGAAAATTTTAGCCATTCTTTTATTTATTTTTTTAAAAGATTTTATTTATTTTTTGATAGAGAGAGACACAGCGAGAGAGGGAACACAAGCAGGGGGAGTGGGAGAGGGAGAAGCAGGCCTCCCGCTGAGCAGGGAGCCAGACGCGGGGCTCGATCCCAGGACCCTGGGATCATGACCTGAGCCAAAGGCAGATGCCCAACGACTGAGCCACCCAGGCGCCCCAATTTTAGCCATTCTAATGGATGTGAAATACTATCTCATAATGCTAAACCAATTTGCATTTTCTGATGCCCAATAATGTTCAGCAACTTTTCATGGCTTCATTGGCTATTTGTATACCTTCTTTTGTGATGTGTTCATTCAAGACTTTTTACCCATTTTCAATTGATTTGTTAGCCTCTTATTCTTGAGTTATCAAAGTTGTTTTTCATATATTCATGTTAAAATTCCTTTTTCAGAATTATACACAGTGATTATTTTCTCCCATTCAACAGCTTAATTTTTATTTTTTTAAAGATGTATTTATTTACTTACTTTAGAGGGAGAAAGAGAGAGAAAGCATGAGCAGGGGGAGGAACGGATGGAGAGGGAGAGAGAGAGTCTCAAGCAGAATGCACTGAGCACGGAGCCCAATGCGGGACTTGATCTCATGACCCCAAGATCATGACCTGAGCTGAAACTAAGAGTTGGTCGCTTAACCTACTGAGCCACCAGGTGCTCCTTAATTTTTATCTTAAAACTGTTTTTCAAAGAACAGGTTTTACTATAGATTAAGCTTTATTTACTATGTTTTATGGTTAGTGCTTTTTACGTAACTATCCAAGAAATCCTTGCCTACTCCAGTATTGTGAAGATTCTCTTCTGTATTTTCTCCTAGAAGTATTATAGTTTAGCTTCTTGATAAAAATTATAGAATCAGCCTAATAATATCTGTCAAAAAATTTTAAAAGCTCATGGGATTTGATGGGTATTGCATTAAATTATTTAGATTTTAATTTAGGAAGAACTGACATCTGTAAAATTCAGAGTTTTCCAATCCATGAATATGGTAACCCTCTCCATTCTGTAATGGAGAATAATTCTGTAATAAATAATGATAATGTAATTCATTGTCAATCTCAATGTATTACTCTTGTGTGTCTTGTTATATTCATTTCCAGGTATTGTGATGTTATTGTTATTATTGTTTTATTATTTTATTTAAAAAAATAATAGACATGTGATTGATGTTGTTATAAATCTTATATCCTAAACCTCGCTAAATTCACTTATCAATTCCATAAGATTTTTTATAGATTACCTAAGATTCCCCGGTATTTTCTTTTTCTTCATGTAGTCTGTAAATAAAAACAAGTTTACATCTTCCTTACCAATCTGTTACATGCCTGCTCCCTTCTTTTTCTTGTTATGTTGGCAAGGATCTCAAGTACTATATTGAATAGAATAGGGTAGAGCAGATATATTGGCCTTGTTTTCATTTTTTTTTAAGATTTTATTTATTTGAGAGACAGAGAGAATGAGAGATAGAAAGCACGAGAGGGAAGAGGGTCAGAGGGAGAAGCAGACTCCCTGCCGAGCAGGAAGCCTGATGTGGGACTCGATCCCGGGACTCCAGGATCATGACCTGAGCCTAAAGCAGTCGCTTAACCAACTGAGCCACCCAGGCACCCTATTGGCCTTGTTTTCATTCTTAAAGAGGAAATTACGCTGTACCATTAAACATAATGTCAGTTTAGAATTTCATAAGTGCTCATTATCAAATCCAGGAAATTTTCTTCTATTCTTAATTGGCTGAGGTTTTTTAATATGAATAGGAGTTGAATTTTATCACTTGTAATTTCTGCATCTGTAGATATGAGTATATGATTTTTCTCCTTTTTTCTGTTAATATGAGGTATGATTATTGATTGATTTTTTTTTTTAATGTTTAAACCAACCTGCATTCCTGGGATGAATACCACTTGGTCATTATGTATTATCTTTTTTTAATACATTTATATTTTCAATTTGATAATATTTTATTGAGAATGTGTCTATGTCCATGAATGATATTGGCATGTACTTTTCTTTTTAATAATGTATTTGTCAGGTTTAGGTATTAGGGTTATGCTTGCCTCACAGAATTTGTTGGAAAGCATTCTACCCACCTGTATTTTATGAGACTTTTTGTAAAATTGTTACTATTTATACAAGAAGTGTTTCATAGCATATACCAGTGAAATCACCTGAAATTTTCCTTAGGGTTATATTTCTTATTATGTCTTCAAAAATTTAAATAGTTCAAGTGCTATCCAGACTTTTCTACTTCATCCTGTGTTATTTTACGTGAAAAGTATTTTTCAAGGCATGTGACCATTTCTTTGAAGTTATTGCCAATAATGGCATAAAGGTGTTCAGACTATTCCTTAAATTCCTTTTAATGTCTATAGAATCTGTAGTGATATTCCCTTTTTAATTTATGGTTTTGCTAATTTGCATTTTATTCCTTCTTGGCTTATCATTCTAATGGTGTTTCATAATTTTAGTAATCTTTTCAAAGAACAAACTCTTGACTTTGTTCATCTCCTCTTTTATTTGCCTATTCTAATTTATTGATTTCTGTTATTTTTTCATCTATCTATTATGGGTTGAATTTATTTTTTTCCTAACTTCTCAAGGTATAAAATAAGATCATTGACTTATAAATTTCTTCACTTCAAATATAGATATTTAATACTTCAAATTTCCTTCTGAAGCACTACTTAGATTCTTCCCACAAATTTTGATGTGTTTTCAATAGGATTCAGTTTAAAATATTTTCTGATTTTCCTTCCAAGTTCTTCCATCATTCGTGGAATATTTTGAAATATGTCATTTAATTTCCAAAAATTTGGAGTTTTTGATATCTTATTTTTATTGATTTTGAATTTAATTCTGTTGTGGTCTAACATCAAGTGCCAAGAGATTTCAATCTTTTGAAATTTATTGACTTCGTTTGTGGCCCAATACGTGTTATATTTTGATGAACATTCTGTGTTAATTTGAAATGAAAGTTTATTCTGTGGTTGTTAAATATAGTGCTCTATAAACGTCAATTAATTTGGTTGATAGTGTTGGTCAGAACTTCTATAGCCTTACTGATATTTTTCCTACTTGTTTCATCTTAATGAGAGTAGGTTGTTAAAATTTCCAACTATTATTATGGATTTGTTTATTTCTCCCTTTGCCTCTGCCAATTTTTGCCTCATGAATTTTAAAGTTTTATTATTAGATGCATACATCTTTAGGATTGTTATGTCTTCTTGATTCATTGCCTCTTTAATCATTATAAAATGTCCCTCTTTATCTATAATAATATTTCTTGTCCTTAAGTCTATGTACACCCACCATAGCTTTCTTTTGACTAGTATTTCCATAGTGTATCTTTTTCTTTCTTGTCACTTTTAACCTATTAATATCTTTACATTTAAAGTGCATATCTTATAGACAGAATATAGCTATATTATTTTTCAACCTTTCTGACAACCTTCACTTTTAAAAACAACATTTAAAAAACTTGTATTTAATATAGTCATAGATATGATCAGGTTTAAGTTTATATTCTTGCAATTACTTTTCTATTTGTCTCACCTGTTCTTTGCTTTCCTCTTGTGTGCCTTCTTTCAGATTAATTTGGTATGTATTATTATGCTATGCTCTCTATTGACTTATTAGCTATTTTTTTATTTGTAATTAGTGCTCTAGCATTTATAATACCCATCTGTAACTTATCAAAGTCTATTCAGAGTCAATACATTACCACCTCACACTTCATACCTAATAATTCACACTTATCATTTTTCACATCACTACTGACAAACTTATTTTATATATCATAGTTCCCACTTCACAAATGGAATAATCTTTTGCCTTTCCCTGTACCACTGTTGTTATTTCTTTAATTCTACATATAATTTAACCCTGACTTCCATATTATTTTTACATTAAATAGCCATTAATTTTGAAGGAACAGATTCAAAAGAAAACAAGACTTAATTTTTTTTTCCATTTTTGGTTCTTTCCTTCCTACCTGCAGATCCCTTCCATCTGGTATCATTTTCCTTTATTTTGAAGCACATCCTTTGTATTTATTGTAGTGCCAGTCTGCTGGTAACACATAATCTCAGCTCACATTTATCCAAAAATGTCTTTATTTCATCTTCATTTTTGAAGTTTATTTTTGCTAATTCAATTCTGAATTGAGAGAGTTTTTCTTCTGTTTGTTTTTAACTTTTTAAAATGTATCACTCAGGTCTCTTTGACTCTATTGTTTTTATGAGATGGTAGCAATTATTTGTATCATTGTTCCCCTATATATCATGTGTCTTAGTTCCTAGCTGGTTTTAATATTTTTTTCTTTACCTTTGGATTTTAGCATATCTGATGTGCCTCAGTGTCACTTTCTTTGTATATTCACCATGGGGTTCTAAACCTCTTTGGTCTATAAGATGGGGTTTCTGTCATATTTAGGACACCTTAAGGCATTATTTATTTAAATCTTTTTTTCAGACCACCATCACTGTCTTCTTCTGGCAATCCAATTATATGTAAATTATACCAATTAATATTGTCCATTAGGTCCCTGTACTTTTAATTTTATTCACTTTCTTCCCCTTCTTTTCCAAATTGTACAATTCTATTTATTTGTCCTTAAGTTTATTGACTCTGCATTCTGCCATATCCAATTTGCTATTAAGACCATCAGTTAATTTTTCACTTCAGTTATTATATTCTTCCTTTCTGGAATTTGATTCTTTTTTTCTAAAATTTCATTTTCTGCTGAGATTTCCTATCTATTCATGCATGTAGACCATATTTTCTATTAGTTATTTGAACATATTTTAATTCTTTGAACACATTTATACTTAATGTACATTGCTATATTGTATATTCTTATAAAACATATTCTTTATATTCTTTGAACATATTATTGTTAGCAATTTCTGGCTAACTCTCATATATCAGAGCAACTTGGATTTGGTTTCTTTTTTTTTAAGATTTTTATTTATTTATTTGACAGAGAGAGACACAGCGAGAGAGGAAAAAACAAGCAGGGGTGGTGGGAAAAGGAGAAGCAGTCTTCCCGCCAAGCAGGGAACCCGATGCAGGGCTCGATCCCAGGACCCTGGGATCCTGACATGAGCTGAAGGCAGATGCTTAATGACTGAGCCACCCAGGTGCCCCTTGGATTTGGTTTCTAGTATTAGTGTGTGTTTTTCTTTGCAGTCTGGGTTGCATTTTCCTGTTTCTTTGCATGTCTAGTTATTTTTTATTATATACTGGCCATTATGAATAATGTAGATCCTAGATTCTCCCATTTTCCCTTTAATGTGTTTGTTTTTGTTCTAATACACATTTTAATTACGGGCTGGTCATCTTTAAATTGTACAGACTTGATTTTGTGTGTTGTTAGATGGATCTTCAGAAAGCCAAACATTTCTTCAGCCTCTCTAATATTATAGACTCTACCTCTAAATTTTTCTTTTCTAGTTGGGCCAGAACTCCAATTTCTCTCAGCATTATTCAAACCCTTGTTCTCTGTTCTGCTATCAAATCCATATCAAGCCCATCAAAGCAGCTGCTCTCTGTAAGTCTCTGTCATCTTATTTTGTGTGAGGTAAATCCCGTACCACAGAATTCTGGATTCACCTATCATAAAGAGCTTCTTTCTCTGCTATGTGCTGTCTTGCAGATTTCAGCTTCTTTGGGAGCTCCATAATTAAACTTTAGCTTCTTCAGCTCAGTAGAAACCATTATTCTTTTCCAGGGGTCTAGCTCCTTGTACCACAGTTGGGGATTTGTCCTAGGCAGAGAATCAGGGAAATCATGGGGCTCCCCTCACAAAGTTCCCTTTTTGAGGAGATCATTGTTTTGTACTCTCTGTTGTCTAAAGATTCAAACCCAGTGATTCATATGTTTTGTTTAGTTTTATGGTTGTTTATGGTTAATTATGATGTAATGGTCTAGTCTAATACTCCATTAGACTTTTCATAGTTTTTAAGTAAAGAAATTTCAATGCAGATTATTTATGCTTATGAACAAAACTAATTAGCTTCTCTTATAACCAAAACTGGTCTGGGCTTGGGAGTCAATGTAATGTTTCTGCCTATTAAGTATGATTTAGATTTGCCACGAAAGCTTGTCTCTAAGTCTGTTACCCACCTACCAGGAATCCTCCTGATATTTTCTTCCATGGTCCAAAATGCCTATTAGACTAAATTAAAATTCAGTTTTGGACATATTTTTGAGAGTGTCCAAATTGAGTGTTTGAGAAGTATAGCTGCATAAGTCAGGGATTCGGGGTTAAGAGGATTACTCAGCCTCTCAAAGGCTCAGTTTCCTAATCTGTAAAGTGTGTCAGAGCTACTTGTGAATTGCTAAATTCTGTCTGGAAAATATTTATTTCATTATGAGGCACTGATTAAAATATGCTTCCTATTTGGTGGGAAAAGGTGGAGAAAGGGAAAAAGTGCAAGGGAAGAATTTTCTCTGGCTTTTACCCATTATCACAAATTAATTTATCAGAATATTTATTAGCACAGAAAATCTAATTCCGAGGAAATAAATTTCAAGCACATCCCATTGAAATGAAAATGCCATGAGAAATGGATTTATGGCATCAGAAATAACAACAGTGTTGGGAAGTGTCACAGACCTTGCAGTAGGGACAATGTAGATAAATTACATTCAAGTAGCCCTGATTTTCAATAGCTCAATCTGGCTAATTAGTCATTTTTACCTTCACCAAATAAGCAACTAGTAGATGGTACAAATATATAAGCTACCATCAAGGGCTTTATAATGATTATTGAATATGGTTGGCACTATTTATACCCATTACACAGAAGAAGAAATGAAAGCTTAGAGACTGTAGTGGACAGACTTTAAGGTGGACTCATGTTTCCTGCTTCCCGGTGTCCATGCAATATATACCCTGTAAAATTCTCTCCTCTTCAGTGTGAGCAAGATCTGTGACTTGCTTTTAACCAGCAAAACATGTCAAAGGTGATGAATCACTCCCATGATTACAATACATTATATAAGACTCCATCTTGCTAACAGACTCACTCTATTTGTGACTTTGAAGAAGCAAGTTGCCATGAATCTTACACTTGCAGGAAATACTGCAAACAATCTGAAGGAGGTTAGAATTAGGTCCTTTCTCAGTTGAGCATCTCTTGAGAAACCAATACCAACTTAAACTTTTGTTGCAGCCTTGTGAATCACTAAGCAGAGAACCCAGTCAAAACATGCCCAAACTCTTGATCCACAGAAACTGCAAAATAATAAATGCATGTTGTTTTAAGTCATTAAGCTTGGGGTAATTTGTTATGCAGCAATAGATAACTGACACAAGAGGTAAGTTAAGTTGCTTGAGGTGAAGCTAGGAAGGGGTAACAATAATAATATATAATAACAACAATAATAACCAAACCAAACCAATCTGAATTCAAAGTGCTTACTCTGCCAATATTCTATATTAAATCCCACCCCTCTGCTCTACAGCAACCCAATCCCCACCAGTGAAAACTTGATAATGCCAAGAAGCTTCCCAGTACAACCCAGAGTTTCAAAAACTTTGAAACTTGACTTGAAATCTGCTTGTCTTTCATGTGAAACGGTGGCAAAATCTCCAAATGCAAATAGCTGACACTAGTTTAGCTTACCATGTATGAGGATCCATTCTCAGGCATTGGTGTGTATTATCTCATTAACTTTTTAACACTCTTATGTGGTAGAGACTTGTTTGGGATTTTTAGTAAGGAGAGAAGAACAGTATAAATTTTCCCATTTGGGGAGAATATGTGTATCTGTTTAAATCAATTCAGAGCTGCTAATAAACATAAATATTTGTCTATGTGGCAGATATTGTGGTTCCCTACATTTTTTCCATCTTTTCCTCACCATGTAACAGCCTTGCTCTTTGGGTGGGTCTTAAATAACCTAATGCAATCAGAATAATCCCTTTTCTTTTGGCACAGTGATGGTCCAGTCGGAATACTACTGTACTGATGGACATGGATACAAATGAAATTTCTAGGAGCATTTGGTAGCCATCCTGCCACCATGAAAGAAGTCCAGTTTAGGATGAAGACACTACAATAAGACTGAAAATAATAGGTCCTCCATAACACTGTTGAGTACCCAGATTAAGTCCACCATATTCCTACTCTTTCCTTTTATGTAAACCCTTTGTTAAGTCAATATAGGTTGAATTTTCTCTTACAGATAACAAAATGAATGGCTGAGTGTTGAGATACTTTAAAATTGTTCTTACTATAAAAGGAATGATAGTTAGGTGACATGATGGAGGTGTTAGCTAACACTGTGGTGGTAAATATAGTGCAATATGTAAATGTATCAAATCAACACTCCATACACCTTAAATTTACACAATGCTATATGTCAATTATACCTCAATAAAAAAATAATAGTTTTTTTCTGATATCTTCCTCTGAATTGATGTTTTGTGGTAATGGATGTTCAGTGAGGGTTAAATAAAAATGTTGGCATCTGACATGTGAATCTTTGAGACAACTCAGTCTATCAGTGTGGTAGCTAGCTCTCAAAGGGGCCCCTAATTATCTTTACTTCTTGGTACTTACACGTTTATGTAGTCTTCTACAACATTGAATCAGGACTGGCTATGACCAATCACAGAAATGACAGTGTGTACTTTCCAAAACCAGGTCATAAAAGACATTAAAGTTTCCAACTCAGTCTCTTAGATTTCTCCCTCTGGGGGAAGATAGCCATCATGCCATGAAGATATTTAAACAACCTGTGAGTGCCTCACATGGAGAGGAACTGAGACTTACCACCAAGAGCCAATACCAACTTGCCATTCATGTGAGTGAGCCACCTTGGAAGCAGATGATTAAGTCCCAGTCAAGCATTCAGATCACTGGAACTCAGCATACTTTTGACTGCAACCTTGTGAGAAATCTGATCCTGGACCACCAGCCAAGCCATTCCTGAATTCCTGACCTACAGACATAATACAAAATTACAGCTCTTTTAATTTACCAAATTTTGAGGTAAGTTGTTACATGGCAATAAATAACTAAAACAATCATCATGTATTTAATAAGTATGTAGTTTTTAGAAGGAAGGCAATAAAAATAATAAATGACATCTTCCTAGTTACAAAGAATGTACAATCTTATTGGAAAGATAATGATAACACATCTGAAAAAAAACACATTCCCTTCCATATAGGTGACACACAAAAATGTATCACTAATTAACTTAGAGACCAACACGATAGCTTTTTAACAAAGGCTAAATTGTGTAGTACAAGAAACAGCTATGAAGTTAGCTGTCCACCATTTGCTATAACCAAAAGGTTTGTATAATGTTTATAGGAGCAGATAAACATAAATATTAGTTTAAATTGAGTTTACAAATTAAGGTCTTCGATTCCTACATCAGAATTTGAAAATCTCCTATAGTATGACTATTAGATGGTTTCTGGCTTATTAATAAAGAATTTACATTTTAGGGTTATAAAAACCATCCTAAGAATGGTTTGTAGATGCCAAAAAGCAAGAGAGCTGGTAGAGTGATCAATCAATAATCAATCATTTTATATAATTAACACTTGAAATGGAAGGTTCAAGAATTCTCAGGATTAGCTAAATATCAGGAAACAAAAAATATTGTGTCCTCAAGAGAGAGGAATGGAAGGAACAGTATGACCATTTTGCCGAAGACTTACATCAATGGAGAGCTTAAAACATGGTATTTCCCTCACCTACAAGCAGCTATTTACAAGCATATGAAACAGGAGCTGAGAATATCTTCAATACAAAACAAAAAAA
Organism: Callorhinus ursinus; assembly: GCF_003265705.2. Taxonomy (NCBI): domain Eukaryota; kingdom Metazoa; phylum Chordata; class Mammalia; order Carnivora; family Otariidae; genus Callorhinus; species Callorhinus ursinus. The sequence goes on along the minus strand of NW_027397066.1, from coordinate 18,237,961 downwards.
ATTGATAAAATATGTTTGCTGGGTTCTACAGGGTAATTACTCTAAAATGTGAAAAATAAATTTCTATAATATGGTCAGCAATTTGCTAAAGGACCAGGAACATCTAATGCCAATGATTTCATTAAGCTATTAGATTCTCTTTGATTAAAACCAACAATCGGTGTTACACCACCTGACAATAGAAGGTTTTCATCAGAGCAGCTAAACTACAGCAGTGTTGTCTCTCTTATCACGGCTTCCATATGAAACTCAGAAGAATAGAGCTTCCTCAGTCCACAGCTGGAAAACCCCACTTCTGAGATAAGAGAGGTTGTGTTCATCATGACAAAAAGTGCAATATTATGAAGGAATTTGCAGAAATAATAGGATCTACATGGAAATGCTGAGGACAATTGAACAAATGTGTCCAGACACTGACTTAGGTTTAAAGCTTCTCTTCAAAACTGGGCATTGCATTCATGGCTGCTATTTAACTTGTCAGCTTCGGAGAATCACATGTAGCTATTTTTCTCTCTCTCTCCTCCTTTTCCCCAACAAGAGAAATGACATTTCACAATCAAACTCAGAAAAGAATTTACTACAGCCTGGTTTTTAAACTCTAATAATGTTTTTTTTTGTTGTTTTGTTTTGTTCTTAAGATTGAAGATTTCTTTTTTTAGTAGAAATGAACTAACTGCTTGGTAGGCACCAAACGCGGCTATAAGCAGGTTACTTCCATTGACTGACTTGAGCTTCCTCAAGACGTAGTTTACTTTGATTATCCCCATCTTACAGATAAGGAAACTAAACCCTCACAAAGCCGAACAATTCACCAAAGATCATATAGTCTTTCCATTTGTCTCCAGAACTCATGACTTTATTATAGAATTTACCAAAAGGCATACCCCCCTTTTTTTCATTTTTAATGTGGTAGCAATCAACGAATCAAAACTCTGGATATAACTGCCTGACTTTCAGATTAGACAAAGTGGTTTTTTGTCTGTTGTTTCATCTTTTAAAAATGGCCTCAATGTACGCAATCCACTGGTTAAAGCAAATATATACATTCTTGGAAATGGGCAAATCTAATACTTTGGCACATTAAAGGGTATTTTAAATAAACTAAGAGAGCTACTGTTTAAATTACTTTTTGAAGTAGATTTTAGAAACTCAAATTCCCATAACTTGGGCTTGGTTACAACATGTCACCTTGTAAATGATTTTTTTACCCTTCTTGGATAAAGGAGAAAGAAAGAGAACAAAGAATGATAGAAGAAATGCCAAATTGTAAGAAGGAAACATTATTAAATGTATTATTTAATCATTTGATTCTTGAATAAATAATAATAGTTGTAATAAATTCTTGTAGAGAACTTTGTGGCTTATAAAAATGCTTTCAGATCCATTTGTTATTTGATGCTTAAAATGATCCTGTGATGAAGAAAGCCCAAGTATAATTAAAACCACATTGCATATGAATAACTGCTTAGCTATCAGCACGTGAAAGATGGGAATAGCCTGATCCCTGTTCATTCCTGTATCCCAGCTTTTAACATAATACCTGGAACAGAGCTGGCACTTAATAAGCAGCTGCTAAATAAATAAATAAATAAATAAATAAATAAATAAATAAATAAATCATTCAGTTAATGAGGTATTGCATGGATAAGAGGTCAAAATTTTGATCCCTGGCTAGACTGCTAGGGTATGAAGCCCACTTAAACATTTCTCTGTCACTTAAACATTTTGTAACTTCAGGCAAGTTTTTAACATCTCTGTCAGTTTCTTCATATAAACATGGGGATAACAGTACCTACCTCATTGAGAAAAGACGGAGATGCAATGAGCTAACACATACAAAGTACACAGAACAGAGCTGGACACATAGTAGCTGCTCAATATATGCTTGGTGAATGAATGAATAATGCAACAATTAAGTGAACCAAGACTCAGAACAAGTCTCTGATTCTAAGTTCGGGTTCCTTCTATGACCCTATCGCCCAAGACTTCTTCAAGTCTTATGAGATCCACCCTCAGGGCATGTAGCTTACAAACCATGTAGCTAATAGCTGACTCAGACACTAGACCAAGTCCTGGATAGATCCTGACCTGATGTGGTCAAGAGCTTGGATCCCACAACTCAAAGTAGTTTTTATTGATGGTTCCTTCAAGGCTTCTCTAGAACTAACCTTATATTTTTAGAGCCATCTCACTTGAAACCCAAAGGATGAAGTTAAATTTAAATGCCTTAGTTTTATGGTTTTAAATTGTGTTCTTAGTAAACTGCAAGTTCTTTGAAGGAACAGCTACTTCAATCTTGTTCCCCAGAGTTTAACATAGTACTTGGCACCTAGTGAGTACACTATAAATGTTTGTTGAATGAATGGACACTCCATACAAACCTAGCAACTTCAGGATTTCAAAAATGTTTTATTAAGGTATGAGTTTAACCATTTACTTAAAATAGTTGAATTATATAAAAAGCTGTAATAAAAATTGCACACATACTCAAATGCATTGTATTTTAAAATTTCACATATTAGATACCACCAATATAATGTATCATATAATCAGATGAACCAGTGCAGGTGCTGAGTTGAATAAAGTATTTCCTGCCATAATTTATTTTATTTTATTTTACTTTATTTTATTTTACAGATATTGATTAAGCACCTACTCTGTGCTAGGTACCATCTAGGTACATGAGATATGTTGGTAAAAAAAAAAAAGGACAAAAATTTCTGTCTTTACAGAGCCTACATTATAATGGAGGTACAGACAATAAACAGTAAATTGTATAGTTTATTATAAGGGAATAAAGTGCTCCGGACTGGAGTTGTGTTTGTGGTGGTGAATGGAGCTTATAATTTTAATTAGGGTGGTCAGGGAAGGCCTCATTGGGGAGCTCATGAGAGCAGAGACTTGAAGGTAAGGGAGTTAGCCAGGTGGGTATCCAGGTGGAAAGGTAATCGGATGCTCACATAGGAAAAAAATAAAAATTAATTCATGCCTCAAACCATAAACAAAAATAAGTTTTGGTTGGAATGAGATCTAAGTATAAAATTCAAAGTAAATAATACTTAAAAAAATAATGTAGGATAATAACTTCATAACATTGGGTTGGAAAATTTTAATAGGACATCAGAGCTCTAATTATAAAGGAAATATTAATAAATCTAACGTATTTTGTTCATCAAAGTCACCATTAGGAAAATAAAAAGACAAGGCTGGACTGGGAAAGTATATTTTCATCATATATAACAGCCATAAAACTAATATCCACACTATATGAAGGACTTCCATAATTCAATAAGAAATAACAGCAACAAAAGAGAAAAAAAAATGGACAGGAGACTTGAACAGGTACTTCACAGAAGAGGGTATCCAAGTAGCCAGTAGCCAAATGAAAAGGTGTTCATCCTTATTCATCATAATAGAAATGTAAATTAAAAACACATGGATTATAGCCACAGGCCCACTAGAATGACAAAAATTTAAAAGGCTAAAATACCAAGTGTTTTCAAGGATGTGGAGCAATTGGAACTGTCATGTACAGATGGTGAGAATGTAAATTGACACCTCTTGGAAAGTAGTGTGACATTATTTATTAAAGTTGAAAATATGTGTCTGTATGACTCAACAATGCCAGTTCCAGTTATATAGCCCTCTGAACTGTGCACACACAAAAATCAAGAGACATATGCAAGAATGTTCAGGACAGCATTATTCAAAGTAACTCAAATCTAAAAGCAAACCCGATACCCATCAATGATAGGATGGAAAAATAAACTACAGTACCTTCATGTAATGTACAGCAGTGAACATGAACAAACTACCATTACACACAACATATAGATAACTTCTCACAAACATAACATAGAATGAAAAAAGCCAGGCACAAAGAATACAATAAGCACAAAGATGGCATAATTCCACTTATACCAAGTTCAGAAACAGACAAAATGAAACTCAACGGTTTAGAGATGCATACCTGGTGTGGGATGTATATATAACAAAGAGACTGATATAAAAAATTGGGAAAGTGATTACCTATTAGAAGAGACAGGGTAGTAATGGGAAAGAAGCACATGAAAGGCTTTTGAGATCCTGCCAGTTTCCACTTTTTTAATCTTGGTGGTTTTCGTGAGAGTTTCTTTATAATAATTTATTAAGCTATCAGTTCACATTTCAGGTAATTTTTTGCATGTGTTATATTTCACAATAAAAACATTCTAAAGTCATTAGAAAGATATTAAATTTGAAGCAATTTAAAAATTTTGGACAGCAAGGGTTATATAGGAAATCTCTGTCACTTCCTCTCAGTTTTATTATAAACCTAAAACTGCTCTAAAAACACAGGTAAAGCCTTAATTAAAAAAATAATCAGGTAAGAATAAAAAAAATTTTGAAGGGGAAGAATTAGAGATTATTACTACAGATGATAAGTTTAGGGAATTTTATTTCAGAGGAGAGTAAAAAAAAATGAGGCAGTAGCTAGTGGGGGAAGTGATTGCATGAGGAAGATTGATGGCCAGTAGAAAGAAAATCTAGGAGAAATAAAGGAGAATTGCTGAAGCAAGTTCTTAGAATAAGCAAGGAATGGAATTCAGGGCACATGTAGAAGGGTTGGCATTAGATAGGAGCATGGCTACTTTGGCTTTGGAAATAGGCAAATTGTACTGAAAACAGAGGTTGACAGGTGAGTCAATGTGTTGGTGGTACCTGACAAATATTCTCTTCTGATAGCTCTTATTTTCTCAGTGAAATAGGAAACACAGTCATTGGCTGAACATGAGGATAGGAAACTGTGTTAGGAATTGAGAAGAGAGAAGAGGTGTAAAATAATCTTCTAGAAAGGTGGAAGAACAAATGGGCTAAGGAAGTATAGTATTAACACCACCAGATAGCAATGAGTCCTCTTCAAGTTAGTGGAAATGAATATAGAGTGAGAAAAGTCAGCACACCTAGTGTTTTCCTCCAGCCCCATTCAGCTACATGGGTGCAGATTTTTATTTTAATACACGCACACACACATACACACAGAAATATTTATATGCAGATGTATACATATGTGTGTGTTTATTTTTTGTCTCATCTTATTAGAATGTAGAACCCAGGAGCCATTACTTTTTTTTTTATCTTATTTATCTCTGTACCCCCAGCATCTAAAACACGGCTGGTCATAGAGTGGACTCTCAAGAAATACTTGTTGAATAAATGAACGAGGACAGTTAACTATTATCAGTGCTTTTGTTTTATTTTTTTAATTTTTTTATTGTTATGTTAACACCATATATTACATAATTTGTTTTGCTGTACTGTTCCATGATTCATTGTTTGTTCATAACACCCAGTGCTCCATGCAGAACGTGCCCTCCTCAATACCCATCACCAGGCCAACCCATTCCCCCACCCTCCTCCCCTCCAGAAACCTCAGTTTGTTTTTCAGAGTCCATCATCTCTCCTGGTTCGTCTCCCCCTCTGACTTACTCCCCTTCATTCTTCCTCTCCTGCTATCTTCTTCTTTTTCTTTTTTCTTAAAATATGTTGCGTTATTTGTTTCAGAAGTACAGATCTGTGATTCAACAGTCTTACACAATTCACAGCGCTCACCGTAGCACATATCTTCCCCAATGTCCATCACCCAGCCACCCCATCCCTCCCACCCCCAACCACTCCAGCAACCCTCAGTTATTTTCCATTATGCTTCTCTCAAACATCTGATTCATTTCGCACTAAAGGTATCTTGAGATTATAAGGCCAATGGAGTTAAAAATGAACCAATCAACCAATGAACAAAACAATTGCAACTACTTCTGTCTCAATCACAATATTCTCAGTACTGTGCAATGAAAACAAAATATTCAAGTAAGTTAGATGACGACATTGATCCGATTTCAGCTGTCATCTATAAACACTGATTTGAAATTTTGTATTCAACAATAAGCACCTCATTTAGCTACTATGAAGGTCTTCATAATGAATAAATATTAATAATTTAACTTGTAAAATAAAATTATACTGACAAATGTCTTTTTTATATTTTAGGATTCTGTGTCACAGTTGACTTCAAAAAGCTTTCTGTTTATGTAAATTTTAAATCCACTACCTTAGATAATAATTAGAAAGACAGACTTATCAAATATGAGAGTGACACAAAACTAGGGAAAAATAGCAAATTCACTGGAAAATATTTTGACAGACTGAAACATTGTATGAAATCTAGTATGTTAAAATTCAACAGGAAGAAATTATTTAGTTATTTTGTGGTTACCCACCCCCCATAAACAATTATACAAGTAAAACACAGGGACCATTTGTCTTAGCAGAGCTCAGACGAAAATAATTGTTTTAGCTGGCAATAGGCTCAATGAGTACCTGTAATGACCTAGAACTGCCCCCCAAAGAACTAATGTGATCTGAAGCTGCATTAATAAATATATATCTTGGACAAATGAGACTGCAATATTCTTTTCTCTGTGCTCCTCATAACACACCTTGTGTACTCAGCCAATTCTAAGTACCATGATTTGAAGAGAATTAGAACATTCGCAGAGGACATAGTATAAGATGGTGAAGAAAATCCAGTGTCCTAAGTAAAATCATTTCTTACAAGATGAATTTATTTATCCAACAGAAGAGGAAATTCAGGGAAGATGAGTCAGCCTCAAATATTTGAGTATCAATACATAAAAGAGGAATTCTACTCACTATGTCCCCAAGAATTAGGGACAATGGGTAAAATATAGGAAGACATGTTGGCTTGATGTGATAGGGTATGAAATGGAATCTCCATCACAACATTTCTGAAATCAGAAAACTGCAACTTTGGAGTTTTCCAGAAATTTCTGCATTCTAAGTTAGAGAATGGAATTTGTCTTTGGAACAGATCCACTTTTGTTCAGGGAGCAATCCCTCTGGCAAGCTTCTTTGGTCATGCAGGTGATGAGAATCTGCTGATTGTTCCTAAGGGAAGCCTAATAGGTTGAAACATCCCAGGTTGAGCCACTAAATGCTCTTCTTTCAACTAAAAATTATTTGATCATTGGGTTTATGGGTTCTTGTTCATCAATTTGCTACAGGAGGGTTGGAGATGGAGCAAAGATCAAATCTAGAATCTTCATGTCAATCTGTGAACAAGGAAATGGACTCATCACATGCTGCCTGCATCTCCATCCATTCAGCAAATTTTTGTTGAACTTCTGTGTATCAGGCATCATTCTAAATAGTGGGCTTACAATAGGGAATGCATGTTCTTCCCGCAGAAGTCAGTTTGCCTAACTATCTATGATATTGTGATTCATAACAAGAACCATACATTTGGTCTTCAACCCATTCCTGGCAAAGAGGTCCTAAAACCCTTGGAATTTCCTAAGGAAGGAGTGCTACCAAGGAGTTTTTTGGTTATGTTAATGGAGTGACTTTGGGACTGCCCCTAAGGATGGGGTTGGTTTCCAGGGGAATCCAGTGCAAAATTAGAGGGCTGAAACTTTCAGTCCCACCCCTGACCTCCAGCTAGGGGAAAGAGCCTGAAAGTGAAATCACCAAAGGCCAATGATTTAAACAGTCATGACTATGTAATGAAGCCTCCATAAAAACCCTAACGGAGGGGTTTTGGAGAGTTTCCAGTTTGGGAAGAGTGACCCTTTCAGAGAAAGCATGGAAGCTTCCCGCCTTTTCTCCATACCATGCCCTATGTAGTTCTTCATCTGGCTGTTGATTCATGTGTTTTAATATCCTTTTATAATAAGCCAGTAATCTAGTGAATAAAGGGTTTCCTGAATTCTGTGAGCCACTCTAGCAAATTAATCAAATCTAAGATGGGAGTCATGGAAACCTCTGATTTAATAGCCAGTCAGTCAGAAATACAGGTAACAACCTGGACTTACTACTGGTGTCTGGAGTGGAGGCTGGTCTTCTGGGACTGAGCCCTTAACCTATGGAATTTAATGCTATCCCCAGGAAAATAGTGTCAGAATTGAGTTGAATTCTGAGACAGCCCCCAAACACACACACATTGGAACTGGGTCCGGGAATCCAAAATACTATCAAACTTTCTTCAAGTCTTGACTCAGTTCTCACCTTCTCAATAAAGCCTACTCAGACCTCACAACAGAACACTACATCCTGCTTCCATCACATTAAATCCTCACACTGGAAACCTACTATCCTGTTTTCTTTTCCTCTTTTTATTTTATTTTGTTCACAGCATTTGCTACCTTCTAATACATGTTGTAATTCTCTCACTTGGAACTTAGATCCTCCAAATAGATTTTTGTCTATTTTGTTTACTGTTAAATCCCCAGCTCATAGAACAGGGCCAAGCAATAGTAGACACACAGTAAGTATTTGTGAATGAATGATAAAAACCCTGGCATTGCCTGAAAAATGCCTTGGTTGTTGCCAACTCTCCTCTGGGACTTGTGTGGGTTCCTGGCCAATGGGTGGGCAGTGTCAGGTTGGCCCAGTTGTAACAACATTGCAACAACCAGTGTAAGATTTGCCCTAGCTGGGGAGAAGACTCTGCCCCCTTTTAGACAACAGATGGAGGACATTGTTAACCATGATGGGCAGAAAAGAGGCAAATCATTAAAACTTTGGCTGGTGGCTTAGGAAATGAGGGAGCTGGTGTGTGACACTTGATAAAGGATGGTAACAGATGAGCAGTACTACAGTTCTGATGCAGTTTGCTACGCCCTCTAAGATCCATTTGAGATGATAATAAAGATCTTAGAGCATTTTGCAGTGGGTCCTGGCTGCTTTAAGAAAACTTCATCCTGCCAGGGAGATTCCCAGGAGATAGACAGTCCTGTGAGAAAGCAAAAGTGAAACATTAACTAAATCTTCCCGCTTTTATTGGCCAGATTAGGTTTATAGTGCTGATGAAGGGAACCTAGTGTAGAATGAGAAACTCACCCAAAGAAACCTAGATAAATTCTTATATTCAGCCACCCTGCCCCAGAAAATTCCCTAAGGCCTTATGTTGAAAATGGGCAAGAATTTAAGAGATGTCATCTTGATAATGGTGCAGCAAATGCCCCAGATTAAGGTGAGCTCCTTAAAAACATTGACACCGTGCTAGTCAGGCCCAGGTTGGCTCCAAGGTGCAATCCCCATGGGCCCCATCAGAAAGCACTGTGGATGCTGAGTCAAGGGGTCTTTAAAGCTAAAGTAGATGATGTCAGTAATGATGACATCCCTCCTGAGATAAAGCACTGTGTGGGATGAAAACACTGGACATTTGTCTGGCAGAACCACGAGCTGTTGCTATGCCACTAAAAACCAAAAGAAGTGCAAAGGCTTATTCACTGGTGTCATTCCCTGTCCATGGCCTCTTATTCTTCCATCCTCATCTACTGCTTTAAGGATCTTTACTGCTGTAAGGATAAAGATGATTAAGGGTAGGTCAAATAGCTTGCTGTTCCCAAAGAAGACTGAAGGATATTCCCACTCATATAATACACAGAACTCTGGGGAGGGAGGGACACAAACTTTTATGGTTTTTTTGGATAAAGGTGCCCAATTTGCTATCTGACCCTGGAGGAGGACACGCCTAGATTCAACTGATGGAGTTTGGGTTGGGTTAAGAATGGGGAAAGAAAGTGAACATGACATTACAGATGGAGGCTTTGGGCCAACTTAATGTACTATTGCTATTGCTTCTGCATCTGAATGTATAAGAAAGTGGTGTATTACATGCTTGTATTTCCCCAATCCCACGAGTACTGGAGGAGAGTCTCTTGACTGAAAAGAACCATGTGTAGGGAAATGCTAATAATCCCAATGGTCCATTTAAACTAATAGTCACTGTGACTGGAGATTTTGCCAACTGGAGTGCCAGGCAAAAGGTGGTAGCCTCAACCTAGAGGAGCCCTTTGGGGTTTGGGTTCATTGTCTTGAAAGCTCCCAAGTACACTCCTTTTGAAGAGCAAATTTTAGCTTGTTACTAGACTCTTGACATAAACAAACTCCTGACCCATGAAATCCTCGTGACTCTCCAAGCTGATGTTCCCATTTTAGAGTGGGTCAACTCAGATTAAATGGCTAATGAGGTAGAAGAGGTCCAACAAGACTTGCCTGTCATGTTGAAATGATATATTGAAGAATGCAGCCAACCTGGCCCCAGCAGCATCTCAACTTTATATGGAAAAAGTGTCAGTTATTCCTTATGGGGGAAACATTATACCTCACAAAGCTGCTGAGCCAGTGGGCCCTTGATATTCCAAAATTCGTCTAAATTCCTGGGCTTTGTTCAGTGCTGGGTCAACTAAACTGAAACCAAATGGTGTCCACTGGCTACTGCAGTTGTTTACCCTCAGCACTAGCTAGACAGAACAGAATGTAGACATGGTTGCTTGGCTCGGTGGGCAAAACTGAAGGTCATTCTCAGCTCTTACTAACTCTTGAGCTTGGGCCTCTTATTGCCAATAGCCTAGCTATTTGGTGTGCCACTTGGAAAACTATAGACTGCAAGATGAGGGATGCCCCTCTTTAGAGCCACAAACAGTGGGGACCCATCATAGGTAATGATCAAGCTTCTGACTCAATCATGTGGATGCCCATGGAAAGGGTCAGTTCTCTGAAGACCAAGTGGAATCAACCTGCTGACGCATGCTGTGCTTCCCAGATTACTAGTGTTGCCTGGATTCCATCAGAGTATGAGGCCCTGCAATGCATTCACCATCACAGACTGGGAACAGTGCAAAGAATTCCTTATATCTGAGGCCGAGGCTACAACTGCACACCAGATTTGTGAATCTGGTTGGCCAATTTGTCTTGCAGTAAGGGAGACCATATGGCACAGGGTGTGGCCCCCACCTCTTCTCTATAGATTGAGTATGTCAGACCTTTGACTTCTCTCAGGACTGTCAGTGATGTTTCACCACTTTTTCAGGTTATGAGTCACCGCATCAGTACACTCAGCCAACTCTGGCCCTACTATTGTGACCTGTAAAACTCATTGGTACCTGTTACTACAAAAGCCACTCAACCATGGGCTGATAGTCAAGATATCCAATGGACCTTTCACACTCCTCTCCTCCTACCCAAATCTCTCCTTCTACCCAAATCACACACTCCTATCACCCACAGGCATCTTGTATGGTTGATGGTTGCAACAACTTCCTCAAAAATTTACGCAAAAACCTTTGTCTCTACCTCTCTCAACCCCTTTTGGCCCATATGCCTTAGTCAGTTTTGTCACTAAACATAGCTTTCCATGAAAAGGCTTATCTTCTCTTATCTGTTCCATGAGTAATTGTCAGGAAGAAGGTGGTAGACATCATAGGGACCTACCTTGAAAATTCAGGATTCCATCCTGACTATCCCTACACGTAATGCTTCTTTCTTCCCCTTAACTTGAAACTCCAGAGTGACTTAGTTGGTACCCCTTCAAGGTGCCAGACTAAAAAGAGGTCTAAGGGATTCAGGGTGAATTCTGGATCAGCCATCTGGATTCTCCTGTTGGACTGACATGGCACTAGATCATAAGAATAATGAGTACACTGCTCACTGCCTCCCTCTACAGTAGCCCAACCAAGTCAAAATACTGGAGTACATAATAGATGTCTGTACATTTTATTAAAATGTCCTTAGGCCTTTTGCAACAGGCTGTTCCAAACAAGAGGTCTGGGTGTGAGTAGGAGCTGACTGGGGGAAAAGGCAAGGTTACAGATACTTGAATGGGGCACACTGATTTTGTGACAACTCCAGCACCTGGTAACTTAGGCCCTGTGAGGTACAGAAGAGGGAGCGCCACCTCTAGAACTTCTTTCATTAAGGAAAACACCCTGGCACAGCTCTCCTAAAAGTATTGCAAGATGCCACCCTCTGTAAGACAGCTCTGAACATAATTTGATTAGCAATCACCTTAACCTTCCTGAGAAATCTACCCGAAACAGCAAGGGATTCCCCAGTCTCTGTGCCTTTCACTCAAAACACCTGTCGGCGTCTCCAGATGTGTTCTGCACCTCCACTGCCACAGCCCTTACACAGCTCATGGTCAAGATAAACAGGACAAATTGGATCAACTGTTCTCAGGCAGTCCCTCATAAAAAACAACTAGACTCAATTATACAATCTTAACTGGGAACCCTATGGCCTAATAGTCATTCAGGAGGCCATGGTGGAGGCACTGTCAACCTAGGTCCCCCAGCTGATACAGGTCACCCTTGATGGTGGAAGGGTACAATTGTAAACAAAATTGTTGGGAGGGTACCATGGATGCCCCCCAGTACTGTACTTCTTGAATGGAAACTAAGCATCAACTTGCCTCCCTCCCCAAAACATGGTAACTTGCACCACGGCAAGTTGAATCTGCAGGTATGCAAGATTGCAGGGGAGTTATTGTGGGTACACACAAGGCAGTGTGGGAGAAAGGGGTGCAAGCGCTGAAGAGGAGCTAGTTTCCAGTAACTAGACCATTTTGGGATAGATTACTTTTGTGTAAAAAGAATGAAACCTCATTCTGCAGTCATATTGGAGGACTAGGGAAATAACACATTATGTAAGGCGGAACAGTTAGAGTACTTCCAAGATGGGAGGACTAAATATGCTGATTGTGAGTATTCTGTAACTAGAGGCATTCAAGTGTGGAATACATGGTTATTTAGTAAAAGTATTTTAGAAGAAATTCAAATGTTGGCTGCAAGACTGGACTAGATTATATGATACTTCTTTTCTCTCTTTTTTCTCTATGGGGGGAAAAATACCCCAGCATAGAAATGCACACAAAAATTTTAGACTACGAAGATTCAAAACTCCTGAGTATGTCATCAGTGTAAATAACCTATCTGAATGATACCACCCTGCTCATTCACCTGAGATTCTTGGAGTAATAAGGCATCTCAGAAATCACCAGCCCTTCTTATGGATTTTACAGGTAAATAAAATGATACTCGGTACAGATAAATGGCTTTCTCAAAATTTCACAGATTTGTGACATAATAAAATTAGGAACTGAGCATCATGACTCTCAACCAGCCTTTTTCCTTTGGGGGTCCTTATCTAAACCACAGAATTCAAAAACATCATTTGAATGAGTGTTTCCTAGGTTTCCCCAAAGATGGTGTGTGGCACATTTTAGATGCGTAGGAGAGAAGGCAGGTTCATACATACTTGGATACCTAGAGTGCTGGATGTTTTTCTCTCCTGGAGCTCTAGCTGAGATGGCTGTCCTGGGCAGCATGCTGCATCTCTCCTCCTACCCAAATCACACATTTTGTCAATATAAAGGATTGCTTTCCCCTCCGAATTATCAGGTGGTCCACAATACAGTGAGCAACAGCTAGGATACACAGTCCATCTGTAGCCTTTGGGTTCTTTGGTAGAAACTGAATGAAGCATGCCTTGAGAATTTGCTGTAAATTAAGTTAGCCAGTAAGCAAACAACCTTACATCACCAGGCCTCATGCTATCTCTGAAAAACACCATTTCTATCCTCAATATACTGTTTGCTAAGCAAAATGCCCAGTTGAGCCACTATGACATTCAGTGCTGATTAAGTCCTTATTCTTTAAAAAGAAGCACATTTCCTGAGCACTTTTGGGGGAAGTGGGGAGGCCGGGGGCCAAGGCACAGTCTGTGCTGCACTCTGTTCTCTTTGTCTCTAAGTCAAAACAGGCTGCTAAGGTGTGCAAGTGTGTGAATTATTATTTTCCTAACATTAAACACTTGATTTAAAGCATATTCCCTTTGAAGGAAGGTATAATTTGGGAATTATTTGAAGTCTCTAAGTGGTTAGAAACTGGGTTTAGCCAGATTTCTAGCTGTAAGCAAAAGTCAGCCTCTGATAAGAAGCTGTTGTACTTTATTGATGCAAAGGAGGTAAGTACCCTCTTGGGGGTTTCTCAGTTCAAGAGCATCCTAGTTGTTATTTGCAAACTGCAGTGTGCAATTCTGAATGTTTTCAGATACATTGGCCCCATATAACAGAGTTCTCGTCAGAGGAAGCTTCCAAGTACCTGGGCGAAGTTTTAACGACATATCAGTTGTAACATGGGTTTTGTGAGGCAGGAAAGCTTCCCTCCATTACCTATTCATATGCAATATTGAATTATAAAATAAAGCACAGAACCGAAATAGATAGACTTTCCAACAGAGAAACATGCAGCCACATTACAAAGTCTATTTCATATAGGGGATCCTGCGCTGAATCATTTAGCTATTTAGGAATGTGTTTCGCAGCTAACTCATCCTGGCAGGCCCAACGGGATGCAGTTCCTCTTAAAATAAATATGGAGTCATCAAGCAGGCATCACTGTGACAATTAACTGCTGGGCTTGAAGGAACTTTTGCTTGGCTTTTCAAAGCAGCCAGAACAAAAAGAGAGACTCCATGAGTCACAAACATAATCTACATATGGGAACAATCTTTTGCAAAAATCAATCTTGAACAAATACACTACATTAGTTCTCTTTGTGGCTCAGCACAGTTAAGAAATAAGTGGATTTTCCAGGGAACTTGAAACTTACTACATCATAATAATAATTTTAAAAAGGAGACAGTGGAATAGAGACATTTCTAAATATATTACATAGACCTCAGTTTCCTTAAATAGAGGTTGGGTGATAATTCAATTTTCTAAGTTCTTTAGCTGACTTGAAGTCATTGATTTGGGAAGATCTTGCAATAGTTACAGGGAGGGATGGTAAAAGTCTAGACCAAGGTGGCAGAAGCAATGGACAAGAGGGGACAGATTTGAGATGTATTTTGGAGGTAGAATTGACAAAACTTGGTGACTGATTGAATGCGGCAGGTAGGCCAAGGATAAAGACAGATACGGTTCCCTGTTCTGGCACAATTAACTGGGAAGATGGCAGGGGCTATACATGGTGATGTCATGCATGGAAGGAGGAACAGGTTGTAGAGGAAAATATCCAGCATTTAATAATAAGATCAACAACCTAAAACTTAATAGAACTTAGAAATAAAGGACAAAGACCCAAGAGCTAGGGAAGTATTGTCTACAAAATTCAGACAGGAGCTACACACCGACTTTGGCTAGGCTCTCCCTCAGAGCATACTGACTCTTGATTGGACCTCGGTTGTAGACCATGAGATTACCTGGTTCCATGGTTTTGGCAGGTTGGCAACGATACAGGAAAGAAGTCTTCATGATGCAGACACACAGCAAAAAGCAGTGGTTTAGAGCCTGAATAGAAAACTGATGTATTACAACACGAAGCAATAGGTAGTGTTCCTAGAAAGTTCCCTGGACCGGATAAGGATTAAGGGAGCTATTATCTACCTATAAGACTCATGGTTCACTATTTCTTTTAACAATCCCCAAGCAATCCTGTGTGGTCAGTAGAATATCAGCATTTTACAGATGAGCCAATGGATACTTGGAGAGCTCATGTCACTTGTCCCTAAGTTGTGATTTTGAGGAATGTGTGCCTAGCCACAAAAACTAGTTTTCTTTTCCTTTAAGCTCCACACTTAGGCCAATGAATGGAATTTAAGGATGAAATAGCTAACAGCTCTGCTGAAAACAAAAACTCTTCTGAACAATGAGAGCTGTACATTTTAAATTCTTGGCTTTATGAAGTAGTGAGCTCCCTGTCACCTGAATGGTTCCAGAACAAGTAACTGCACATGTCCATTGCTTTTTAAAATGAGAGTGCCACCCTGGATGGAAGAGAAGGTAACTAAATTCCTTTTGATAGGAACATTCTTTTTTTTTTAAGATTTTATTTATTTATGACAGAGAGAGACACAGCGAGAGAGGGAACACAAGCAGGGGAAGTGGGAGAGGGAGAAGCAGGCTTCCCGCCGAGCAGGAAGCCCAATGTGGGGTGGGGCTCGATCCCAGGACCCTGGGATCATGACCTGAGCCGAAGGCAGATGCTTAACGACTGAGCCACCCAGGCGCCCCTATATGATAGGAACATTCTATGATTTTAGAATCAAGGTTCAAAGGAAATTGTGGATAGAATAGTGCTTCAGATACTGTAAAGTGATATGCAAAAGTCAGCATTTTTGTTATTTGTGCCAATATGGGCACATCAACAAACCCCATTCTACAATGGTCTGAATAATATGATACTTAAGTATTATAATTAGACAATCCTACACTGCCCTGCCACCCTTATGTGCCTCATCCTTTCTCTCTGATTCCACCTAGATTGAAATGCATGTCATTGAAGTCATTTCTTTGAATGACTAACAAAATTAGGCATTTCCTTCAGAAGGCCACTATTGAAATAGACACATATGCCAGGAATGAGGATTGTGGGAGCTCAAAGGGCCTCTCTCACTCTTTTGAATGATCATAGTCACTTAGATAGAACTGTTTAACTGACTAGCTAGTGGTTCCTTTGGGAGGTAGAGACACATGGACAAATCATCTTTGATTGTGAGTGATGGGAAAATGTGGCAGGAAGACTCTTGCATTATTAATTTATGTTTTCTCTCTGTCTTTCCCATGTCCTTTGCCCCATTCAAGCAGGCAATAGGCTCAGACCAAGAAAGATTTATGACAAGACTTTCTGGCTTTTATAGTCAAAAGCCTAAGCTCATTAAGAATAGTAGGGCTTGAAGTAAGAGGGATACCCAACAACTAAAAGAGATTTCCCTGGCTGAGAGATAGTTGGTAGAGAAAAAAAAAAGTCACTTAGTTCTGCATGCTGAGGATACCTGCACACTACTTCCTTGAAACACCAGATGAGGGAGCAAAAATTCCATGGAAGACCACATAGTGTCCCAGGGAGGCTAGATGCTAGGACCCAGGGCTTACACCCCTACCAAACATCTCTTCAATTCACTGTGGACTACAAAGGCTAGGCCCATACACTTCTTCACAGAACCAGGGCATTGGTACTTTATAATGACCCCAGGACCTTAGCACAACCTCAGGGAAGCAGTGAAGGGAAACCCCAAAATATGCAGTTCAATTTTCCATAAGCCAAAAAGGTGGGAACTCAAAGTTGGAAATTTAGTGGTTCTTAAGTCAAAAGATATGAAAAAAAAAATGTTCTTCTGAATAAGAATGAAGATAGAAATGGAGATTCACATCCACTCCAAAATCTAAAGCCATAAGGGACAGGCAGAGAAACTTCAGGGAGAGTCAAAATGGAAGAAAGAGCAAACTCTGGCAAGAAAATCCAACAGGAGCCAGGAATTCCTGAAAGGATATAAAACCATGGGTGACAAACCCTAGATAATGAATACCCTGGCTTCAAAAGGAAGCTAAGTGCTGCTGTGAAGGGGATAAAGCCCTCAAAGGAAGAGGGTATCCTACATCTACTATACCAACCTCACATATTTCCTGAACAGCAGCCTGACCTACAGATTCAAATTCTTACATGTTTTCATGGCAATCCTAATTTTACCATCTCCCAAAAGTCCAAGTAGAGCCTAATTTAGTATGACACTTTCATGTCCAACCTACTTTTACTCCTCGGAGTAAGCTGAGTCTGAACATCAAAATGAAATTTCAACTACATTAGGTTTTTTTTCCCCCTAAGCCCTCAAACTTTTGCTAGAAATGCCATGGCACTATGAAGTATATTCTGTTTTCTAGCAGAAATACTATAGTTCCCTCTATGGGTAATAGAACTTCACCCATAAAATACTCAAGCCATTAGCCTCTTCTATGGGCAAGTGAAATCCTGGGTTTTCTTTTTGCATATCTGGAAACTGAATTTGTTTCTTTTCTTCCCCTCACACTTTTGCAGTGGGTAGTCCCAAAGAAGGCTGTCATCAATTACCCTCTTCCCTGTATATGCAGCTGATCCTCTCATAAGGAGGGGGAGTCTAGTCCAATCACTCTCTTTGAATCTGGGCTGGCCTTGTAATTAATGGAATATGCAGAGGTGACATTGTGCCAGTTTTAGGCCTTACTTTGAAGAGCCCTGGCAACTTCCACTTCTGTGCTCTCTAGGGAAGCCAGCCTCCACGCTAGAAAGACGCTAGTTAGACTATTAAATGATGAGATGCAATGTGGAGAGAAAGAAAGAGAGAGTGGAGGAAAGGAAAAAAGGGGGGCGGCAGAGAAAGACCACATGGAGGTGTCAGACATGTGCATGAATTAGTCTCAGACCTTCTAGCCCCATCTAGACCCAGCTGCATGCAGCGAAATGGGTGACCTGAGTGATGCCATTTGAGCAGAAAAACTAGCCAGCTGAGCCTTGCCTGATTTCTTAGCCATGAAAAACAATAAGTTGTTATTATTTTAAGCCATTAAGTTTAAGGGTTTTTTGTTATGCAGCAGGAGAGGAATGAAACACAAGTCTAGACCTCATAGCATATTATTTCATGACAAATATTTCAATATTTGCTACCACTTCAACTCCCGTGAAAGGCCTCAATGGAAAAGAGATTAAAAGATTTATTTTCTTCTTCTGGAGAAGGGCCACTGCAAATATATGTTCTCTGTCCTCAGCTAGATGGCAATTCCCTACAACAACTCTTCCATTTGTCCCTGGATCACTCTTCCATTCCACACAGTGGGCATTATATTTGTTATGCTTCCCCAGCCCTCCTGTTCCTTTTTCCACATCCCTCAAACCTGGGAAGACTTCATTTTCCACTTCAAATAATAGAGAGAAATGGGAATTCCCTCAATCTCACCAATGTTCCTGTTGTAAAGGGGACGTCCTGTATCACTGGATTCAGGTTTCCAGAATTAACTGATTGCTAGTATGAGAGAATGGACTGGACATGTTCACTTAAACCCCTTTCTCTCCTGATCTGTCTTCAGAGAGCGCACACTGGCATCTACTCTGCTGTTCTTGGTTCTGCAGTAAGGGATCATTCTGTGTGGAGAAGCTTGGAGATGCCCAGCTGTCCAGTCTATATGTCTGTTTAATTCAGGGCTAGAGTATTTGCAAGTCATTGTGCCTATATCTCATTGTTACAGTCCCTAGTCAACCTATCTTTATAAAGCCTCCATGTTGATTTTCATCTCTCTGCTTCACTGTGTTATTCCATTTGGTTCCAAATTCAGGGAACAAGAAGGTAGGGAGTTATATATTGATTCCCTAAACCTCAATGTTTCCTACATATCTATTTGTAAACATCACCTTCCTTTTCTCTCAACTCCAAAGAACAAGTAGTCCTTTTCTTCTTTGGGGCTAAAGCCTCTACCAATGATCTCCATCCCAACTCCTATCATTTCCCATGCAGAATGGGCCCCTTACAGCAAGAACAGCCTGTTCTCTCCCTCTTTTATTTTCAAACTCTCCCTCAACACGAAATCTATCTGCCCATCGAAAAAACTTTTGTATGAGAAATTACCTTCTCTTCACCTTTTGGCCAAATTTAATCCCTGCCTTATTCCTATGCTTCCTTTCATAGCTTGTTTCTTGAAGACTCATCTGTAATTATAATCTACCCATCAAATCCCTTAGACTTCTCAGTACCCTGTAGTTTAGTTTCCATTCCCAAAGCTCCTCTGGAAAACTTTCTTAGTAATTTGGACAAATCCCTGAACTCTCCATTCTTTATCTTCCATGGCTTCTCTACAGTGTCTAATCATGGTGGCCATTCCTTCCTTTCTTGGCTTCCATGGCACCACTACCTCCTCTTTATCTTCCTGAATCTTTGACCATTCGTGCAATATCCCATTCACAGGGTGTGTAGCATTTTCTCTGTCCGACAATTAACTAGTAACTTTCCCCAGAGCATGAACCTTGGCTCTCTTATCACTCTGCAGATTCTGGCAGGACGATGACACTAATTATCGTGATTTAACTGTCATTAACTATCACTGCCCTAATCTCTATCACTGTCCTCCTAGACTTCTATCTTAAGTTCCACCCACTTAGTTTACTTATTTTTAATTACCACATAACTCCTCTTGGGAGTTCTCTAGCACCACAAACTCAACATTTCTTTAGAAAACATTAATTCCCCAAGCCTGCTCATCTCTTAATTTTCCATTTACAGCTTCCATTATAGCATCACAATCCAACTGGTCACTCAGAATAAACATGTCAGAATTATCTTAGACTCATCATTGTTCTTTTTACCTCATATGCTATCAGTCACTGAATCACTCAAGGTCCTCCTTTTTTTTTTAAAGATTTTATTTATTTATTTGAGAGAGAGAGAGAGAGAGAGAGCATGAGAGGGGGGAGAGTCAGAGGGAGAAGCAGACTCCCCGCTGAGCAGGGAGCCCGATGCGGGACTTGATCCCGGCACTCCAGGATCATGACCTGAGCCGAAGGCAGTCGCTTAACCAACTGAGCCACCCAGGCGCCCTCAAGGTCCTCCTTTTAAATCTTTCATAGACATGGCTTCTCAGCTCTCTGATTCCATTGCCTTAAATAAAGCCAGTATTTTGCAAATGGCTTCTTAGCCTCTAGAGTCACCCTTCTCTCATCCATGCTGTTCTATCATTATATTTAAAAATTCAAATCTGATCATTTCTTCTTTGCTTAAAGTCCTTCAATGTTCCTATTGTCTTCAGGATAAATCTGACCTCTTTTGCTTTGCAAATAAGATCCATCATTACCTGGCCCCTCTCTATTCTCCACCTATACAACCTCATTTTAAACCTCTTCCCTATAGGTTCCCAGTAATATGCTGAGGCAAACTGTTTGTACCCTCCTTCTCAGTATGTACACAAATTGTGCTGTTCTCTCACACATCAGTACCTTGACACATGTTGTTTTTTCTATCTGGAATGCCCTCCCTCACCTTTGATTTTTCCTCTTGATATCCTGCCTGGTGAACTTCTTTTTTTTTTTTTTTTTTCTTTTTATTGTTTTAAGTAGGCTCCAGGCCCAGTGTGGAGTCCAACATAGGGCATGAACTCATGACCTGAGCTGAAATCAAGAGTCTGATGCTTAACCAACTGAGCCACCCGGTTGAACCCCTGCCTGGTGAACTTCTAATCAGGTTTCCAAATCCTACCATTTTTCTGAGCATTCCCTCGTTTGTCTCCACCCCCATTCTAACAGAGAAGGGAAACTTTTGTTCTTGCTTTTAAAATAACTACAGACCTCCAGCAGTACACTGTATCAGCTGTATCGTGTTTCATTACATTGTTCATCTCCCTCCTTGAAGATAGGTTACTTCCATTTATTCAACAAATATGTTTATCTGTTGAGCCTACTTTTCTTAGGCACTTTTCTAGGCTAGGGAATAAATCACTGAACAGGCAAAGATCCCTTTCTAATGGAGTTTATATTCCAGTGAAAGATGAAAAACAATAAACAATAAACATGATAAATAAATAAGTTGTAAAAAATGTCAGAAAGAATGGGGTAAAGGAAATCAACAATGCCAGGGTTGTGGGAGGGAAGGAAGGTTGATTCCAGTTTAAACAGGGTGATCAGTGGTACTTGAGAAGGTGAGGTTTAAGCAGAGAGTCAATCATTCAGATATTGGGGAGGAAGCCAATCAAAACCACTAAGTTGGGAATTGGCCTGACTTGTGAGAAAGAGAGAAGGAAGAGGTGAACTCAGCAACTGAATGGAGGGCTGCATCATGGAGGACCTTATAGCCTCTCTAATGAACTTTAGTTTGACTTGAAAGAAAGGAGAAGCCAAGGCAGGATGCTTACGGGGGCGGCAGGGTGTGTAAGCTGACCTATGTCCTAAAAAGACCGCTCTGGCTATGGTATTGAACACAAACTTAGGGTTAAGGTAGAATCAGGGAAACCATTTAGAAGGCCATTGCAACAATCCAAGCAGGAAGGGTGAAAAGAAAGATGAAGGAAGTTAGGAAGAAAGGAAGGAAGAGTGGAAGAGTATGGGGTGGGTAGGTATGAAGAAGAAAGCAGAAAAGAGTGTAAAGAGGAGAAACAATGAAATGCTGAAATGCGGGGGTGATGGTTGGGGAGGTGGTCTCCCTGTGCAGACTCTGAACCATTTGCTAACCCATCAGTATGGTATTCTATCAGCTTCAAACTCTGCAGTGTATAGTTTGCTCTTCTATTTCTGGGGTTACTCTTCTGTTTCTTGCTTCCTTTTGATCAATCTCAGGATATTTTCTGCTGGCTAAGCTACCTGCCTATCAGCATGTCTGCTTTTGAACAATAGCAGCCCTTGAGACAAGAGCCTTAAAGAACTTAGGTTAAGTGTAATGGAAATCAGGCAACTGGCCTCAGTATAGTGCTATGTTCTACTTCTCTCTTCTTTTTCTCTTTGCCTTGTTTTCTTGTGAATCTGTGTTTGGGGAAAAAAATCTATCTAATTAGCTCCAAGAAAATATTTGTGTTCTCTTGGCTTGTAGGATGCTGAGAAATGGAGTGATTCAGCAGGGATTCAAGGTGTGAAGGAAGATCTGGAAAAACAAGAGAGTACAAATCTCATTTGAGAAACCAATGGGTCTCCTGCCTTGATAAAACTATCTTAATTGATACTATTTTTTCAAATTATTGGAAATAAATAGTCTTAAAATTGTAGGTTGTTCTGTATTAATAACATTTCTATTTCCCACCTATGCTTTCTTATATGTCACCTTGATTTTTACTGTGGATTAGTAGTCTCTCCGTGTTCCCATGGTTCTTTGCCTGATTCCCATTTTCTACCCTATCAGCCTTCATTACAATGTTGCTTTGCTCAGACAAACTTTGCTAGAGTATTTAATAATTGTCCTTCCTATGCCGGAAGTTATTATATTGATCACTTTGAGAGATAATATTTACTTTTTGGTCTGCATCTACTTGTTCAGTGCATTCCTAATTGCAGTCACAGCAATTATCAGAGCTAATTCTTGAAAGTTGAGCAATCCCGGTCCTTGGCTCATATCTATAGGTTTTCCTTCACTTTTACAAATAATGATTTATGCAAAGTCACCAAGACAGCTATTGCTTCAATGCAAGGTTTATTATCTCCAAGATGAACAGACAAGTCATTAAGCGCTCATGGAAGGATTAGTGTAGAGAAAGATCACCACATTGTGATTTTCTGGTTACATGGTTCAATACAATGATGGGTTTTAGGAAGTAAAAGCCAATTTTAGCACTGCCATTATGGAGCTGTGTATGTCATCAATAGGCAGTTATAAGAGCTGTGACTGATAGGAATTTCCCTACCATAAAAGTTCCTTCCATCGCATACCCACTAAGTGAGTCATGTAGAAGAACTTCTAAAGAGTGTGATTCCTCGGGTTTTAGTTTATGATATATTTCTTATATGAGCCAAGGCTATCAAGCAATAAGATAGATGGTAGCTTTGTGCAATTAGCCCATTACTTTATAGCCACATTTTATGTGTACCTCTCTTAGTGTACAGGGTACGTGTTTGTGGGTCTGTGGTTGTATCTGTTGTCCACACAGTGCAGGCCATTTTAGTTGCACACCTAATGTGCCATAGAGTGGGCAAGGCACATGTAATAATTTGTGAATGAATGAACAAATGGATGAATGCACTATCATCCTCAAAAATGTCTAACTGGCTTCCTTGTTTCCTTCCCCTACCCATCCACTTTAATTTATTTGAAACAGTGAGGCAAGTTAGTTTTTTTCTTACCCAAAAGATTCAAATTCTCCCATTTTCTTCAGAATAAATCTCTGTCTTACTAGTGTGATGCTAGAGATCTTCTGTGGCCTGATGTCAACCCCTCTCGCCAACCTGGCTTCCTACTTCCTCTCCCCACAGCCCAGTAGTAGTAGTAGTAGTCATAGTAGACTAGTCGTCATAGTAGTAGTAGCAGTCATAGCAGCCATCATAGTTGTAGTAGCAGTAGTTGCCATCTCTCTCATCACAGTAGTACTAGCAGCAGTCATAGTTGTAGTAGTAGTAGTACTCATAGTAGAGTAGTCATAGAAGCAGTCATAGTCATAGTTTTAGTAGTAGCACTCATTGTAGTCATAGTAGTAGTAGTAGTCATAGCAGCAGTCATAGTTGTAGTAGTAGTATATTAGAGTGGTCATAGTAGTTGTAGTAGTAGTCATAACAGCCACTATAGTCATAGTTGTAGTAGCAGTGGTTGCCATCACTGTCGTCATACTAGTAATAGCAACAGTCACAGCTGTAGTAGTAGTACTCATAGTAGAGTAGTCATCATGTAGTAGCAGTCATAGCAGCTTTCATAATCATAGTTGCAGTAGTAGGGCTCATAATAGAGCAGTCATAGTAGTAGTCATAGCACAGTCATAGTCATGGTTGTAGTAGTAGGGCTCATAGTAGAGCAGTCATAGTAGAAGCAGTTGCCATCACTGTGGTCATAGTAGCAATAGCAGCAGTCACAGTCATAGTAGTAGTAGTACTCATAGTAGAGTAGTCGTCATAGTAGTAGTAGCAGTCATAGCAGCCATCATAGTCACAGTTGTAGTAGCAGTAGTTGTTGTCATGGTAGTATTAGTAGTCACAGTAACAGTCATAGTTGTAGTAATAGTCGTTGTGGTAGTAATCATAGATGTCATAGTCATGGTTGTAGTAGTAGTGGTACTCATAGTAGCAGAACTGGTATTTGCCAGTTGGCATAGTTTAGTAAAGAACACAGGTCTGGGGTTAGATGTCTGAGTTTTTTTTTTTTTAAAGATTTTATTTATTTATTTGAGAGAGAGAGAGAGAGAATGAGAGATAGAGAGCACGAGAGGGAAGAGGATCAGAGGGAGAAGCAGACTCGCTGCTGAGCAGGGAGCCCGATGTGGGACTTGATCCCAGGACTCCAGGATCATGACCTGAGCCGAAGGCAATTGCCCTACCAACTGAGCCACCCAAGCGCCCAGATGTCTGAATTTTAATCAAACTTTCACAATTCCAAAAATAAGGCAATCACTTAATTTCTCTGGACCTTGGTAGCCTTATCTTTAAAAGTAAATGCTGAATAAAATCAGCTCTGACTACAGAGCTAGACTAGAAAGGATACTCAACATTTTGCATGTCTTACTTAATTCTCTCCATGTCCTTTGAGGTTGGACCTATTATTTTCTTGACAGTTTACTGAAGAGGAAACTAAGCTCAGAGTTACTTCTCAGGGTAACTGACCCAAGTTATTTAACCAAATTCACACAACATGGGAGGGGTTGGGCCAAATTCAAATCCAAGCTGCCAGACTCCAGACCTGGCTTATGACCACTGTGAATTTACTCCTTTCCAAGAGCCACTAAAAATCTTGCCTCTTATATTGAGCTTTCCTTAACCACTAAAAACTTCAATATTCTATCGCATTTATTATTAAGACACTTGTTTGATAGTAACATTATTAAGTGTTCATTAGGTACTAAGCATCTAACAAAACTGCATTAACTCATTTAATTTTTGTAATTTGGTATTTCACATCTCCTCTGTAATGTTGTTATTAAAATCATTTGTATGGCTTTGCTTCCCATATTCCTTTGTATACCTAGTTTGTACACACAAAATATTCCTTAAACATAGTAAGTGCTTATCAGAAGCACTCCTATTGCTTGTTGTGGGTGATAATGGTGAAGAAATTGATCATAGGTAAGTATATTATAAGCATATGTGATAACTTTAGTTTGAACATACATTATGTGAAGAAAGGCAGTGAATCTCTAGATTTTAGAAGGATAAAATGAAAACTATTTTGTTAGATGCATCTGCCATCAGACTAAGAATGGGGATCCTTGGGTTGAAACCCCTGCTTTGTCACAATGCTCTGTGTCATCTTGGGGTTGTCACTCGCTGCTATGTTTCTCACTTGAATTATCTATAAAAGCGTGTTAGCAAAATATTGGGGTAGTTGGCCTCAGAGAAATGACAAGACCCAAATAAGATAATGTAGGTAAAGCTGTTCCCTACATGTACACAACGAACCACTGACATCAATGAGGGTTATATCTCAAGTGATAGCTTCTTAATCCCAAATTGTGAACATCACTGTAGCATATATTTTCTTCCTAAAATTCATTCAATTGCAACTATAAATTTGTAAGTTGCTTCTTTAAAGCCTTAGTTAAAATTACTGGGCGTGCAATAATAAAGGGAAAACAACAAAGCTGCCTTGAGCTGTGATTCATGGATTGTTCATCAGAATCACTTGCCAACCTCACCACTTAAAGTGTGAAGGCAAGTTTCATCAGCACCCCCAAAATAAAATGCAGAATTTCATCCCCCTCCCTGGACCTGGGGAGTCAGGATATGAGTTTTTGTAAGGTCCTCTGGTGATAGGTGTTCACAGAAACTGTAAATCACCTGCCATAAGTGCTTCAATTACCCTATACATTTGTCTCAATGACAGCTAATTTGAATTCACACCTTAACAAAATAAACTAATACCACATTCCAGGGATATCCAAGATCACCCCCAACAGGTCAAAGCCACAGATTTTAAATCTCAGGAATCCCAAAGGTTGCAGATAATGGGCTACATACCTAAAATATGCTGTCACTACCAATAACTGGAGCTATGCAAGTATCCTCTCTACCAACTGATGCCGCTTTATTTGGGGGGGGCGGTGGGGGCAGCATTCTTAGATAAAAAGTTGCACTCTCCTTGGACTAACTCACTTACTGGCACCTAAAGGCATGGAAAGGAGAAGAAACAATTAGCTGATGAATGCAGGATGTATAGGAGGCCAATTTTCCCTTTGAAAAAAGCTATTTCCCAAATGAAGACCATGGTGTACCTTGGTGAGTTACTGATCTACCATGTCCACAGGGGCTCAGCTCATGCACACTGATGGTCTTTGAGGATGTTGTTCACACCTGTGAATGTGGGTGAGCTAATGAAGCAAATCTTTGGTTCATTAAATCATTCACAACTTTTGGGGCATAATTATTGTCAACAGTCCCCTAATTCTCATATAATATTGGGGCATAAAGGCTCATTACCATTTTACCAAAGCAGAAATTTTATTACTTCAATATAGTCCACTGAGAAACAGAACTGGGACTGAAAAAATAATTTAAAATATTTTGCTTTATCTTCCATTCTCCAAATTTAATTATTTTTCAAAGGAGTGTTTATATGAAGTCCCAATGGGTGTTTAAGACTGGTCAAGTATAGAGGAGCAGTGAAATGGAGTAGAGGCAATTATCCACATAATTTGGGATAATTTGCTTCCATCTGAATTGTTAATTGAGATAATAATGGGAATAAGAGTTCCATGAGAACATGGATTTTGTCCACATTGTTCCTTAATCATATAATTTATACAATAAGCAATGATTTTGTTCTGTTCTCTTGTGCCCCAAGCTCAAAAAGCTAGCACACAGTAGGTGCTCAGTAAAAATTCTCTGAATACATAAATTCCAAAATTCCTTCAATCTCTAATTTCTTGTGGGAAAACCTAATATCTGCAGATTTATCATAGTACCTCACAGAATTTTCATAAGCCAAAAATGTAGGCAACTAAATCATGTTTCTGTGTACTGACCATTTACAATTGTCTCTTTATGTCACTGAATTTTCTGATTATTTGACTAATCTATTCCACTTATCAAGATTTTAATATCATGAAAGACAACATGAAATAATTGGAAGAACACAGATATCGAAGCTAGACTTTCATCTGAGTTCTAACGCTGACACCAACTGCAAAATCTCGAGCAGGTTTTTCACCTTCTAAATTTCTAATCTTTAAAAAAGAGGGACAATACTGTTTTCTTTACAAGAATATAGAACTTCCATGTAATAATTTAAATGAAAGCACTTAGGCTAGCACTCAAATATATCAGCTGTTATCATCGCTAATGTTAAAGTTATGTGTGTAAACACAACCGAGTAAATGTTACTACAAGTCAATGACTATTCGCCCCAGGTCTTAGAATATGGTGGAAGTTGGAAAGGATTAGAAGTGGAGAAAAGGCAGGGTAAAACATTCAAACCAGGCAAGGAGAAAGGATCCTACTAAAAGAGGTAAGATCTACCTCTCCACCTGAGAGTCAATTCATCCAGTCTTACAAGGAAGGTCATTAAACCTCACATTTCTTAGCCATCCTGAAAGACTTTCTCTAATACTTTCTCCTTACCCACACTGCATAATTTCACTGCATTTTCTGCTGAACTTCATTTGTGGCATTTTGACACAGATTTAAGGGACAAATCAATCTCAGGAGAAGATCTTTATGAGACTAAACTTTTCCACAAAATTCCTCAAAAATGAAGGCTATTTGTGGTTGAAGTAAAGATTACAGCTATGCCTACAGCTTAACTGTGTGCTCAATATTATTATAACCTGGGTGAAATTGGAGACTGTCTGTAACCATCAGACTTTCAGCAAAATGTGAATTCATTCACTCATTGATTCATTCATTCGTGTGTTCAACCAGCAAACCTTCATTAAGCGTTTACTACATTCCTAACTCTGTGCTGAGTGCTGGGGATAGATGCATTACTAAGACTTCCTCCTCTTTTCAAAAAGTTGGCAGGACAACTAACCCATTACAATACACGGTTATATTTCTTATACTGGAGGTAAGTGTAGGTGCCTGTGAAAACACAAAGGGAGGTCCTTTAAACTAAAATGTATCTGATAATACTGGGAATATTGGTTTTGAGTGGTCTATTAAGAAGAACAACTCAAGCCATCAGGGAGAACAATTTGAGGAGATTTTGGTTTGAGAGTACTACAATGTCAGACAATGACGTGCAGAGGAAACCAAAAGGAAGGATGTGAATGCCCCCAGGTAAGTTAAAACAGTCCCATGTCCTCTATCCCCATCTCTTATTGCCATGCTCTAGGCATCCCTCACAGAGGGGAAGTTAAAGTACTTAACCACTGGGACCCCCAGGGGGTTAAGCAACTGACTCTTGGTTTCGGTTCAGGTCTTGATCTCAGGGTCTTGAGATCGAGCCCTGCATCAGGTTCCTGCTCAGCGTGGAGTCTGCTTAAAAGACTCTCTCTCCTTTTGCCCCCCTCTTTTGCTCACTCTCAAGTAAGTAAATCTTTTAAAAACAGAAGTACTTAACCACAAATCCCACTTCATTTATAGCTGAATAAATGAAAGCTCTAAATAATTAAGTGAGTGGTTAAGGTCACAGAGTCATTTGGTAGCAGAAAAAGTTAGAAGCCCCTGAGGTCTCTGGGACCTTGCTAAATACCTTATTCCCAAGCTTATGGAATCCATGGACCCATCTTTCTGGCTCACCAGAATCTTGCAGAGAGAAGGGTGATTTCACATCACTCTAGCACACCCAACACCTGACCTTACTCCCACACTCCACCACCAATCTGGATTGATTGGCAGTTCCCACATCTTGTTCACATCCTATAATTATACCAAGAACAGGAAAATTATAGCAGATTTTTATTTTGTTTTGTTTTGTTTTTACATAGGCCTCTTTCCACCACGCTATAAACTCGGAGGGGAGAACAGCTTCTCTCTTATTCTTTTTTGCATGTACAGCATTTATGTTAGCTCAGTGTTCATTGAAAGAATTGATGAATCCATCCATCTATATTTGGTTACTGCTTTCCTCAGTTCCCTGAATTCAGTCCATGATATAGAGCACCCTCAAAAATTCTAGAGCAACCTTCCCCCAAATTTTCCACACCTTGGTTTGAACTCCCTCTACTGGTGAATCCAGTAAAATCCCTATGACTACTGATGGAGCTTACAATGTTCACTGAGAAAAAGAGAATGCTACCAAGCAGAAAAAAAGTCTAAAATGGACAGCATTTCCTGAGGGAGCATTAAACTTCATCTTTAAGACATCATTGCTTTGTGCAAGGAAACACTATAAAAAAGAGTGAACCTTATCATCCGTTCCACTATAGGTGAGCCAAGGAGTAAAGAGCAGGGATTGAGAAACCTCCTTTGACGAGATAGGAGGGTGACTAATGAACTAGAAGGTATCTGGGGTGTGTGATCCTTAATTGTACATTTCATTGCTTTTACTATTTTCTATTACAACTTTATAGCTGGCTAACTGTGTTTTCCAAGAGCCAATTCTTGGCAGTAAGAATTTGTTTAAGAAAATAAAAAGAACTGCTCAACTTCTTTAGAAACTTTTTTCCCTTTAATAGATTTTTTTCTTTCTCTCCTGAAGAAGCAATTCTTTTAAGAACAAGCACACTAAGTTTATTTCCAAAATGAATAGGAAACTTAATGTCTCACACTCATTTTCCCCTGACTTTTTTTTTTTGTTTTATTTATTTATTTATTTTAGAGAGAGAGCGCCCATGTGAGCAGGGCAAGGGACAGAGAAAGAGGGAAAGAGAGAATCCCAAGCAGACTCCCCACTGAGCGTAGAACCCAAGGTGGGGCTTGATCCTATGACCCTGAGATCATGACATGAGCTGAAATCAAGAGTCAGTCATTTAACTGAGTGAGCCACCCAGACGCACCCCATTTTCCCCTTACCTTCTTAAGCATTTTTCTTCCTTGTACTTCAATATAGAGCAATATCATGAGTCATAAGACTGATCCCTATTTATTACAAGTGAAATAATTGTGGGGCATGGAAATTTATTTCACTCACAGACTGCTGAGGAAATTCAAGCATTTTATGTCATGAATAGTTACTGGCTTTGAATAGTGCAGAATTCCATGGCTCTTCATTCCACCCAAGAAGTTTTTAGATGAGGCCAGTTAAAGTACAAAAGTTCTTAAGGCCAAATACTTATATAAACTTCAGTGGAAAAGAAAACAAAAGAGAAGGGCATGAACATTTAGCATTTACTATGCTTGAGAGTCTCATGAATGTATCTAATTTTTATGCCAATTTATCTTCATGGAAACTCTGTGAATTAAGTACTTATATTTTTTGTTTTACCAAAGAGGGACTAGGCATAGAGCGGTTAGGTTATTTGCCCAAGGTTACACAATGAATAACAGAGCCAGTTTAGAAAGTCAGGTCTGTTGATCATAGAAAGGGAGAGTGGAATGGTGCTTGCCAAAGGCAAGGGGGTGGGGGGTATGGGAGAGGCATTAGTGGAAGGGTACAAAGGTACATTATGCAGACAAATTTGTTATCAACGACCTCTCATAAGTCTCAAATTAGTAATAATGGGTACTGTTGAAGTAATTTCTATTCATCCTTCCTTGCTCAATGGAAAATTTTCAGGATCTCCCTCCCCTGAAATTTCCAGCAGGTGCTTATAAATTTGTTCTTCATTCTGTAGATAATATGCACGCTAAAGTATTTTATCTCCTAAAAAAAGAGAGAGAGAGAGAGAGAGAGAATTGAGGTCTGTTGGACTCTAATGCCTCTTGATAGTGATTAAAGGCATTTTTAGCATGGAATGTTAGAGCCAGAATGAATTTTAGATGTCCTCTCTTTTTCTGTCCCCTTAGTGATAGGAACAGTGAGGCCCAGAAGATCTTAAAACCTGTTTGTGTCAGATCTAGAGGAAACATCCTGATCAATTCTTTGTGTAAAGCACAAATGACCCTTTGCATCATTTACCTGATATTTCAGTTGAAGTAGTTTGAATCTGATTCGCTTCAGACAGTGATCCAAATCTGTTTTGGCCTACACCTACTATGTCCGCACGTGCTGGCTGAATTGAACTAAGAATTTCCACAGAGCCAAGTTGCTGAGAACTGCCCCAAAGATCCATTTCACTGGTAAACACAACACACTCTAATCATCCTTTAGTCCAATTCTTATTTTGAGGAGATAATATATCATTAT
This sequence comes from Callorhinus ursinus, assembly GCF_003265705.2. Lineage (NCBI taxonomy): Eukaryota > Metazoa > Chordata > Mammalia > Carnivora > Otariidae > Callorhinus > Callorhinus ursinus. The sequence goes on along the minus strand of NW_027397066.1, from coordinate 18,206,542 downwards.
ACGATTTGAAAACATACATTAAAAAATATATATTCTGGTCACTGATAAAATTTTCTTTCTGAGATTCTAGTTGAAAAGTGTGCTGAACTTCTAAGTATCTCAGAACTTCTAAGTAATAGCAAAAAGAAATGGTTTCTTACATATTTAAATAAATGTATTCTGTTCTCTGGCATTGCTATCTCATGTGGACCTCACACCACCCTTTAGATGAGGAAAATTAAGCCTCAGAGGAGTTAAATGCCTCACCTTGCAAAGCCCAGTCTTTTCAGCCTAACCCTAGGACTCTTCCCATTGAGCTTGCTGCCAACTAGAAAATCGTACCTGGATGCCTACACCCCTCACACACCTTCTCATTGCTCACATGCAGACAGGATCTTTTTAGACTAACACTCCTTCATCAATACTGACAAGGCTAATAAAGGAGAAAGAAAGGGCTGACGTCAGGAAAGATGCCTTAGACTTTTCTTCTTCTCCTTCTGCAACCAAACTCCCAGGAAGAAAAATGTCAGCTCGAGGAATCTAAAGTACAAAGGGTGTCATCACCCATAAAGGAAAGGAGAAATAGCCAAAGACACAGAAATTCTTATCTGAAGAGAATGAGGTTGAGTAGCGCTATCTCACCATTTCCCCTCTCATTGTGGGGTCAATGAACAAGTAGCGTCTTCCGTTTGGGGAATGCTTACCTTACCACCTTCTCTTGGCCAATGAATACCTTCTTGTTCCTTCAGATCTCAGCTCCATAGCGGCTTCCACAGAAAAAGGCTTTCCTGGTCTTCCAAGTTGGGTTAGACTTCACTTCTATAAGCTCTCCTGGCACCATACACCTTCTTAGCACTTGATTATAATTTTACATTTCTATTGGTATGACTTATGGATAAATGTCAGCCTCCTCTCCTGGATCTTAATTTCCATAAGGATAGAGACTATGTTTGGCCCACAATTGTTTTTCCAGTGCCTATGATAATATCTGTTGTCTAGCAGATGTCTACAAAGTATGTTCAACAAATGAACAAATCAATGACTCTGGGGCCAAAAGACTATGGAAGAAAAGACTATGATCAGATGCAGAGACAACAGGGAAATTTTCAATTACTCAATATGTTGAAACTTACCTGAATGAATGCAATGAGATATTTTAATTGTTGTTGTTATTATTTTGATACATGTTTTGGCTTGTTTGGGAGTGGTGCAGAGAGGAGGTTAAGGAAAAGCTTAAGATAAGTAGAGAAAGAAATAAATTGGGAAATTATTTGATGTAATGCTTCTGGTTTTCTGCCCGAATAAATCAATAGTTGGGTGGTCAATACAATGAAGCATTCTTCAAGGACTGCATTTCTTATCCTCTCCAAAGAACAAAAAATCCAAATGGAGTATATTTCCAATTTATTCTTTGAATCCTTGAAATAGTATAAAACTTTGAACTCTGAAAGAATTTTCACAATCCAATCCCCTTTCATCATCATGCCCTATACTCAGTTTTTAAACATTTCATTCTCAATGTTATTATATTACAGTTTGCAACAGGAATGTTTAATTTCCCCCAAACACCTGTTTTTGCTCAAACAAAGCAAAAACCATCAATGCAGTTCAAATTCGGTAAATCCCATCTACAATCCCCATTATTTTCATTGGAAAATGGTAAAGAATTCCTGAACCTGAGGACTGAATGCTCCATGCCACCTCTGTGAAAGATTTTCCTCAGCAAAACCCAGAGCACTAGAGTAGACAATGATGAGATTAGAGTCTTCTAAAACTATTGTACTGTTTGAGCTATCAGATAGTGCTCATTTGGCAGTCTCTGTGTTTTAAGACCTAATGGCCAGGATATATGCAAATGAAATTCTGTTGAGAAAAACTGTATTGTCCATATCACCAGAAGCCCTCATGTGGAAACAGATCATTTCTGTGGCTTGGGGTAGCTCATTATTCCTGCAAAGGGGAGAGGTGATAGAGTAGGAAGCACAGTTGGAGAACATGGGCACCTGGAAGAAGCAGAGAGTCAACAAAGATAAAAGAGGGCACTTGACTGCTGAGATGGAGAGACAGAAAAGCCAAAGTCACCTGAGCTTATCTCTGAGCTGTAAAATGAGCCCAGGATCAGATGAAAAACATGAATTTCAATGTAATTAATTATCATTAATAAGATGCTCTGGAGTATGTGCTGCTTAGAGATAGTGGGAGCCCCTGGGCATGACCTATGGAGAGGCTGTATCTCAGGATCACACAGCTCTGGGTTCCTGGACAGAGCCAGGAAGGTAGAAGTTGTGCACTTAGCTAACTCTGTTTATTGACTTCAGAGCTCTTTTAACAACACCACCTCCATTAAAAGAGATCAGAGAAGATGGTGCACAGCAGCCATAAAATTTATCTTTGTTGAATCAATAGAAAGGATTGCATTTCCTAAAGCCAGTCTAGGCAACTAGTTCTCCTTAACAAAACCCCCCTATGGATAAGTACATGGTAGGAATGCCTCGATAAGTGGAAGAGCATCTTACAAGGGTTTCAGTTCTACATTCAGCATGTAAAATCATGTATAGTCAAAACAGCTTTTGCTCTCACTGGTTTGGTGAGATGCTCCCACATGGTTGTGATGACTGCGCAATTGGTCCTCTTACTCCATGTGTGTGAGACTCAATTATGACACCCTTGGGTAGCATGAAGGCATAGACTGAAAGCAGAAGCAGCAACTGTTTGGGTTGAATTTTATGTTTTTTCTCTCCAAGTCTCTCTCCTTTCTTCCCTCTCTTCACAAATAAATAAATTCAGGAAAATAAAATGTGCTTCTGATGCTTTACCCATACTTTCCATGCTGTCTGGAAGATCATTTTTCATCTCTGTTCTCATACCTCACTGCCTTCACAGCCTACTTATATCCCACACATCCTTTTGAGACTCCACTCAAGTCAATTCCCCTGGCCCTTCAAGTCTAATGTAGTTGACCCACTTGTGGGTTCTCTTCGAATCTTTTGTGCCCCTCTGTACAATCACTTATCATGCCTACAGTAATAATTGGCTTACATTGCTGCCGCTGCTCTAAACAAGGAGCTCGGCTGTATGCCTTTTTGTATCATTAGCACTGAAAACAGTGCAGGGCATCTGGGAGTTATTCAGCAAATAAGGAAAGGAGGAAGGGGAGGAGAGAGGGAGGAAGAAGGAAAGGGAGGTAAAATGAGATATCTGTGTGACTTGAGCAAATTTTCATCCAAATGGTGTCAATTTCCTCATCTGGAAGGTGATGGGATGGCTACTTCCAATTTTGGATAGTATTATTTTGTGATTCTAGACTTGGAACAACCTCACCAAGACCTAGCATCAGGCCAAAAAGAAGCAATTAAAGGAAATACTTCAGATAAGAAATAGGCTTTAAAAATAATCCAATCAGCAGAATGCATCTCAAAATATGTGCACAGCTCTGATCTACTATCTTGAACAGTTGGGAAGTAGCATGTTCAGCAGTGAAAAAATCTCTAGGGACTTGGCCAATATGAACTCACAGATGTTTCTATTGAAGTCAGCTGATGAGTTTCCTCCAAGCCATGTTTAACCAGAGTCCTCAGTTCACCTCCAGGGCACAGCCCACTCAGCCCCTGCACCCTTGGCTTACAAAACAGAAAAAAGAAAAGAAAAGAAAAAAGAGAGACGAAAGGAAAGACAGAACGATCTCTCCTAACACAGATATTACAACTCTCACCTAAGTGTTCCAAGAGTTGATGACCTCTCCCTTTCTAAAGAAAAGTCTTCATTTGAAGTAAGAGGGCCAGAGCAACAGATTTACTCATTATTTTATGGTTTCTCTTCACTTATCATCCTTCTCTCTGTGTCAGAAAAGCCCTTCCACTATCCCCAGGCAGTGGGTATAGAGACTGGAACGTGTATGGGTTTTCTTGTCAAGCGACATTTTTATTGAGGATAAAGGGAGGCTGGAAGGATGTAGAGAAGAAATAAATAATCTGTTGAGCATTGACTCTGCAGCAAAAGCTGTATGTACAGTATCTCTTTAATGTTAAGCTTCGCAAGATCCCTTCCAGGTATGATCAGCCTTTTACAAAGAGGAGGAACTGGAAGAAAAGGGATTTCAAAACAACTTGCCTAGGTCCTCCAATAAGTAAATGACAGAAGCAGAAGTTGAGCTTGGGCCTTGGGCAATGCAAAGCCACCAAAACTCCCCCTGACCCAACTCCCACTTGCTCACTCAGCGCTTTCCTTGTTGCGGCAGAACTTCTCAACTGGAGTGCCAAGGGACATAAATCAGCAGGGTGCTGCACTCAGGTCTCTCAGGGCAACCTTGTGGGGGCTGGGGAAGCATGAGTCCCTGGGCCCATTGCTTCCAGTTACAAGTGACTTCATCTGTTTAACCCAATGCTCCAAACAAATACAGTAGATGTGAAAAAGTTTGGAAAACACTCTATTCTTGTGTTCTGTCATGCTATGCATTGTGATGTTCCAGTCACACAGTTGTATAATACAAAAAGCCTAACACATACATATACATGTATATTATGCCTGTGTGGATTTAGTCATGATGCATCCCCTCCACAGAATGCCTTGTCCTTTTTCTCTAGCTGGTTCATCCCTACCCACTTCCAGAGCAATTAGAATTTAACTTCAATGAAAGTCACATGTTCTTTTTTCTCAAGCACTTAGACTGTACCTCAGGTAGGGTACTCATCACATTGTGCTGTAATTTACAGGTTTATATAGCTGTCTCACCCACTTAAAGCACAAGGGAGATATTCAGGAAAGATGTGTTAAATGAATAAATGCATGAAGTTGTGGAGGGCAAAAACTGCATTGTAATCATTTTAGCCTTACCATGAGCTAGCTAAGAGGGTTAACAAACTATGGCCCCAGGGTCAAATCTGGCCTATGGTCTTTTTCTTTTCTTTCTTTCTTTTATTTTTTTTGTTTTTTGTTTTCTTTCCTCAATTAAGACTTTATTTTTTTAGAGCAGTTTTAGGTTCTCAGCAAAACTGAGGGAAAGATAAAGAGATTGCCTATATATTCCTGGCCCCACCCATGCATGATCTCCCCCATTAACAACCAGAGTGATACAGTTGTTACAACGGATGAATCTACACTGACATATCATAATCACTCCAAGTGGTCTGTTTTGTATAGCCAACAAGCTAAGAATGGTTTTTACATTTTTAAAGAGTGACTAAAGGAAAAAAAAAAAAGAAAGAATATATGAAAGACATTGTATGTGGTCCACAAAGCCTAAGATAATTACACCTAGCCCTTTGCAGAAAAGTTTGCCAACCCTCAACTGCTAAATCAAACAATCAAGATTGATCAATCAATTGATATAAAACACTGATGAAAGAAATTCAAGGTGGTGCAAAGATGTGGAAAGACATTCCATGCTCATGGGTTGAAAGAACAAATATTGTTAAAATGTCTATACTACCAATCTATAGATTTAATGCCATCCCTATCAAACTATCAACAGCATTTTCCACAAAACTAGATAGAACAAACAATCCTAAAATTTGTATGGGACCACAAAAGACTTTGAATAGCCACAGCAATCGTGAAAAAGAAAAACAAAACTAGAGGTATTACAGTCCCGGATTTCAAGTTATATTACAAAGTGGTAGTAATTAAAACAGTAAGGTACTGGCATAAAAACAGACATATAGATCAAAGGATTAGAATGGAAAACCCAGAAATAAACCCACAATTATATGGTCAATTAATCTTCTACAAAGGAGAAATTAATACATAATGGGGAAAAGACAGTCTCTTCAACAAATGGTGTTAGGAAAATTGGACAGCCACAATGCAAAAGAATGAAACTGGACCACTGTCTTTCACCATACACAAAAAAAAACTCAAAATGGATTAAAGACCTAAATGTGAGACCTGAAACCATAAAAAATCCCTGAAGAGAGCCCAGGCAGTAACTCTCTGACATCGGCCATAGCAACATTTTTCTAAATGGGTCTCCCGAGGCAAGGGAAATAAAAGCAAAAAATAAGCTATTGGGACTACATCACAATAGAAAGTTTCTGCACAGCAAAGGAAATGATCAATAAAGCTAAAAGATAACCGGGACACATGGGTGGCTCAATTGGTTAAGCGTCTGCCTTTGGCTCAGGTCATGATCCCAGGGTTCTGGGATAGAGCTCCTGGTTTGGCTCCCTGCTCAGTGGGGAGTCTGCTTCTTCCTCTCCTTCTGCCCCTCCCCCACTCACACATGCAAACGTATGCTCTCACTCTCAAATAAATAAATATAATCTTTGGGAAAAAAACTAAAAGACAACCTACTGAATAGGAGAAAATATTTGCAAATGACATACTTGATAAAGGGTTAGTATACAAAATATATAAAGAACTGATACAATTCAATACCCAAAAAACAAATAATCCAATTTAAAAATGGGCAGAAGACATGAACAGACATTTCTCCAAAGAAGACATCCAGATGACCAACAGAGACATGAAAAGATGCTCAACATCACTCATCAACAGAGAAATGCAAATCAAAACTACAATGAGATACCTCCTCACACATGTCAAAATGGTAAAATCAAAACATAAGAAACAGGTGTTGGCAAGAATGTGGAGAAAAAGGAACCCCCTTGCACTGTTGGTGGGAATGCAAATTGATGCAGCCACTGTGGAAAACAGTATGGAGTTTCCTCAAAAAACTAAAAATGGAATTACCCTATGATCTAAGAACTGACTAATAGGTATTTACCCAAAAATACAAAAACAGTAATTCAAAGGGATACATGCACCCCAATGTTTATTGTACCATTATTTACAATAGCCAAACTATGAAAGAGGCCCAAGTGTCCATAGGGTAGATGAATGGATAAGAAGTAGTGTATATATATGAAATATCATTCAGCCATAAAAAGGAATGAAATCTTGCCATTTGCAACAACATAGAGGGAGCTAGAGGGAATAATGCTAAGTGAAATAAGTCAGTCAGAGAAAGACACCATATGATCGCACTCATTTGTGGAAATTAAGAAACAAAATAAATGAGCAGAGGAAAAAGAGATTGAGAGATAGAGAGGGAGAAAAAAAAAACAACAAGAAACAGACTCTTAACTATAGAGAAAAAACTTATAGTTACCAGAGGGGAGGTGGGTTGGGGGAATGAGGGAAATAGAGGGTACAGATTAAAGAGTACACTTATCATGATGAAAAAAATCAATGAATAAAAGCACATAAAACAAAAAATAAAATAAATTTTGGAAAAGATTGATCAATTGATTTCATAAATATAGTGGATATAAGTAATTTCTCTTCTCAACTCTAGCTCTCAACTCTCAACTCTTCTTTCTCAGTCTAACCTGTTTCTGGCCTCAATTATACCATGTTTTTTTCTTATTATTCCTCTACTTAATATTTCTTAACTTACTATTAAACTACAACACATATACAAAAGAGGCAAAAGACATAACTGCAGAGATCAATGAATTATCACTAAGTGAGCACACCCAAGTGACTACCATCCAGGTCAAGAAATAGAAGATTTCTAACAAATCAGAAGCCCCCATGCCCCTTCCCAATTATTTCTTAAAGGTAACTATATCTATGATTTCTAACTCCATGGATTAGTTTTGCCATTTATATAAAAATTTTTATCTTTATATAAATGGAATAGTACAGCATGTAACTATTTCTATCTCCATTTATTGCTCAATATTGTTTGTGATATTTTCCTACTTGGTTATGGGTTATAGCTGTCTTTTCATTTTCATTGCTGTATAATACTCCAATGTGCACACAAACAAGTGAGCTAGAGAGAGATTGAGAGATCTATTTTACTGTTGGTGGACATTGGTCTATTTTTCTAATTGAGGATGAACATGAATAATTCCACTGTAAACATTCATATGCATGTAATTTGAAGATGTCTCTGACCATTCTTTACACTCAGTTGAGTTCCCATATGATCAAGACTCACTACTTCACCTCCTTCTGCTCAGCTCCTTTTTAGAGGTATAGATCCTAGCATCATCTTAGGGAGGCAGAACAATGTGAGGTCAAGAGCTTAGAGTCTGGAGCTGAACCACCTCGATTTAAATCTGGATCTCCCGTTACTACCTATGTCATCTTACATCAATTACTTAACCTTCTCTGCACTTTGGTTTTCATAGCTACAAATCAGGGTATCAAAGTTAATTGAGTTAATATTTGTAAACTGCTTAGAGCAGCATTTAGCACATTGTAAGTAACATATATGTGTCTCCTCAATATTCAAATAGTTACACAGAAACAATTGTTCCGAATGACACAAGTTGACTACTTTCTTCTATTTGAGGGATAAAAAAAAAAATCTAACTGTTCAGGAATTGGAAATCCAAATTAAACACTCACAAAAAATTACCATAGCCTCAAGTTTTTGTTTAGGAATATATTCTTTATGTACTCTACCCTTGATAGAGTAAAACTGAAAAGCCAGATGTCTTACAGTTGCTCAATAAAAACTTCCTACTCTGAGTAAAAGAAATCAATATCATGTCCCCAAAACAGGAATCAAAAACTTCTGATCATTGTAGTATCGAAATTAAAGTCAACTAACGCAATAGCCAACTATTTCATTTAGCCAGTTTATTAAACTACCTGAGAAATATTCTCTAACTCAAGTTAAAAACCAAGTATGTATTTATTAAATCGTATTCTTAGTGCTGTACTGAACTCTCTGAAAGAACACAAGAGAAGTATAATATACCATATCTTCCCTCAAAGGCTTGTGATTTTGTTAGTCACTCATTTATGCTTGGCTATTGGGTTCTAGACACGTGTAAGACTATCCTTCTACATATAAAATGATCAAAGAATATATGACGAGAACTAGTCAGATCCTAACGCAGGGCTGTTTTTGTTCCTAAACCAAAACAAAATGCTTTTGTCAGAGTTGTACAAGCAAAAAACAGCACCCCATGAACTTCATTTTAATTAGACCCATGTTCTACATGGATGAAATTAATGTTCAGATGAAATAATGCATTATGTTGATTTGGGGGCATTTTTATAAAATAAAAATTTCATTTTATCACATTTTTCCCAAGTCAGTGGAAAACTTCCATCTCTCTTGAGTCTGATGCAAGGCCAGCCTATTTAATAAGGGTAAGAAAATACCAGGTAGAAAGAGGAAGAGTATAGGCAGTGATGTGGTAGTAAATGTTTAACAACTAGTTCTCTGAAGAAAAGGGCCTGATTTGTATCATTTGCTCACTTTCATGGTGTAAATACTCCCAGCATGGCTGCTTTCAATAAGGCCCCATGGGAGATGTCACTTAACATGGAGTTGGAAAGAGTCGCACACCATCAGCCATCATGAGCCAATGCAAGCTGGTTCCAGTGCACTAGTAAGTGCAGAGGAAAAGAATCCCAACTTCCCTCTGAAGAGCAACCCATCTTCCATTGCATGCCAGGCCTGACAATGAAGGTGTCCCACCCCTGTCTGGGGGAGTATCCATAAGAACTAGGACTGATCAAATAGATTCTCTCTCCCAAGAATCGGAATCTTGAATAGGGCACCGATAAAGAACAAATGCTTTCTCCAATGCTTGGAAAAAGTCCTTAAAGTCTGCTGCTCTCCAAACCTAGCCACACACACCCCCCACCGTATGCCAAGGCTCTAGTCCACCTGATTTAGGACACCTGGGTCTTTCCTGTTTTCCCACGGTTATATGAGCTTTCTTAAATCCTCCTCATCCTTGGTTCCCCTTAATCTGCCCAGAGTCCATCTCTGATTTATCCAAGAAGTAAAATAACAGACTTGGTATTTATTAGTTTGTGATTACATGTATTTAAATACTCGCTTCCTGATGGTCTTCTCCCAGACTCATTCTGAGTCTTACCAGGATGAAGGCAGCCAAAGAGTCAAATGTAATTTATTCACAAAGGCACAAGGTGACACGTGTTCTTTCCCACCTTTTCTCATTATGACGACTAATCATATCTAATAACAATCGAGAGTGGTTTGGGGTGGTGGTGGGGGTACTATATTAGAGTAAAAGCTAAGCCACTGTAACTGGGGGCTTGAAGCATAATGGAAGCTTAAAGTGAAAAGGACTTTATATCTCTGCCACATAACAGGTCCAATGTGGGCGATTGAGGAAGGTGAGCTGCTCTGCTCTACTTGGTCATTCAAATACCCAGGCTTCTATCATCTTTCTGTTCCACATTTCCTGAGACACACTAGCCATGACTAAAGTTGGATTTCTATCATAATCCATTTCTAGCCATCAGGAAGCAGATGGAGAACAGGGAGGAAGCATGCTCACATTCCAAGGGCAAGAACTTTGCCATGTGAAAAAATGTATTTAACTGATCATCCACATATCTAGATACAACTTAGTTACGGTGCAAGAGAGAAAGAAAGCATTGCATCGAAAGAGCCTTCTAGAGCCATTTGCTGCTACTGTCTTTAAAAAAAGAGTGCAAACACAAACCACAAATGTGAAAAGTGTTCCAAAAGATTAAAATAGAAATAGTCCAAGTCTAAGTGTTTTCTGTGTAATAAGTGCACATAGGCCAGCAGTTCTAAACCAGAAGTAGAATAATACACTAGAACATCTTCAATATTTATAAAATATATCATAACTTGTTACTAATAATCACCAAAGTATTAAAAGCTGAAAATAATTCATTTTTGAAAAATTGGGGCCAATTCAAGATTATTCTGATAGCAGCATTTCCTAAACTTTGATCGTTCAAGAAATACTATTAGAATTTTCTCTCTAACTGTATTATTATGGTAGCATATCTGTACTATTATATATTATGGGACATTACTGTTATCTACTTAACATTTTTCCTTTAAATGGACTCATTTTTTTAAAGATTTTATTTATTTATTTGACAGAGAGAGAGAGACAGCAAGAGAGGGAACACAAGCAGGGGGAGTGAGAGAGGGAGAAGCAGGCTTCCTGCTGAGCAGGGAGCCCCATGTGGGACTCGACCCCAGGAACCTGGGATCATGCCTGAGCCGAAGGCAGACACTTAATGACTGAGCCACCCAGGGCTCCTCCTTTAAATGGACTCATTTTTCACTTAGATAAATTTATTTATGAAAGAAACTTTCTCACTACTTTAAATGAAAACCCAATATCACTTGCAAAAATAGAAAATAAACTTAAAAATAAATACAATTCCCAGACAATGTTGTTACATGTTAGCTAGATACTGTTGCTAGCTGAGAACTCTGAGTCAGAGCTGGTCTTTGCTCTGTTCAAAAGGGAGACAGTAAGAGCTGAGATGTTTAAAGAAACACTGGCAACAAATTGAGTCTTTTCCCTTGATGTAATCTGAAGAATTGAAAGAGAATTTAAATAGGATTAAGTGACTATGTGCGTCAATGTTACTTGATTCCTATCTATGAACTACCTAAAACCACTCTTTGAGGAACCCTGCCCCAAGGAAAATGCTTTTCGCACATCCATTTGCACATGGATATGCTTTTTTGAGTTGGGGGGGAGGGGATGAAGCTACAATTAGCACATTGAGAAGTTCTAATAATCCTGCCAGGGCCATAGGCTTTGAATATCATCATTCATGTGTGCCCAGGTGGTAAAGAGGCAAGGAAATGCTGTCTAAATCCAGCTATTGTCTCACAGCCATGAATTGGGGGGAGAAGAAAAAAAATCACAGTCACAGATGATTAGCCATCCATTACACATGGGCCCCAAGTCTGAACCATCTCTCCCTCTTAGGTGCTGTTTATTTGGATGAAGTTGATTTCCAGACTTCAGAGGACTATTTTCTATTCCCAGATCTCTTTGACATGCTCTCTGGAATGTTTGTGTTAGATGCTGCCTCAAATGCTTTAATCAACCAAACACTCCTCCCATGAAAAGAAGATGATTTGAATATCTATCTGGTCAGCAAACCTAACCTATAATCATGCGGAGTCTCTGACTGCCTTTGAGATTCCTAAACTTATACTGCACACTAGGAAAACATTTTCCTTTTAGAAAAAGACAGTTCCCTCAAGTGCCATCTGGCTATTACAAGTCTTAATGTCTACAAAGAGGAAGACGTCAACTCTCCCTAAAACTGGACCAGTGAAACTCTATGAAAGCAAAGTAGCAGATCATGCCATTCCAAACTATGGCGCTTTGGCTTAAGTATTATTCTGAGCTGAAGGCAAGTGAGAAGAAGCAGATAGAAGAAAATGTCTCTGCCCTCCCTCTACTTGCTGAAAAGCAGGATATAACTTATAAAGGTGCCCATTTCCCCTCTCTACCAGAAAAGACAGAAGTTAATCACTGGAGACAACTCGAGGCTTATCAGCCCAGAGACTGCACCAAAGGAATCCCTATAACAAACCTTGTGAAAACTTGCCCCTACCTGTCAGTGGTTGCCCATATAGTTACCTTCCCACAATGTGCCCCCCCCCCCCCGGAAGCTCAAAGTCCTTTCTCTTTGTCTTGTCACTTCTCTACAAAATTATTGTGCTTTATTAAGATGCCACCTAAGCTCAAGTTCTAACCACCCCCCTTGAATTACTCATTACGGAATTCTCCTGTGTGTACCTGAGACACATATGTTAATAAACTTTTGTTTGTTTTTCTTTTGTTAATCTGTCTTTTGTCAATCTAATCTACAGGGCGCCAGCCAATGAACCTACGATGGGAAAAGAAGAAAAAAATGTTTGTCTTCCCCTACCCAAGGATGCATAGACTAGATGTATAATTTCTTAGCAATAATCAGACTTTAACGTAAATATCTGGTTATCACAGTGAGGCACAAATTTAAATGCGAGTAAACTGCATTTGTCAAATGAGATGCACTCAGAGGTACCTGAAGAAATATGTGTGATGATGGGGATAAAGGAATGATATCATTTATTGCATACCTACTCTGTTCTGGTCATTGTGCTATGTACATTATAAAGATTAGCTCATTTGTTTCTCTCAACTCCTTGAAGACTTGTAAAGTAATATGAAGATATCTTATTCCATTTTTACTTCCCAATGCTAAGCCAATCAGACACTCAGAGTCAGCATCCTCTGGAGGTTTCAGACACTGTCTTAATTTCAAACACCTAGCGTTTGCCCCCTACACCACTTCCTTTCAAGTTGGAAGCGATAAGGTGCAATAAGGGAGTCATATCAAGATCATATATAAACCTCTCCTCTGTACCCCCAACACCTGGATGTCTCCAAGGGCTCTCCTTCCTCACCATTGAGAATCATTGTCTTAGTAAATTGCTGTTACAAAGGGTAGTTTGAAACATTCTTCAGGTAAATATCACAGTTAAAATGGGAACCACTTCAAGACCTGCATCAGTAAATGGCCCATGAAGGTCTAATATCAGAGACTTCGGCTACATATCTAAGACTGCTCCTTACACTTAGAAATGGTACAAAAACCTTTTAAGATCATATTATGCTCTCTGCCTTTCTCTGAGTAGAGCCCAAGCCTCCAAACGTTATGTGTCTCTCCATTCCATCTAAAGTAATTTTCCTGGTGCCCCAGGGACATATAGAGGAGGACATCTCAACATGCCCTCTGCCTTTAGAATTGTGTGATCCCATAATATAATCAGAACAGAAACCATCATTAATATCTGTCAGGTAACAGAACCCAAATATCTCGAAACGTGAAAGAATCCTATTATAGCCTTTCCAGTACTTCTCAAATGAGAAGAAATGACCTTATCTGGAGAATTATTTTCAGCTGCAATTTTTAGCCAACATAAACCAGGCTCAAAACCCAGAGCAATTGTATAAAGATCCTTAATTTACATTTAGAAAAATATATTTAAATCTCCTCACACATGTGTATGTATTTATTGTGTATAACTAAATTGCCTGATAACAGAAGGCTTAAAGAATGCTAGCAGTGGGGAAGAGTTGTAAGTGGGAAAATGTTGCATTAGTCTGGTTCTTTAATTACAAGCTGTTTGCACTGTGGGTTGTGTATTGATGTATTTTTGTTTGTGTATGTACAGGTTGATCCTGGATATTTGCAAATGAACTTGTGAATAGGAATAATAAAGATGGTTTCATTATTCCTCCTAAAGAAAATCTTGTGATTTGATTCTTTTTCCAAAATCACAGAGACATAAAATTTCAGGGTTAGAAAGGAGGTTGTGTAGTCCAATTATTTACTCAATTATTGAATCTTTCCTACAATGTGCTTGACAAATAGTCACTCAATTGCCATCTGAGCACCAGGAGTCAAAGGGAATTTCTGGAAGAGTCTATGTGTTTGCAGTAGACAACTAATGCTTTAGCTCTCCATCTTGCATTCCATCTTCTGAAGAAGACACCTTGGTTTTCCTTTGCAGTATTTTTCTTCCCCAATTAATGCTGTCTTAATGGGACCATCAGTTGAGATGTCCCCTTCTCGGTTAGCCAAGGAGTGCTCATGTGACCCGAACTATGACAGTCCAGATCCATCACCCAGGGATTTAAATTCAGAGTGAAAGAGGATACAAGAGAAAAGTGGTGGGAACCAATTTATCCTAATGGCAGTACCTTGAAGATCCTGGTTTCCTGAAAGATCAGATTCTTCAACTTTAATTTCAGATCAGTGAGCATCCAACACTTTCTCATAAATTCGATTTTTGCTTAGAACTAGGCAGAGCCAATTTATATTAATTGCAATCAAAAACTCTTATCCAATACGTCACTGGCCTTGTAATTTATCCATCTGGGAGAAATAGAGACAGGCATAATTCCTCTTCAGTATTATAGTCCTCTGTATCTGTAACTCCTTAGAATGCTCTGCTTCAATCGTTCCTTCTTTCTTTACATGACCTTTTGAGAGACCAGTTCACTTTTCCTCCACTTCTGCTATGTGTCATACGTTTCTTTGTCCTCCCTCATTCTCCTTTTCTTCCACCACTGTCAAGGATTACTGAAAAATATCTGAAATATGGGACAATAAATGCTTGGCCAATTCTATTCCAGCATTTTTGTAACAGTTTGTTAGGGTTGTGCAGTAAGAACTATAAAACTATGTATACAATAACCAGGAAGTTGACATGTAGTGAGGAGAAGCTGGGATTTCCTGTGCCACTGAATGTCACTCTTCTGCACATCCTTTCTGTCACTCTTGGCAACTGAGGTATCTCAAGTCCCTTTGATCTGGCTTACACTTTGACTTCTAGTGTATACAACGTGGTGTTTCCGGCCCTCATCATCCTCGGGGCCTCAGTCACTGGCATTAGTTTCTAAGACCTACAGAATGTGTTTCCATTTCTGGCATATAATCCATGTTTGGCTACCTGAATTTCTTTGAAAATATGTGGACCTATGTTGCCAAATAACTGGGAAGTAGGAAGAAAACTCATAACTCCTTTCTTTGCATGTTATAATTTTTCTCCTGTTATATGTAACTCTTTCTTACTTTTCTTTTTAAGATTTCTTTATTTTAGAGAGGAGGGAGGGGCAGAGGGAGGAGGAGAGAGAAACTTAAGCAGACTCTTAGCTGAGTGCAGAGCCCAATGAAGGGCTCAGTCTCACCATCCTGAGATCACAACCTGAGCTGAAACCAAGAGTCGGACGCTTAACTGACTGCACCATCCAGGTGCCCCTCTCTTTCTTACCTTTGAGACAAGGTAGAGAGCTGCCTCTGGCTTGCCTTGGAGTCTCTCTTTCCAGTCAGTCCACAGACTCTTTCTGTGGTACATCATCTGAGGGGATGAGCACCTCCCCTTGCCATTGGGAAGAAGCCCACTACTAGTCAACTTGCTCACTGTAGCATGTCCTGATTCCAGATGGATTTCAACATGATTTCAAGTCCTTTCAACCCTTCTACTTGATCTTCTCTAAACGTGCTCCAGCTGGTCTGTTCTACTCAATTCCATAAGTATGTACTGAGTACCTACTAAGTGCCAGGCTCTGTGGGTACAAAATTGAATTGGACATGGATCCTGCCCTTCAGGGCAGATGAACACATAAGCAATACGGCAACGAAAAGTGATGAATGCAATAGCACAATTGAGCTGGCACAACATGGCCGTGATTAAATCTGCCTGGTAAGCCTGGAGTGGAGAAAGGTGTCATAGAAGAAGTGACCTTGAGCTGGCTTTGGAAAGATGAATAGGAATATACCAGGTAGACGAGAGGGCATGCCACACATTTAAAAGTGAATGTGTCACCCCAGGTGTGCATAGAAAGGGGAATGATCACTTTCTTCTATCCTCTATAATTGCAGACTATGATCATATTCATCTTTTTGGCAGCCACAACACACAGCTGGCTCACAGAGAACTAAAGCCACTATCTTTCTTGCATTGTTTTGCCACATTGACCCTCATCGTTCATGCCAGTGAGTCATTACTCTTTATCAAGGAAACAAAGGCAAGCCCTGAGCTCCTTCATCTGTCCCTCCTTGGTCATGGCTCCTTGGTTCTAGAGAAGCAGCCTTGTCTCTCTTGTGCTGAGCAAGAGAACTCTTCCATCTTCACCAATTTCCCCTCCTCTCTCCTTCACTCAATTCCTTCTAAGACAACGTGCTCCCAACTTTGCAGGAGGCAAAAATCAGCTTTCGACAATGTTTACGGAGGTTTAGATGCAGTTTCTACCCAGCTGTTGTCCCACGTTCTCCGAAACCAATCAAAAGAAAAGAAACCAAAAACATATTTGCAAAAATCAAATTAAAGCCAAGCTCTGATGGAGTCACAGCTATCTACGCCCATACGGGCTGCCTGCCAAGAATGTTTTTAATATAATAATCGCTCATCCATAGACCCATAATAATTGATATTTGCAATTCGATAATGCTTCTTAACAATTTTTTATTTGTTTCCAATCTCCCTGCTTCCCTCCTCACCTCATCCGCCCAACAACCTCCTGTGTCAGCACATTCATGGCTCTTAATGACCCTCTCAGCAGCTACTGATCAAAGTCAAATTTTAATTACAATTCTAATTTTGGAAGTTTGCTTCCTTTTAATCTGAACTTTTAGAAGGGAGTCAAATGTGTGCTTGCAACGACTCACAGAAAACCCATCAAGCTCCAGGACTATTTAATTGGACGAGTTCAAGTAGTTTTGAGCTTCATGCTTCCTACCAGCTTGTATCTACCAGGTGATGACACCTACAGAATGTAAAGTACATGACTAATGACTGTAGTCCACCCTGAGGATGGGAGCGTGAAAACGAGATGGAACCAAAGGACCACAGAACTTTATTGTCATCATTTCAGAATGTTGGCTTTTCCTCCAATCCTCTCTTCTTCCCACAGTTTGGCCTGAGCCAAACCTCAAGCCTTCTCTGCTCCTTTGTGCTAATCCCATGATCCCTTCAAGAATATCTGGATTTTGGGGGCGCCTGTGTGGCTCAGTCGTTAAGTGTCTGCCTTCCTTTCAGGTCATGATCCTAGAGTCCTGGGATCGAGCCCCGCATCGGGCTCCCTGCTCAGGGGGGAAGGCTGCTTCTCCCTCTCCCACTCCCCCTGCTTGTGTTCCCTCTCTTGCTGTGTCTCTCTCTGTCAAATAAATAAATAAAATCTTAAAAAAAAAAGAATATCTTGATTTAGCCTTTGGAAATTCTTAACAAGACCACCTCTAAAACTCCACCTTCTCTGCAGTCTTTCCTGGTCCTTTTTGATAAAAAAGACCTCTCCCCGGAAATCCTGGGGCACCTACTGTCATCATAATTAATATCAAATAGCAATCATCATAATAGCATTCACTGAGTACATACTGTGTTAGCACATGAGAAGCATTATCTTATTTTATCTTCTAATAATCCTACTGTGTACTACTATTGTCCCCATTTTATAGATATAGAAATTGAGTCTCAGACATATTAAAATGTGTTCAAAGTCAAGTAACTACTTAATGGTAGAGAATTTGAATGCTATGTCTATTCACAGCAAACCACAAGGATTTATATTCCTCCCACATGCACACAAATAATCTCAATTAGAATGTAAGCCTGTGCAAGAAAAAAGTTATATCTCAGACTTCTTTGAATCTCCTAATGTTCATAAAGTTGTCATTCAATAAATATTTTTGGATGGAATGATTCCATCTTAGAATAAATGCAAATATATTTAGAAACTTGCTTATGAGGGGAAATAAGTGACTTTTTAAAAATTAGTTCTCTGCTTAACAACTTCTTTAGAAATCTGGCATTTCAAAAAGACAGCTAAGGTGGTGCCTATCCAGCACTTCAAACCTTTAACGGAAAGACAAAAATATAGACATACACATCAACAGTATCATGATTAGCCAGCCTTTATTAAGTACCTAATATGTGGGAGGTGCTATAGAGGACATGAAGATGAAAATAACTGCTCTTGCCATCAAAGTAGCTTACCATCTCATTTAGGGGCACAATGAAAAACCAGTATTTGCTTCGCTAACCCTGGTTGGCTTCTGAAAAGGTAAGGTAATGATAATAGCAGAGTTTTTGTTCTGGAGAGTATTTGGATGAATAAGTGTGTGCATTTAGAGTAGGAGCCAGAGGGAGAACTCAATTGTTATGAATAACAATTTATAACAGGGAGAGGAATTACAGATAGATTCTAGAATGAGAGGAGAAGGCAAGAGAGATCAACTGTCAGTAACAACGTTTGAGGAGGGAAAAAAAATGTGTGCTGTGAATTTTAAATTGTTTGCTGTAGGGTGCAAAGTGTAAAGCCTTCCTCTATGAAATTGTCAGTAAAGTTTACATTGATTGCCCATAATTTTACGTCTGTGAATTTTTCTGGGAAATAAAAATATGTTTAATTGTACATCTGTGTCAAAGCAACAGAGTCCAGGGACATCGTGAAGGATGTATGGGGCCTCATAGATTCACCAAAGCTAACAGGAAAGAACATCTTCTGTTCAAGATAATCATAGGATCTATGCCCGGCCCCTTCCCTCCCCTTCCTATGGAGATGCTTGTGTTTACTCTCTTCTGCATGGCTTGGACTTCCTAGTTCTTTATCACAGGCCCAGAACCCTGGCCCTGGACCCCATTGTTTCGATGTAATTCTCTTCTAGCTTCTTGGGCCCTGTACTGGGCTGAATAGTGTCCTCCAAATATTTGTGTTCACCTAGAACCTCAAAATGTGACCATTTGGGGAGAAATAGGATTTTGCAGATGTAATCAAGTAAAGATGAGGTCATACTGGATTTGGGTGGACCCTAATCTCATGACTGGTATCCTTTTAGGAAGAGAGGAATTTGGACACAGACACTCAGGGAGAGCTCCACATAATGATGGGGGCAAAGATTGAAGTGATGTGTCTACAAGCCAAGCAATACCAAGATTGCCAGCAACCACCAGAAGCTAAGAGAGAGGCACAGAACAGATTCTCTCTCAGTGCTTCCAGAAGAAAAAACACCTGCCAATACCTAGATTTTAGACTTCTGACTGCCAGAATCGGATAAGAGAATACATTCCTGTTGATTTAAGTCACCCAGTTACAGCAGCCCTAGAAAACTAATGCAGACACTTATTTTCCTAACTCATGGTCTGGCATCCTCCAATACTCAATGAGACAATCTTCCACTGACCCAGACCATAGAACCCCATTCTAGTCAGACCTGCCCAGGGAATTGTGACCCTTCCATTGAGATCCCAATAGGACATTATTTAGTTTGCCCAAGACCCTGACAAGGAAAACAATGAGGCATGTTTTTTGTTTTTTTTTTTTCCTATCACAATACTTCCTAATTCTCTATAAAATAATGGTACACAGGACTCTTCAGGGGTTCAGAGCTGCTGCGTGATAAAACCACTGTAGGAATTTAGTAGCCCTGTCATGTTGACAGACGGTAAGTACAATGTGGCAAACTTCATTTATACTTGAAAACACAGATGATAGGACTGTCACTGTCCATGAGCTCCTATGTACTTAATCCATACACCATAGAGACAATAAATACACACTTGATTAGACTTAGGATGTTGCTCTGTCACATGGGCATTTCTTTAAATGACCTTACCCAAGAATTGTCACATGTGACACGCTCCAGATGAACGCCATGCAGCTTGATAAATGACCATTCAGTCATTTGACAAATATTTACTGTGTGCATATTATAGGCCATAGAATTTGGGAATTAATTTCTTTGAAGACATGGACTAGCGGTACAGTTGAGGAGAAAGAGATGTGAACACTCACTTATAATTCATGGAGATGAGTGTTATGGTATTGAGCCTCAAGAACTCATAGATTTAACTGAAGCTTTGCATATCCAGGAATGAGCTCAAGACCCTTCTACAATTTGGATCACCCAGTTCCATTGTTGATCTGGTGTGCGAGTGTAGCTAACTGCCCAGCATTAATATCAGCACATGGCTTTGTTGTTCTCTATCCATCTTGTGTACACACTTACTCCAGTGAGTGATAAAACCTGTTTCTTTGTGGAAAATGATCCTCAAGTGAGAAATAAAACTTTAGTGTGAGAAGAACAAGGCAATAACTTGCTTTGTGCTACTAAGCACTTGGAAACACCAACAGACATGGAATTTGAGAGAAAACAAGTCACTTCTTCAAACATCGTAGAAACTGGAGATTTCAGAAGATGCCATGATGGGCCACAGATAAATGGGAAAGGCCTACTTTAGTAAAAATGAGAGGGAGAGAGCAACAGAAGATCCTTTGAGTTCTTTGAGCACAGTTAAGTGATGAAGGTCTAATTGCTCCTTTGTTTTGGGGTGAGAAGTTTGGAAAAGGTTTGGAAGAGAATCCCTGTGTTTCTGTCCATGTAATTCCATGAGAAATCCTCGGTTAGAGTAAAAATGCTGGCCTCTCTTTAAGATGTACATCTGCTACTCTGTAAGACACAGCAGGACTGAAGCTCCTGCGTTTGCCTTCAACTTGGTGGCTATGTTTAATTCAGTAAAAGCAAGTCCTAGGGAACTCAGCTGAGTTCCAAGCTGCACTTGAGCCCAAGTTTCCTTTCCCAATCAGCTTAATCAGTCACAAAGCTTCTACTTCTCTACTGGCTCTAAACTCAGGAGAGAAAACATGTGGTATTATCTACCTACCCCTCAGACAGTCACTCCTTGCTGACTCCCCTCTGTACTGTCTACCAGGACTATTCCACACCTCTTCCTACCTCCTTAACTCCATACCCCTCCCTGCCAGCTTGGTACATTAGGAAAAATATTATAGGCTATTTCAAATGCTGGGAATCTGTGCCTAACCACATGGGCTCTCCTCTTCCACTGATTATCCATGGCAGGGCATGTATGTTACTCTGTGGCAGTGTTCATTCTGCCTTGAGCTGTAGTTATTTGAGTATTTGTTTCAACTGTCCTGCTAAACTCACCACACCATCACACCATCTGCTCTAACCTCATCGTCTCCTCTGTGTTACCCATCTCCGAGCTCGGCAATAATAGGGATTTAAGTCATACCATGTGATACCTGTTCCAGTGCTTGTCAAAAAGGAGTATATTTGCAATGCGTATCTTCACTTCATTAAGAAACTTTATTCTGATACCAGTGTGTCCTGCTTCACCAGTTCCAAGGTACAAATATCATCACAATTCCAATTAACTACTAAAATACTCCTATGCCCATTTTAGCAAGTCAGGAGGCTCTCTTACACCACAGTGTTCAGTACAATGTGGCAAACTTCAACTCACGTGAACGGTTCAGTTCTGCTTCAAAATGGCACTGCGAGAGAGAAATGGAGGATCTTGCCAGTGGCACAGCAACACCTAGGTGTCCAATGGTCTCTGTCACTCATTCATCCTCTTCTCTTTTGGAAAATGTGATCCCTTTGGGGACCTTGGAATTCTCTCCCACCAGTTACTTGGAACCATCTCAATCCATCGAAGAGATTTGAGCTGTACCCTGTTTTTCTAGATCCCTTGGTCCCTGTGCAAATTTGCCTGCCCCTACTCTTGTGCAATCAACTCTGCATTCTGAGTGGCTTAGGAGGGGCAACTTCAGTCAGGGCTGAGAATGTTTGGTCCTATACTAAATGCATCCACATTCATCTTACAATTGCAAAACTGAGTAACTCTGCCCTGAAAATACAATTGTTAGCAAAATTCAACTGAGTTTTTTTAGTTTTCTCAGTAAATTTAAAGATCTCATTGGATTTGTTCAAAGATTCATGAATCAGGCAGCACACCACCTAGCAAATAGAAGGGAGCTCCAAAGAGTTGTACAACATGGAAGGTTTTTAGAGCGAGATGGAGGGTATGACAAGGAAGTTAAAAGAGTGTATTATTTCAGGCAAGGTTATCTTCCCTTAGGAGAAGGCAGGGGGTCTTGTCAGGCAGATTACCTCATTAGTGCTGACCATGAAATTCCAGACTGATTGGTTTAAAATTCCACCCCTGGGAGAGGCTGAAACTGCAATTAGGTTAGGTATTAAGTCTTACTGGGGCTTAGCAAAAGTGACTCCATTTTGGGCCTGTTGTTTCTTTGTAACACAATGATGCTCTAAACTCACTAGCTGGGTTCACCTAACAAAGTGACTCATAGCCTCTATAGCTAAAATATAGTTAGGTAAAATAAAATAAATTCCACCTCACCAGGCACCTCAATAAAATTCCTTATGCCCAGAAAATATGTGTGTATGTACGATCTGTTCGTCGGCCAACACTGAGTTCAGAATTTTTTTTAATACAAATGCCTTTAGGAAGGATATATATATACTCCAATTCTCTACAGAATCCACCTAAACATAGTGGCTCAGCTTTCTGTCTGTCCTCTGTAGGCATTTGAGTTTGAGCACTCTGATTAGCTATACTCCTGAAGGTATGGGGATAAAGACACACACACACACACACACACACACACACACACACACACACGAAGCCATGTGAGCTGAAAAAAAGCATAACCTTCACAATATCTGTATGTTTCTATGATTGACCTAAAGCTCTTTGCAGCAACTTGTCCTCTGAACAACCACAGATAAAGAGATGGAAATTGAAGATAATCTACATAGAAGGGATGAAACCACAATCACCTCCAGGAATGAGACTTTTCCCAGTCCTGCATGTTACCTTGATGGTCAGATTGTTGAATGGTTAAAAAAAAAGGTACTCCGTGGGGATTTATTGAAGTAAGTCAGTCATTGTCTTGTGGGTGTCCAGAGTGTCCATCCACAAGAGATGAGGTGGGCTGAGGGGTGATAAAGATGGAGAGCCAGACCACCAGCACCACCACCAGGTACCATCTTCAGTGAAGGAAGTTCTGCTTCCATCATTTGTATATACTGGTGATCCCACTAGGAGAAAATGAAGCAGTTGAGAAAACCACTGGGATAAGTTAAAATAATTTTAAGAAAGTCCTCTTTTTAGAGAACTCTAAACTTCATTTATTTTTAAGAGAAGTTGAAGAGTAGTGGTCCTCAACCCTAGATGTGCATTATAATCATCTGGGAGAGATTTAAAAATACTGTTGGTTCAACCTCCAGAGATTCCATTTATAATTTTTCTAGTACATGACCTGAGCATTGAGGTTTTTTAAAACTGGCAGATTCCAATGTGCAGCCAGGGTTGAGAATTCCTGCAAGAGAGGGGAAAGGATAGACTTTGGAGTCAGGAAGATGGAGTGGATATCTGACTCCTCCCTAACTGTCCATAATATAAGTTAATTACATAAACTCCAAAGCATCCATTTCATGCATTTATAGAGTTGGTAAAATTTGTGAATATATGTGCTGTTGCTCATTTACACCCTTTTTTTTGTCCTCAAAATAGTTTCAGGTGCTTTAAAGAAATGAATGTAGTGTAGCAAGGAAATTTTGAAAAAGAAAAATGAAGCTAGAGTAGAATATTCCCCAGTGGTTGTCAGACAGACTTCTACATTTCCTGGAGCTTCTTAGCTCTGAGTAGAAGTGAAGAGGAACATAATCTACACAATCTACAGCTTCTATAAGCTATGCTTATAGAAGCATCTATAAGCTATAATCTATAGCTTCTATAAGCTATTGACTACTCAGAGAATTACTACAAATAGGGTTTTTGTCCTGAAGATCCTCCATTGAGGTCAGTGTGCAATGTGATAAACAAAATCCTCAAAAGCCAAAAAATAAGGAGCTCTGCAGAGCTGAGCTTCAGTTTCCTACATCCATAAAATGGGGACCATGACAGAGATTGCTAGTATGTACCCTATAACTGGTCTCATCTTCCTCCTTAACAACAGAAACATGCTTTTGTTGGGAGCAACAAAGTGACCAGGTAAGAAGGAGGAGGAGGAAGAGGATGAGAGAGTAAAGAAGGACAAAGAAGAGGAAGTGGCAACAGAGGAGGGAAAGAAAAAGAGAAAGAAGGAGCTGCCTACACTATTGGCTTACAAATAGTGGTGGTCAATGGGATGTAAATAGAAGTCCTTAAACACAAGATTCTCAGGGAAATCTCTTTAAATGGAACTGCTCTAGGCAGGAAAGCTGTTCCTATTCTTTTTCTTTTCCCATTTATAACAAGGATGTGACGGCTGGAGCTGCAGCAACCACCCTAGAGCCACAAGGAAAAGCAGACAGAATTGCAGATATCTTGGTCCTGAACAACCAGCATCTAAACTATAACCAGTGACACTTGGAATCCTGATTACATTAGGTGTTAAAATTAAGCCTCTATTGTTTATAGTCAGATTTTAAAAACTTGCATCCAAATTCAGTGGTTAAGAAATACAGGGACAAGTCTTACAGTATTGTGAGACTGAAATTAACATAGGCAGGATTTCTGGCATTTCTTAGTGATAACTATATTCATCCATTCCATCAGAACTTATGAAATGCCTACTCTGTGCCAAGCACCATTCTTAGTGCTAGAGAACATAACCCTGCTTTCACAGAGACTACATTCTAATAAAATTGCTGCTGTTTGCCCAAATGTTTCCTATTTTTATCTTTATATATATTTTTGAAAACTTTTTGGTTTATGCAAAAATCAGGATTTATATATCACCACTGTCTACAATGCATTTTTATTTTTTTTTAATTTTTTTAATTTTTTTAAGAATTTTTTATTTGAGAAAGAGAGAGAGCACAAGCAGGGGAAGGGGCAGAGGGAGAGGAACAAGCAGACTCCACACAGGGAGCCCAATGCAGGGCTTGATCCCAGCACACTTAGATCATGACCTGAGCTGAAGGCAGATGCTTAATGGACTGAGCCACCCAGGTGCCCCTACAACCCATTTTTAGATCCATACATCTATCTATAGGTCAGATAGGATTTACACGTATGCATATGTATTTGCTTTGCACGTACCAAGTATATCATGAATTTCTCCTAGGAGAGATAAGACTCAGCTGGATAACAAAAGCCGGGAAAGCCAGACAGACCATAATGCTAGCAACTAATCTACTGATCTAACTTATGGGTCATGCATTTTTCAAGCATGTCATAGGAAGTATCTCCTTTATTCCCCACGTCTCTTAAGAGAGTGGATAATATTTTCTTCATTTGTACCCTGAGTAAACTGCCCCAAATCACACTCCTAAGTGGTAGTGCCAGGATTCAAACCCACCAAGTCCAATACCAGAGCCCCTGTACTTCATGACTCCTCCAAACAAACTCCAGGTGACTGACAGCTGCCAAGGAAAGAAAATGGCAGCCATCAATGGGGAAGTTTGTTCAAAAACTATTCATGAACCTCCTTCTATATGCCAAACATTGATCAGGATACAACAATTCCATAAGAAAACAAACAAACAAAAATAGAAAGGTAGCAAGGACAACTGTCCATCCAAGGGGTCATGACTTAAATTATCATGATATCAGTAATCGCTGTGCCTTAGGTGAAGGTTCTACCTTGGGAACAAATTGTTTTTGATATTGTTTTAAGTATTCTGAATACCTGCAAAGAACTTAGACCACATTCCTCAATAGCCCACACCAGTCACCAGGAAATCTCACTGTTAGTGACTCTATCCCCCTGCTCTTCCCAAATCACCTGTGGAACAATTAGGCTTCTGTTCTCTTTCTCACTCCCTGGAAGCCCAGTGATGACCGATTTTTTTTAAACATTTATTTACTTGAGAGAGAAAGAGAGAGTGCGCACAAGCTGGGGGAAGAGCAGAGGGAGAGGAAGGGGGGGATCACAGGCAGACTCCCGGCTGAGTGAGGAGCCTGACAGGGCTCGATCTCACTACCCTGAGATCATGACCCTGAGCTCATGACCTGAGCCAAAACCAAGAGTCAGACTTCTTAACCAACTGAACCACCCAGGCGAACCCACTACTGATTTTTTAAATCTCCTAACACTTCCTTTCCCCACCCCCTTAAAAAAAATAGGTGTCAAAATGACAGTCTGTGAGAGTCTGCCCCAATTTGCTAAGATGTGAGAGGTGGTGACCAGCATAGCAAACTAGAGTAGTATTTCAAAGCCTGCCCTGCTAGGGGGGAATCATTTGCAGAGACACTGGTCATTGGCGAGAGAAGGGTCCACAAGCTCATCCCCAGTAGAAACCCACAGACACAATGTGATCATGCTTTTAATCCCGAGGGCTCTTTGCTTTCACAAACTACAGTAAGCCAAGTCAAAATAGGGTCCATTTGTCTTTAAGAATAAAGAATATTCTTAATTTCATATCTTCACTGTCTAGGGAAAAAAAATCCATGAAGCTGTAATACTTTTTTGGGAAAGTAAGTCAGTCTGTTGGGTAAGCACACAGTATCCATTACAAATAATAATATCATTTTGAAGTATTTACTTCTGCTCTGTGCCTGCCACTGTGCTCAATGCTCCACATTTTCTCCTTGACTCTACAACTATCCTATGAGGTGGGGTCTTTTGTGTACCCCATACTCTAGATGAGAGAAATGAAACTCATGAGCTGGGGAAAGCAGGCTGGTGGCTCCTGAAAAAGGTAAACAGAGAGTTACCTTAGAACCCAGCAACTTCACTACTAGATATATACCCCAAAGACTTGAAAATGGATCCCAGAACAAATATGTGTACACAGACAGCTATAGCAGCATCAATCACAATAGCCAAAAAGTGGAAATAACCCAGATTTCCATCAATAAATAAATGGATAAACAAAATGTGGTGTAACTATATAATGGAATATTATTCAGCCATAAAAAGATACAAAGTACTAATAATACATGCTACAGTATGGATGAACCTCAAAAACATTATGCTAAACAAATCAGATTCAAAATATCCCATATTATATGATTCCATTTATATGAAATGTCCGTAATGAGAAAATCCATAAAGACAGAAAGTACATTAGTGGTTGCCAGGGGCTGGGGGGAAGGGGAAATGGGGAGTAACTGCTTAATGGGTAACAGGGTCTCCTTTGTGGGTAATGAAACTGTTTGGGAACTAGACAGAAGTGGTGGTTGCACAACATTGTGAATGTTCTAAATGGCACTAAATTATACACTTTAAAATGGTTAATTATATGTTATATGAATTTCACCTCTATTTTAAAAGTTCTTGAATTTCAAATGAGACAGAATCTCTAGTGGCCATGGAGGTACACCACTCATACCTCTCTGGAGAAAGGTAGTTGGCTAACAGCCTCCAGCCACCAAACTGTTGGACCCCCACTCCCCATCTTCCCCCACACACAATATTTATGCCCCAGTACCATGCTTTCTGTGAGCTGCCCCCAGTCAGCAGGGGCCCTTGAGCTGCCCATGGCTGCCCAACGCAGGACTCACTGAGCACAAAGTGTTTGCTTACCACTGAACTGCAACCCGAGGTTCTTTCCACAGGCTTCCACGATCTCCTCTTCTTTCCCACGTCACTTGCCCCCAGTAAATCTCTGGCACAACTAACCCCATCTTAGTGTCTGCTTCTTAGAGAAGTCAAACTGACACAAAGTCAAATCAATTGCCCAGAGTGATACAGATAGCTGGTAACAGAGCCAAGACTCAGTATCTGTATTACTAACCCTCATCAACTGAACATAAGTACAAAATCACATTTATTTGATGATGAGAGCTACCTAAATAGGATTTTCATGTATTCCTGGTAGAGTGGGTCTGATTTGCTCATTAAATAGCTGTGATTTTGAGCAAATCACTTACTTTTCGTATTTCTGTTTTCAAAAATGTAAAAATGAAAGGTTGCCCACTTACAACTTGTAAATCACTTCTCCCTCATGTGTCCATGGCTGACCTCATTAATCTATCCTCTGTCCTTCCTTGCCCCAAGGCAGCTCTTCCAATAGATTGGAGGTGGATATATAGATATAGATATAGATATAGTGGATATATGTATATATATGGACACACACACACACACACACACACACACACACACACACACACATATATCTTGGATTTCATGACACCAGATGCCCCATCTCCCAGGTCACCCTTCATCACCTTATAATTTTGCATATCCTCCTCTCTGACCTCATCTCCCATTCCTCACCGTGGACCTTCTAGAATTCATGGTCCATTGTCAGCAAACCCCTCCTTTGATCATCATTCCTTTCTGTTTCTCTTACTTATTCTAACTGAAATCTTGTTCTATGCTGAAGACACTGGCTCTCTTAAGCTCTCTTAAGTAATGGTTTCTTTCTTTCCCTTATCCCTTTTACCACTGAAACTAGAGGTGGGGTGCCATCCTTGTACCTCCTAGTCATTTCTAGATCATTGTCTCTTTCTATCATTGAAACTACCAGCTTTGAACTTAACTCAATTAGACTATACTACCCGTACCACCCTCCTTCTTAATCTAGCTCTTAGTCACTCTTCATTTCTTACCAAATGTAGCCCCTGGCTCATTATTAGTCTCTGGTATTATTCCTGTTATGATTCTTGGTGAGTTTTAATATCCACAGCAACGGTTCTTTGATCACTCTGGCCTCTTGGTGGGAAATTTCTTGTTCTCCCCCATCCATGATACTGTCTACTCTATGTCAGCCACCCAATCCTCAGGACATTTCCTGAACTTTGTCATCACCATAATCTCCACTTCGAGTATCTTCACCTCATACCACACCTCCTTTCTGTACAGCTCACTCACTCTTGTGTCATGATTCAAACATTAATAAACCCCACAGGGTCTAGAAAATCATCAATGCTAGTGTTCGCTCTTCTCTTGTCCTGATTTCCCTCCATATCCAAATTGGATTTCATGGCTCCTTACAAATGGGCTCATGTCCCTTCATGTCCCTTCCTCCATCATGATTCCCTGGCCAACCCCCAACCTTGACCAACATAAGTCTCCACTTTCTCCGTGCCTGCACCAGGGTACTTGAACTTGGTTGAAGAAAAACATACACGAATGCTCACTCACGTCACTGAAAACCATTACCACGACTCTCAAGAGGGTCCTCAAGGCTGCCTAACAATCTTACTACCATTCCCAATCCTATTTCCTCTCCCATGATTCTAGGTGACAAGTCACACCTTTCCTTTACAATTCCAATGCCTTCTGCCCCCTCCTCACCCCCCTCAATGATGTCACTTCCAAGTGCACTGAAAAAATAGAAACGACCAGAAGAGAACTTCCTTGTGCTGCCCCTGCCACATTTCCCCTCTCCTCACTCCTCTTCTCTTACCCCATGTCTTCTTGCTAGCCCTTACCCTACCCCAGACCTATTATTTATGCAATCGATTCTTCATTGGTTTGCCATCCATTTCTTCCTATAGAATCTAATTTCCAACATAGAGATTTGTCTTTGTTCATTGCTATATCCAGAGCAGTGCCTGGCATGTAGTAGCATCCGATAAATATTTGCTAACTCTGTAGCCATTATGTTGAACAGGCACAACTCACAGTACGCAATCACAAAGTAACCTCACTTTGTCTCCTATGTCCCTTTAAAACTGCTCTCGTGGTGGTAGTTCTGCCAGGAACTTCTGCCAAGCTCATGATTTTTTTGGACATCCTTCAGTATACAAAGAGTTTTTTCTTGTCACTTTAAGTCACAAAATACTGTCTCGATTCAGTAAAATGTGTAGTTCCGTGTAACAGTATATCTTCAATTAAAATTAAAGTGTCTCCCTCTCTTCCAGCTCAGAGTGACCCATAAAGAAAAAAAGAAAAAAAAAAAGCCTATGTCAGAAGGGGTTAGATTGCCCTCTTGCCACTTACCTTTTCCCTCTTCCCCAATTTGCAATTCAAAGTTTCTGATGGCTTCCCCTAAAACCCAATGTTGAAGAAAATGAGAGAGGAGAGTAAAGGGAGGACATTTATTAGCTAACACTACCATGTTGATTTGTCATTGACTTTCTGAAGTTGTCAGATGTTCACAACTAACTCTCTTATGATGTTTTCAAGAGTCACTCGGTGTCCTTCCATCCCTGGGCACCTCACCCATGATTTCATAGACAATGTGAATGTGTCTCTATTTTGGCTAACTCTTAGTCCTTTCCTCCAATCCTAAGAGCCCAGCAATATCTCCAGCTTCTCTTTGCTTAGATCTTGCTCAGCTCTTTTGGACAAGATCTAAGACCACTCCCCAGACAGGTCTCTCTTGCGTATAGCCACATAAATTTGTAAGAAATATTCACTCTTCCTTTGCTCTGACAAACTCTTAAGTGCCCCCTGCCCAGTGCAGCAAACTCAACTTTGTTCTACTAGTTGAGCATTCAGCCAGCCCGTCTGTGCTGTAACTTCACAGCAAACCTGAGTCTCCAAATAGCCACGTCATAATAGGTAACACTTAATTTGGCACTTAATATGTGCCAGCAGCATTTGAAGTGCTTCAAATATATTAATTTACTTAATCTTCAAACAGCCTTTAGGGGTATATACTATAATTATTTCCATCTTACAGATGGGGACCCATCGTACATGATGGGACATGGTTTCTGTTATCTTTAGCCTCAGCCAAAACAACCAAACTCATTTAACTAATAAGTCTAGAGTAGATGATTTCTAAGGTCCTTTCCAGTGTTTATAATTTGGAAATTTAAAATGATATCACTGCCCTATCCATCCATGGTAAGGCACAGGAATAGTTTTAATTGGTGATGGAGGTGGCAAGAGAAGGCTGGACATGGATTTTCCTGGCCTAAATTTGTAGTAGTTCCCCAATATGATTCTAACTATGACTTTGGAGTTCAGCAGGAGACTAGCAAAACTAGCCTAGATGGTATGTACTCATGGAACCGTGAACTCTTCCCTGGTCCTATTAACAGATGTTTAATTGACCATTCAGACTTGCACCAAATTGCATGCAGCAAATGAAAGCATGATGCCAGGGAACTGGACATGAAGACCTGCTTTTTTTTTTTTTTTTTTAGTATATACTTAAAAACCAAACTCCCAACTGTTTAAGTATCTCTGCCCCCATACAATTCCAACATTCTTGTATTGAAAATATCTCAGAAGAGTGGGAAAGTGGGAAGCAAAATTAACTCCATGATAACTAGTTGGAGGTTTTCTGATACGGGAAAAAGAGGCAATAAACATGAATTTTATGACAGTATTTTGGTACTCCCCGCTGAGGCATCTCTGCTCTGAAAGGGAAAGAGCTAGGGACTCATCTATGATTTCAGAGGATATTTAAATTGGCTTCCTCATCTGTGGTCTGTGATGATCATAGCGTTTTGGTACCATTTGTTAATGTCCAGCTGAAAAGCACAACCATGATGTAGGAAGAAGTACAGCAAGGGAATATTAAAAAGTTAGAAGGCTCCTATGTCTCAAGTCTTGGATTTTGAAGGCTCTGTAGTGCACCTGGAGCACAAGAGTCCCCTGTCTACAGGTCTGCAGCTGTGACTGGGGAGGCATCTGTGAACCCAGAATTAAAAGCCAAGGAGAATCCATAAAAGTAAGTATGTAATAATAAGATGGATCTAGAAAGAAAATGACACCAGGCCCTTGCCTCTCTAGCCCTCCTACGGTGATCTCTATTTCATTCCATCGTAGTTATCTCTTAACTCTTTTCTCTGCTTTCAGACTTTGCTACTCCTATCCAAACTCAACTCCACAGCCAGAGTCATATTTCTAAAATGCAAATCTGATCATGTCACTTCTCTGCTCAAAAACTGTTGCTCCCCATTGCCTACAGGCTAGAGTCCAAACTAATTAAAATGGAAGTCAATGCCCTTGAAAGGCTGGCACTGACCCGCCTTCTGGCCTCATTTCTCAATGTAATATTTCCAAACCCATCATACTCTCTCCTTTCTCTCTGGGAGCCTTTGCACATGCAGCCCTCCTATCCAGAATTCCCTGCAGTTGGGAGGGGGATCCATTGCAAGTAACAGAAAACTCAGCTCAAATGGGCTTTAACAGTGAAGTCTATGTATTGGTTCACAGATTGTGAAGTCAAGAGGTTGACAGGATTCGTATTTGATTGAACCAATGGCTCATTGGCATTAGCCAGGGCCTGTTTCACGCCATTTCTCTTCTCTGTTTTCTGTAGTATCTATTTCGGTATCCGGGACATTCATGTTGGGGTAATAGGATGAATATTAGCAGCAAACAGGTCTACATGGGAGGGAGCATACATATTTTGAGGAAAGAGTGGTTCTCAGGAAAAATCTGGATGCTAATAAGTGAAATGGAGGAATAAAATTATAGGACATCTTTCAGCCTAAATAATTCTTAGACATCTTTCCAGTCCCAGCTCAAGGGTTCCATGAGCTGTGGGGAGCACACCCTTTCCCTCATGCTAGGTTAATAGTTTCTTTTTTCATGCTCATCTGTTACCTTATGCACGGCTCTTCCATTAATACTCCTACAAATCATAAAAGTTTTCATATTGGCCTACTGTGTGCTGACTATCTGATACACATTAATCTACTCAACACCAACAGTAAAACTTTGAAATCGATATTTGGTATCCATGTTTTATTTATAAGGAAAATGTAATGAAAAGTTAAATAACTCTCCCAAGGTAATACAGTTAACAAAACTCTCTAACTTCTGCCTTTATACTGCTTGCTCTGTCCTCTGTAAATGAAAACACATTACAAAATATCCACTTGAAAGCAGTCACTGGAAAGATATGTTGAATGGATCATAATACTTAGCACACGGTCTTGTATTTATGGGTCTCCCTTACACACCAAATATAAGACCCTAGTAAAAAGGGATTGTATTCTATTTCAACTGGGAGCCCTGGAATGTCATGGTTAAAATCATGGGCTGTAGAGACAAAGTGACTAGGTTGATACCTATGTTCCTCCACTTCCTGTGAGATTGTATGCAAATTTCTTAACTTCCTTATGCCTGAGTCCCTTTATCTATAAAATGGGGATAATAATAGTACATCACAGAGCCATTGTGAGGATTGAATAAGGAACAGAAAAAAATCCAAGCACCTACGCTTGAAACATTGAAAGACCTCAACAAATTTTACCTAAAAAGTATTGTTGTGTATCTCTCATTACCTTAGGATAGTGCCTGATACAAGGCAAGATAAAGTCAATGAAATATGATCAGAGTCATGGGTAAGATCCTTATCCTGCAGAAAACTTAACTTTTCCTTCAATTTTCCCCACTGTCTTCTAGCTCTATGGACACAGAAATATTTTGTGTATCTACAAAGCAACCAGGGTCTGGTCAGCACTGAACAGTGACCTTTTGGTGTCCTGGATAGGACACTTCAGAGAGGAAAGAAAGTCAAGTGACAGTGAGATGTAAATTAAAGATGGTCAAAGAATTCAATGTGTGAGACATTGAAATGATATCGATAGAATTCGATGACTGTCTAAATGTGCTGATTGAGTAAGAAAGAGAAATTCAGATCTTTCTCGGTTATTCTGATATTGGCCAAACCTATCAATGCAATAGGCTTTGATTTCCCATCTGTAAAAGGGGGAACAACATCATCAGCCTTTTTCACCGCGTTGCTCTAAAGATCAAATGAGCTTCCCATTTAAAGACTGACACTCTCTGAGAAAGAGCCAACAAAACCATATAAGCTGAATAAAGAACAGCAGCTGCTGCAGTGTCCAAGGTCATGCCTTGTACTTCATTTTGAGGACTTGGGGCTTTATCCTAATGGATGGGAAAACACTGAAGAGCTGGTGCAGTAGAGGGGCATCATATTTGCATTTTAGAAATATTTCTCTGATTATAGTGTAGATAAAAATTGTGGAAAAGCAAAACTTGCAAAACCAGGAAGGGGTTATTGCAGGAATCTAGGCAAGAATTATAGGGAGATTGGACTGGGGTTGCAGCCATGGGAAAGAAGAAAATGCATTAATTAAACATGTTCAGTAGAACTTGGTGACAGACTTAATGTGGGCCTTAATGAAGAAAGAGGAATTAAGGATAATTCCTAGATATTCTGATTTATCCAACACAGCAAAGGCAGTGTCACTTTTTCAGATGAGAAAACTAGTAGATCAAAGTTAAAAATAATCATTCTTTTCAGAAATTAAAACAAGATACAGAAGAGATTCTTACCTGTCACATGTTATAATGTGGACTCATAGATTTCATTATAATGATTTTATAGCAATCATTATGGGATCTAGTCTGGAAAATAAATATGTGAAATTAAAAGAAATGACAAGAGAAGAATTTACCAAGTCCATTTATTCATTCAGCCAATATGTCAGGTACTATTCTAAGCACCTGTTCGACAATAGCAAAGAAGAGAGAAGGTCCTTGCTCTTAGAAAGCTGATATTTTAATGGGGGCAAATACATAATAAACAAACAAACAGGAAAAAATCAGATAGCAATGAGGATTCTTCAGAACATTAAGATAAGTTGATGTGATGGAAATGCCAGGGTATGTTCTTTACTGGCACTAGGAAGAGAAGGCCACTCTGATGGAGAAGATATTGAAGCTGAGCCCTAAATAAAAAGAAGAGTCAGTGATCCTTATAATCAAGAGAAAGACATGCTAAATAGAGAGAACAGCCAATGGAAAGGCCCTGTGGCAGGAAAAAGCTCCTGTTGTTCAGACCAACCTTAGAAAGTGATGAAGAGAGTGGCAAAAGAAGTTGGAGATGTAAGCAGTTCATTGTAAACCAGAGCTTAGAGTTGCATTTTATTGTACGTGTGAAGCCCCCTATAAGAGATCAAACCAATTTGCATGTTTAAAGGTATCCTGTTTGCTGTGTAGAGAAAGGGTTGTGGGACCCAGGAGGAAAATGTGGTCTGGGTAAGATATGTTTGGGGCTTGGTGATTAAGGATCTGCAATTTTTTTAGTATAACCATTGGTACGGTGAGTAAAGTGTCCCTGCACTGAGAAACTTACAATGAGAAAGGGAAGCATGCACAGTGCAGTGGGGAGAGAGGTCAGCAGGGTGAAGGCTGCCTTCCCTGAATTGAAGGACAGCTCCGCGCCTATAAAGGCAGGGAGAGTGCCAGATTCGCGCGGGGCAAAGGGCAAACAGAGAAGAGGCAATCATTTGGGGGAGGAAAGGAAAAAGGGAGAGAGAGTCAGAGAATCTATGCAGAGCATATGTGAATTTAGGGATATAATTATGTTTGGTTCCATTTTGAAATATATATTTACCTTGTTTATAAATCTTTTATTTTGAATTATGTGTAACGAGAACTAGGTATTGGGATGCCATTGTCTTTGAGGGTGTACTATTAAGTCTCTGGTGGTCTGAATTTATCTCTGAGAAGTGAATGTGGCAAGAAGTCATGAGAGACAAGGGGGAACATAAAAAGAAGACACATTACAGGCTTTGTTGGGGGCTGGAGCACAGGGAAAGGGGCCTTGAAATAAAGAAGTAGAAGATGCTCAAGGCACGAAAGGAAAAATATGCTGAC
This sequence comes from Callorhinus ursinus, assembly GCF_003265705.2. Taxonomy (NCBI): domain Eukaryota; kingdom Metazoa; phylum Chordata; class Mammalia; order Carnivora; family Otariidae; genus Callorhinus; species Callorhinus ursinus. The sequence goes on along the minus strand of NW_027397066.1, from coordinate 18,171,050 downwards.
TCTTTAACAATGAAGCAAAAGCCTTGGAAAAGCCAATTTTGTGCAAGATATCCAGAAAAGGAAAAGAAAAATTAGGAGGGACACTCAGAATAGTTGGAGGAAAGTGTTAATGATGTCAAGGAAGGAGGGAAGGAAGGAAGGAAGGAAGGAAGGAAGGAAGGAAGGAAGGAAGGAAGGAAGGAAGGAAGAAAGGAAGGAAGGAAGGAAGAAAGGGGCCAAAACAAAAACCCTAAATGCATAAGTGATACACTCAGGGAAAAGTAGCCAAATACTTGAGATAATGGGGAAAGAAAGACTGAGGAATAGGGTACCTTCAAGAAAGACTCTGAGTAAGGGCATCCTGCATTCTGGAGGCAGGTATGAAACCAAATTCTGCTTCTTTTTGTGTGAGACAAAGAGAAGTTCCTTTAACTTTTCTGAGCCTCATTTCCTTTATCTATAGATAGGGATGATGGGAAGAGAAAGTAACAATATGCTGGGGCACCTGGGTGGTTCGGTCAGTTAAGTGCCTGACTCGTGATTTCAGCTCAGGTCATGATCTCAGGCTCTGAGGATCGAGCCCCTTGAGTCGGGCTCCACGCTCAGCAGGGAGTCTGCTCGAGATTCTCTCTCCCATTCCCCTTCTGCCCCCCCACTCTCTCTCTCAAATACATATATCTTAAAAAAAAAGAAAGAAAGTGACAATATGTATATGGGAAGTTTTTATAAACATTAAGAAATGACAGGGAAGAAATAAATAATTCCAAGGAAGTCTTGAATAACACATGCATATATATAGGTACAAATACATCTACACATGTGCACACACACATCCACACACACATTTTAAAGATCACCCCAGCTTCTGGGTAGTGAATAGTTTGAAAAAGATATGAAACTAGGGAGACCTAGTTAAAACATCGGTTAAACCCCGTGGAACAGAGTACAGTGCCCAGAATCAGACCCATTGCATACTTGGAAATTTGTTAAAGGAGTGGCTGTTGCTGGCCAGTGAGAAAAGGGAGGACTATCCAATAAGAGGTGTCAGGGCAACTGGTTATCTATATGGGAAAAAATAAAAACAAAATGTACCTTAGACTATATGCAAAAGTTAAAGTATAAAGAAATATTTAAAACTTAAAAAATTATCCAGAAAAGCATTCTCATTTTTAAAGAAAGATTTTTAAAATAAGACACAAGAAGAGCAACCTGTAGAAAAAAGGAATGACCAAATCTATGAAAATTTTAAACTTTCGTTCATCAGAAGAATTTTCAAACAGGGGGAAAGATAAATCACAAACTTGGGTAAGATACACACACATATCCTCGACTGACTGTACCTCCTACCAAGAAAACTACTATTCTGTAATTTGTTAATTATCCCCTTGTTTTTCTTTATAGTTTTATCATATATGTGTGTTTATACATAGTATATTCTAGTTTTGAAATTTAAACAAATGGAATCATAATATTTTCTTTGGGGCCATGAAAACCATACTATTATCGTTTCTAGCTCTCTTCTTGTTGATTTAGGTAGCTACAGTACAACTGTAGTTCATGGAACACATATACCTCAATACAGTTATCTATTTCTCCTGTTGTTCACCTTTGAGTTGTTTCAAGGGTTTTACTTTTATAAACAAAGTTGTGAATGTTCTTGTACATGCCTCCCAGTGCTCATGGGCAAGATCTCTTTACAGCAGGGGTTAGCAAACATTTTCCACAAAGAGCCAGATATGAAATATTTTAGGCTTTGCCTACAACATGGCATCAGTTGCAATTCTTCAATATCATTGTAGCATGAAAGCAGCCACAGATAACATGGCTTTAAATAAAACTTAATTTTAAATGTTTTAAATAAAACTTTATTTATATAAGCAGACAGGCGGCCACATTTGGAACACGGGCTAGAGTTTGCCAACCCTTGTATAGATAATAATTTTTAAATAATCAGAAATATTAATGCTGGGGAAGAGACCAAGCTGCAATAAAACAGGTTATGATTCTGTTTGTTTACATTTCAAAACCAAGCAAAATTATAATATATTACAACATAATTTAGAGATGCATATACATGTGGCAAAACTATACAGAAAGCAAGGAGGTCATTTACAAAATGCAGGATAGTGGTTTTTTTTCAGGGGCTGGGAATGAATGCAATCAAGGACTCTTCAAAGATACTGGTGATATTCTAAAGCTTAAACTGGTTGGTGGATAAAAGGATGTCATTTCATCATGGAACACTACATCAAAAACTAATGATGTAATGTATGGTGATTAACATAACAATAAAAAATTAAAAGAAGATAAAGGATGTCATTTCATTATTATTTTTTAAACAATACTTTTAAGTCCCCTAGACTCCTCTATTATATAAAATATGTGTGTATGCATGCATGCGTGCATGTGTATGTGTATATTTTACTTCACAATAAAAACAAAGAATTTTAAAACGACTATTATAGTGGTCCCCCTGATGGTGGCTTGGCCCAAGCTGGTGGGAACAAAAACGCGGGGTCAGATTTGTTACATATATGGAGTCAGAAGTGACAGGAATTTGTGATTATTTGCTTGTGAGTGTTGGCAGGGGACCAAGGCCGGTGCTCAAGGATGACTCCTGAGTATTCGAATCTGGCCTGGGTAGACATGGCATTACTTCTTGACACGGGAGAACTTGAGTGAGGTGAGGCAGGGTTTAGTCTTGAGTGAACTGGTGATGGTAATGAACTACCCAGGAGGAGATGGCGTTAGGCAGCTGAGTGGACAGGTCTTGTTCAGGAGAGGCTGAGACGGAGCCTCGTTAGGGAGTCATCAGCACCACAGTGGCATATCATGCTGGGGAGTGGTTGGGATAAGCAGGTACTGAGCACAGAGGAAGGCCATACATTTAGTGGTTGAGTGCTTCGGTGATCAAGTCAAATCAAGAGTCTGCCACCTACCCACCAAAATGACATGGGAAAGTTACTAACTCCTTTCTGCTCTCATTTCTTCAATGTGAAGACAAATGTAATTAAGGTACAGGTCATAGCATATAGTAGGTGCTTGATAAAAGGTAGCTCATTATTAACTAATATTATATCATCAAGGTCACAGAAAATGTTGACCCAGTGAATGGGCAGAGAGACATGAGGAAGGTTTCCAATTCAATTCTGCCCTTTTTATTCTTGATGGGGAGAAATTTCCACCCTTCTCCCAAAACTGTATCTTTTATTCCAAGCCTGAGGCAAGTGGAAAGCAGTGGGGAGAAGCCAAGGAAGGAGAAAGAAGGGAGGGAATACTGGCTCACTGGATTATACTGCATTTTAACACAACATAAATCTCCCCGAACTCGTTTCCTGCCCATTAGCATCACATCCTGCTCTCTCTCTAAGTAGTCTGCCCAAGTCCCTAAATGTATCTGGACCATGCCTAAACTTCATTTTCCCTTCCTCTTTTCTCTACTTTTCATTAAGTTCATCCACTCACATCATTTTCCCTCGATGAAAACCACCATGCTCATCTGGAAAAACATTAAGCTCTCAGTTTTGTCTGTCGCTGGGAAACATTTTCAGATATTTGGTAGGAAGGTTGCTGAAGAAAAACAAATTGTGTTCTCTCCTACCTGCTGCTGTACCAAATTTAATGAAAGATTGCCATCAGGTGTCTAAATGCTTAAGCGACCCAAAGGTCAGAGGATGCCTTCTCTGCTCTTGTACAACCCAATGTGAGTCACAGGCTGCTACTGCCGAAGGGGGGAGAGTAAATAACAGGGATAATCATGAAACTCCTTTTCCAGTGTCTTGTCCAGATTTTTAGGCAAAAATGTTTAAATATGAAATGATTTAAGATACTTTCAATGAGCAAATGTGAAAGCAAAAACTCACCTTTTCCATAACTCACTGCTACGTGTTGTTACATCCTCAGAAATTCCAGTCATTTTTCTAAGAACTATTAGAAATGATCGCTTTAATTGTAAACTTGTTAACCAAAAGTATCATTCCTTTTGAGTGAAAGTGAAATGCTATGAAACACGAAGTGGTTTCAACTTTCAGAAAATTGCAAAGCTATACTTCAGTTTCAAACAGTCATTCATTCATTTATCCGACCACTATATCCTGAGCACCTGCTACGTGCTGGAGACTGTGGGACTCCAGGGAGAAGCAGTAGAAGGAAACAGACAAGGTCCCTATACCGAGTTTGCTTAAGAGTTGGGGAGACGACCCATGAGAGACTATGGACTCTGAGAAACAAACTGAGGGTTCTCGAGGGGAGGGGTGTAGGGGGATGGGGTGGGGAGGATGGGTTAGCCTGGTGATGGGTATTAAGGAGGGCACGTATTGAATGGAGCACTGGGTGTTATACGCAAACAATGAATCATGGAACACTACATCAAAAATTAATGATGTAATGCATGGTGATTAACATAACATAATAAAATAAAATTTAAAAAAAGGAGTTGGGGATGTGAAGTTGAAGTGAGTTGACAGTAAACACAAGAGAAAAAAACCTATTGGATTACCTGGCAGAAGAGCTATGAAGAACAATAAGCAGGGTGGGGTCTCAAGGGACACAAGAGGCAGAGTGTTGGGGAAAGGGGTAACCCTTCTAAGGAGGCGATATGTGTACCGATGCGAAAAAGGTGGGAGTGACCCACTCAGGGGGTGATGATGAGAAAGGGTGGGCATGGGGGAGTCTCCCAGACAGTGAGACTGGCAAAGGTAGAGGCTGTGGCTGGGAAAGAATTTGGCATGTTCACTGATGGGTCACAAAGGAAGCCCCTGACAGTGCACGGAGGAGGAAGGGCGAGAGCACATCGGCAAAGCCTCAGGGGCCACGGGAGGGTTATAGCCCCTGTCCTTGAACCCAGGCATTCTTACCCACTTGTGCTCAATCTCAGCAGAAAATGGCAACAAATCTGGTGGCTGTTTTGATCTCACCTTCTTCGTTAGCTATGTTCTGTTGTTGCTCAGGTTTGCCAAGGCAACGAACATGCTGCAAACCCTGCCCAAAGCTCCTGAACTGATTTAGGCCCTTGATCTATTTCACCTGGGCCATTAAGGAAGCCCCCCACCCCCCGCTGCCCACCCCCTCCGGCCCTGGCTTCCTGCAGCCTCCCTCTCCTCCTTCAGCCTAAAGTTGTCCCACTCTGCTGCAGTTAGCCTGTTAACATACCTCCAACCAGGCTGCTCCATCTCAGACGACTTCAGAAGCACCCCACTGCTCAGACTGCTGAACACAGGATTGCAGGGCCCTCAACGTCTAGCCTCAATTGACACTCCTGCTTCACTCCTGTATTGGGTTCCTAGGGCTGCCCAAACAACTACCACAGACTGCGTGGCTCACACATCAGAAATCTACTGTCCCGCAGTTCCGAAAGCTGGAAGTCCTAAGTCAAGGTGCTGACAGTGTTGGCTCCTTTTGAGGGCTGAGAGAGAAGGATCTGTTGCAGGCCTCTCTCCTTAGCTAATAAGTGGCTGTCTTCTTCCTATGTTCTCTTTATGTTACCTCTTTGTGTCTGTGTCCAAATCTCCTTTTCTTATAAGGACACGAGTCATATTGGATTGGACTGACCTCGTGTTCACTTGATTACTCCGTAAAACCCCTATCTCCAAGTAAGGTTGCATTCTGAGATCTTGTAGGTTAGGACTTCAACGTATGAATTTTATAGGGGGGCACAGTTCAACCCAGAACATCTCCCATCCCCCATATCACACTCATCCTGGGCTCTGATCCCATTTAACGCTGTATCCCCCAAATCAAATCATCCCTGAATCTCTGACACTCCCAGGTCTTCCCTCATTCTTTGCACTCTGTAGTACAGAACTCCCTTCATGTCTTACTCAATATGGTAAAGTCTTACCAACGGAGACAGTCTCAAAAGTTATGACCTCTGTAAATAAAATCCCTCAGCCCTGCAATTCTACAGTTGGAAGAAATGGCCTCACTTGCTCGTGGTTTTTGTACCAATTTGTTGATAACTGGACAAGAATCGTGATGGATTATATGACTTAGTTTGGGTCATGGCCATCTCTCCAGGTAGAGGGTGGTGGTGAGGTCTGCACGCCCTGGCTGCAAGAGACCCTCAATTAATGGTTGGTGGGTCAGGCTCACATGGCACTTCTTCTGCTCTTAGTCTGTTGGTTTTCTTTTTAGAAACATTTTTGTTGGAGACCTTTGACAATGACAAATGGTATTATCAGAATAATGATGGAGACGATGTAATGGATCATGTTGTCAGACTCTGCAGTTTCTTTTCTACATGAAGTATTGACCAGCTACGTGATTGAAGGAAAATAAAAGTATTATCCATTGGATGAGTGGTTGGACTTGACAACCTTTAAGCTGCCTTCCACCTCTCGGGAGTTTTACAGAACTATCAGTTGAATTTGAATAGCTGCTTCACTCCCATCCCCCACCTCATAAAGAATACTTTATTACACAGATTCTAAAGGTGCATTGGAACGAATAATAATCCAAAGAGCTAGCCCATGAATAAAGGTGTCCCATGGTCAAATGAGTTTGTCTGGAGCTAACTTCCAGATCTCACTCTTGAAGATGAGAATGATGTCAACATACTGAAGATTCTGAAAAATCAAGTAGCCAAGACTTTTAAAGTTTGCTCCAACATTTTCCCCATGCATTTGACTACAGAAACTTTTATATATGTAAATACATACATATACGATAATACATAAATTTATAAAATACATATTTGTATATAAAAGTATCTACATATATTTACATATGTTATAAAATATGTTCGTGCATAAATGCAGATAGATATATAGATAATGATAGTGCAAACAGGCATTTCATCTTAAGAAACTATGTTCTGTGGACCTGCTTTAGGAACAGCAGAACCAGGAACATTTAGTAAAACCAGTAACAAAAGTGTGTTTTATTAGAAGAAGGCATTTATATTTCTTACATTTTTAAATAGTATATACTTGTATTTTTCTCCTACTCTACACTCATGGATTAGAGGGAGCAATATAAAACTCATTTCTCCACCTAATTCCTATCTAGAGACATAATAGCAGCAAGTCCTGAACCTCTGAAGATATGGTAAAACTAGTGATTATCACTTCAAGGTAAAATTGTTAGCACTTTAGGTAACAGATTCTTGAAATATTTGCTCTACAGAAGTTGTCTGTGATTTTTGGAAGAGCTCTACATTAGATCTCTGACTCATGAGGATTTTGCAAATGATGATTGTGATGATCAGTTTTATGTGTCAATTTGGCTGATGCTAGCCTGAGGTTAGTCAATCCAATACTAATCTAGGTGTTGCTCTGAAAGTATTATGTAAATGGGATGAAAGTCCATATGTTGACCTTGAGTAAGAGAATTTGTTTTAGATAATTTGGGTGGACCTGACTCAGTCCACTGAAAGGCCTGCATTGCCACTGGGACCTCCCTGATGAAAGAGAAATTTCCACCTGTGCCCAGCAGTTTTGTCTGGGATAGGTGAATTCCAGCGCCCATCCTGATGACATCGTACAGATTTAGGTCTTGCCTAGACAGTCCCCACAATTGTATAAGCCAATTCCTTGCAATAAATCTCTTACTGTATATCTCCTACCAGTTCTGCTTCTCTAATTGAGCACAAACTAATACCAAGGTGGTATGTTTTCTGCGGCCATCTACACTTTCTTTTACTTTTTTTGATCAGAAGCGTTTTAAGGGCAGGGAACAAACCTCATTCATCTCCATGGCCCCAGTATCTGTTGGACTTGGTAGAGTTGAGCTCAGTAAATGTGAACTGAATGAAATAATTAATCAATACAGGCCTAATCCAAGAAATAGCATATTTAAATAGACCTCTTTGTGCTTCTGTGTGGTTTTATAATAACCCACTGAGGTCACATTTTTTTCTGGTTTTGCTGATGAAGGAAAATAATTCCATTTTTTTCTATTCTTATATAAAATGAAAGAAAAATATAAAAGTACTATAAACACAAGCCTTGGCTAGTTATTAAGGAAATTATGTGAAGGAAGCACACCAAACAAAATAGTTTCAAGGGCAATAACACTGTGGCACTTTTCTATAACTACAGAATTTTGTAACAAAATGTTTTTTACCAATTTTATGATACAATCCCATAATTCTACAAATAAGAAGACTAGATTGTATTCAATCATTTTTGTCACACTCTAAAATGCAGTTACATCATAAGGAAAAAGCCAGGGTTTCAATGGGGCTGTCTGTTAAGGAAAATATAAACCAGCATAATTTTCATTGAGTGTATATATGATAGATGTTGTAGTAGATCGTTTGCATTCCCAACAAACATGTCCCTCCTTTAACAATAGGTCAGGTGAGTATGATGAAGTGAAATAGGGTTATGAATGTACAGAAGATGTGTATATATGGAAGTGGAGGGGGGAAAGATAAATGTTACTTGTTCAAGAGTAGAGAAATGAGGAAAATAACTTAGAGTTCTACTATATGCCAACCTTAGTGATACAGAGACATAATGAAGTAGGTTATATATTTTATATCATTTAGTCTTTACAATCCTGTGAGATACATTTTGTTATTGATATTTTACAGAGGAGGCTCAGATAGGTTGAATAATGGGGTCAATAACTACTTAGCCAAAGAAGCAGGATTTGAATTCAGGGCTGATTCCAAAGTTGATGATGTTTTTCACTACATAAATGTTATCATTAACATAAACTGTTATCACACTTTATCGTAGATAAACTCTTTACTATATGTTTGGTTTTGGGGTCATAAATAAATAACATCTATTTCTAGCACCCGTCTCTTAGGAATGGAGAAGGAAGGAAGGAAGGAAGGAGAGGAAGAAGAAAATAAGAACAGAGCAGAAAAGTTAGATAGATGGGGGACAAGAATCTCATTTATTGTAGGTAAAAGTGGAAGGGAGAAGCTTGTTTCAATGTGAGGACATATTAAAACTTCTCAATACTACCCCCCCCCGGCCAAATCTAGACCTTGGAAAACCTACCTGAGGGAAAATGTAGGTATGCAGATTAGACCCCGTTACTCAGAAACTTTGAACTACATGACTTTTTCATTATTAGTAGGAAAAGCTATAACTCCAGGCCATCCTTTAGAAATCAAGCTTATTGGGCGCCTGGGTGGCTCAGTCGTTAAGCATCCGCCTCCGGCTCAGGTCATGGTCCCAGGGTCCTGGGATTGAGCCCCACATCGGGCTCCCTGCTAGGCGGGAAGCCTGCTTCTCCCTCTCCCACTCCCCCTGCTTGTGTTCCCTCTCTCGTTGTGTCTCTCTCTGCCAAATAAATAAAATCTTAAAAAAAAAGAAAAGAAACCAAGCTTATACCCTGATCCACATGCACTAAATATATGGAAGACCAAAGCAAAAAACAGCCATGCTGTAGGCAATCCAAAAGGAGAAATTGGAAATGGATTTATTTACACATGTTCAGCACCCTCTTCCCAATCTCAGTGGTCAGAAAAGTCACACTTCTCCAAAGGAGAGGAGTGGGTGAGTGGTGGAGAAATATCAGAAGCATACCTTCTAAAATGTTCCCTCTGGAAAGTGTGGTGAGACCCCACCCACCAGTGCTCTTCACTTTGCTGGTCATGGAGATTTAAGGAATGGAGAACACTTTCTCATATTTTTCCAACTATGACAATCAGAATGCAAATAACTTCCTCTCTGGATGGAAATAGGGGAAGCTTATCGTTTTATTCGGGGCAATCTTACTCCTATTTTCATGAGGTGGTTCCCCCATACCACTACCTTTTTGGAGGAGCTGCAGGGAAACTGAGCTTTTCCTTAGAGAAGGCTCTGAAATTATCAGAACAATAAATTAATTAAATACGAAGACCAAGTTCCACCACAGTTGCAAATTCATTTCCTAGTCTATTTACCATCCAAAATACTGCCCAGTAAATTATCCTACAGAGCTTACCAGAGTTATGCAAAGTGTATCGGTTTTTTAGGGCTGCTGTCACAAATTACCACAAACTGGTTGGCCTAAAACAACAGGAATTTATTTTCCCATAGTTCTGGAAGATAGGAGTCTGAAATCAAGGTGTTGGCCATGCTCCCTCTAAACCTATAGGGGAGATTTCGTCTTCCTTGCTTCTAGCTTCAGGTGTTTGCTGGCAATCCTTTAATTCTTTGGCATAAATGCCGCATTGTAATCTCTGTCTCCATCATCACATGGCTGTCTTTTCCCCTTCTCCCTTTAGGTGTCTGTGTCTTCACATGCTGATCTCTTTCCTGTTATTCCTCCCTCTTCTTTCTATAAGGACATCAGTCATAGAAGATTGTGTCCACCCTGCTGCAGTATGACTTCTTTTTATTTTAACTAATTACTTCTTCAACAACCCTATTTCCATATGAGGTCTCATTCTGAAGTACTGGGTGTTAGAACTCCAATGTATATATTTTGGGGGGACGCAATTCAACCCATAACACAAAGTCATCATGAAACTACATACAGGTACTAAAACAATACAATGTCTACAGCCTAAGAGAGCTCCAACTTGAACTAAATCTTTATACTCCTAGAAAAACATTAAGGTTAAGGTCCAAGGATTAAATTCTTTTTCCTTTTAAGTTAGTGTCCAGTAATATTACAATCCAAAAATTCTGAGATCAGGGTCTCAAATTTATCTCATTCGGCTGTATTTCATCCAGATACATCTCTCTCTGATGCATTCCTCCAAGAGCTGCACTCCCTAGAAAGGAGGTGATTCCTTCAGGAATTAGTTCAATACAAAGAATTTGTTCAATACAGTCTTCTTTGTGCCCTTTTCTCTCAAAAGTCTGAGAAGTCAATAGGACATACAAGATCATCACAGCAATACCCCCACATTCACACAATTTAGAGAACAAGCCAATGCCCAGCCTCAAGAGTAAAGTTACACACACTCCCCTAACCAGCAGTGGGTACAATCCAAGGGAAGCAGAAGAGATAGTCCTGAGATAGTAGGATGGAACTTCTAGATTATATGCTTTCCGTCATGCCCACCACTAAAAATTGTGGGGTCTGGAGCAAGATTACAAATGGATGTCTTCATACCACTGTCTAAACATTCAGAAGTTAACAAGCTGAAAGAAAGTATATTCTTATCCTCCTACCTAGACAAAAATAATAATCTGAAAGTGAAGTTAGAATTTCAAATTCTCAAACTCTTCTGTGCTTTTTTCTAATGATACTTTTAAGAACAGTTAGACCCTGGGGACCCTCCGTGCTCTGTGATTACAGAACTCTTCTCAGCCATTCCTGCCACTTTTCTTTCTTCAATTTTTGGTTCTACCTCAGCTATCTTTCTGATGTTTCCAGATATAAACCCATTTCCTGAGTTCTGGTTCTATGTTCATCGAACACATCTTGAACTCCATTTATCTGCTCTCCCAGCCCTTTGCACTCTTCCCACTTTCACCTGATTTCTAAGAGAAGGCATTCTATTCTTTTAATTTTATTTATTTATTTGACAGAGAGTGAGAGACAGTGAGAGAGGGAGCACAAGCAGGGGGAGAGGGACAGGGAGAAGCAGGCTTCCTGCTGAGCAGGGAGCCCAATGTGGGGCTCAATCCCAGGACCCTGGGGTCATGACCCAAGCCAAAGGCAGATGCTTAAAGACTGAGTCACCCAGGCACCCCAAGAGAAGGCATTCTAGATAAAAGCCATCTCTTGTGAGTCTGTAGCCTTTGGGTTTGTGATGATCTCATACAACTTCTCCGGCTATATTCATAGAAGATTTTCCAATGGATCAAGAGCACCATTAATCTCTGTTTATTAAGCAAACACGCTAGTCTTTCATGATTGGAGCCAGTGTCCAGGAATCTGTAATAAGAAACGATTGTCAGAACCTTCCATAACTGATAAGTCTAGAACTAAAGTGCAACGATGGGATGGGGGCGGGGGGGCGCCTGGGTGGCTCAGTTGGTTAAGCGACTGCCTTTGGCTCAGGTCATGATCCTGGAGTCCTGGGATCCAGTCCCGCATCGGGCTCCCTGCTCGGCAGGGAGTCTGCTTCTCCCTCTGACCCTCTTCCCTCTCATGCTCTCTGTCTCTCATTCTCTCTCTCTCAAAATAAATAAAATCTTTAAAAAAAAAAAAAAAAACAATGGGATGGGGGAAGGGGGAAAATTAATGACTCTGGGACTCTGTGAATAAACCACATAGAACCAAGAGGTTGGTCCTTCCAGAGTCCTACCATTGACCTTCTCCACAGGTAGTTCAGGGAAGAGAGGAAAGAGAAGCAAAGAAAGAGAAAAGAAACACAATTGGAGCCACAAATCTGTGACTTTTTATACCCAGCAGAAACAACTTAAAGGCTCAAATCTAAAACACAGTTCTTTGTATTCCAGTAGAACTTACTTGCCCTATCCATTTTTAAGCCCTTTTCTGAAATTCTAGGTGAGAACACAACAAAGAAACAATAAAGATACTGTTACAAATACTGTGAGGTAAAAAGTCAGCATACTGTAGATCTGCTTATTCTGAAGTGAGCTTTAACTAGAAATAAAAATAGCCCTTCCTTAAAAAAGAGTTTAAAAATTAAAAAAAGAGAAAGAGAAGCAAACCATAAGAGGCTCTTAACTATAGAAAACAAACCGAGGGTTACTGGAGGAGAGGTGTGTGAGGGATGGGCTACATGGGAGATGGGGATTAAGGAGGGCACTTGTTGGGGGCACCTGGGTGGCTCAGTTGGTTGGGCGACTGCCTTCGGCTCAGGTCATGATCCTGGAGTCCTGGGATCGAGTCCCACATCGGGCTCCCTGCTCAGCGGGGAGTCTGCTTCGCCCTCTGACCCTCCCCCCCTCATGTGCTCTCTCTCTCTCATTCTCTCTCTCTCAAATAAATAAATAAAATCTTAAAAAAAATAAAAGGAGGGCACTTGTGTTGAGCACTGGGTGTCCTACGTAAGTGATGAACCACTAAATTCTATTCCTGAAACCAATATTACACTATATGTTAACTAACTAGAATTTAAATAAAAATTTGGGGGGAAAAATAGCCCTTTTCTTATAATCTAATTAGTACTAGGTTGAGCCTGTAAGGTCAAAGTCAGTTTTAGAAATTCTTTCATTCAATCCCGTATTGACTAGACTCAGCCCAGGTGAGTTTCAACAACAAAAACATCAACAAAGCTCCCGATGGGAGCTTTGCCACCCCAAAAACATGCCTTTGACATAATGATTATTTTGAATTAAAATCACCTGAGAAACACCAAGTGTAAGAAGGACACTCTGACCTTCCTTTGTCCCCCTGAAAACAGGTGATAAATCTCCCACATGAAAGGTACCCTCCTTACAGGAGGAGGAAGAGAAACATCCTCATCATCAGAGACAGGGAATTTAGGACTGAGAAGGCTGTATAAACAAACTTTGTTACTTCTTCACTAAGTTACTACCTTAAGCCCAAATTTCTTTTCATCGCCAATTCTTCACAAACTTATCATTTCCTTGTCTAAAAGGTATGAAAGTTGCCTTTGGTCACTTCCATGAGTCTCATATTTTTAATGGGGCTCCCACACGTCCAAAATTAAATTTGTTTTCTCTTGCTAATCTGTCTTATGTCAATTAATTGTTAGACTAACCAAAGACCCTAGAAGAGAGAAAGGGAAAAGTTTTCCTCCCTCACAATATACAATTTAAAAATTTTGCTTTTTGTTCTCCCTCGTCCTTACCATCGCCAAGAAGGGTGAATTACTTCCAAAGGAATTAAGGTAAGTTGAGGGAAGAGTCTATATTGTCCACTTATAAGAGATATTGTCTCTATTCTACCCGTGAGAAAACCACATACGTTTGTATCATGTGCCAAACACATACTGATTATACAAACCTAGGATGATCAAAGATCTGCACTGGTACTTTGAGCTAAATAAAAACAAAGGAAGTATTTTTCTTCCCTCAAGGATGGTATTATCTTGTGGGAGGGAAAATACAGTTTTAGATGATGGCCTGTTGGATCCTTTTTGATTCTGTTAATACTATAAATTAGCAATTTTTATGAGACAAGGCAATTAAAAGTAGGTTATATTAGAAAGTTCTTTAGGAGTAGGAGAAAACATTCAGCTGAGGGAATGGAAAAGATTTCAGGGAGGAAGTCACATTTGAAATAGGACAGGGTGGGTTGAAGTTTACATACTGACTCATACAACTATTTTTCTATGACTCAACTCAATTTGCTCAGGAGCCCTGATTTCTACCTTTAGGGGGCCAACAGATTCAATCATGTTATTTCAAGGTTGCTCCATCATTTTTTTATGGAATCTTAATCTCCTGCAGTTTAACTCTCTTTTGCTTTAAACAAATTTTCAGGGTGTTTTGTTTTGTTGTTCATTGTTTTATTTTGTTTTCAGGATCTCTGCCCACCCTCTTCCTTTCTTACTCCCCCTAGACCTGATCTAAAATCCCAGAGGGTGCTGCTAACATGGTATCACTAGAAGGAGCAGTTGTCAGGTCTGTTTTCCCCCACAGGCTGCCCTGGTCTTTACTGTGGTCTAACTGTTCCATGAGGGCACAGGATGTCCTGTACCAGAATCCGCTGAGGTGTGGCTGGATACACCAGAATCCTTTGGGTATGGCCCTAACGGGCACCACTGTGGCCTGTGGTATCTTTTGTGACCTATGAGCACAGACTGCCCATCTTCATACCTGCCCCAAACCCCTCCTGCTCAAACAGTTTTTTCAGTGTTTCCCTACAATCTGATGGGGCCTGGAAATTCTAAACTGCTACATCTAGACTTCACTGAAATTTGGGGGACTCCATGAGGCTGCCTCAAGTCCTACCTCTTAAGCATTTTCATGAGCCACCACCGTGGTACTGCCCCCAGAAGGAGAGCCAACACATTCTGAACTCATGTCTGCAGTCCACTGTCTTTTTCCTCAAGCTTCCTCCCCTCCCTTCCTCTACTTCCCCTTCTCCTCCTTTCTCTCACTGCCTCCCTCCCTCTCCTCTTCCCTTCTCCTTTCTTTTCCCTTTTTTCTCTCCCTCCCTCTTTTTCCTCTCTCTGATTTGAAAAACCGTAGAGTCCAGAGGTCTTTGTTTTCCTAGACAACAGAAGCTTCTCTTAGTCTATATGTGATGGCCTGCCTTCTCTCCAAACCGGAGCTTTGATGACCTCTGAAAGGCAGACTTGCCTCTTCACATGTCAAACCCGACCTTGGAAAGAGCCAGGCTCTTGGAGCCATCGGCCTTCATTGGTGGCAGGAAGAACCAGGAAAACAAATCAAGCTATTGTAGTTGTGTGGCTACGTGGGGCTGTGCAGGGGTCAGGAAGCTTGGAAGTGTACGGGTCTCTGTGAATGACTGGCCTAACGGACTCAGCTGAGACAAGGATTAGTTACAAAAGACATTTTCATTCCAGCGAAGGCTCACCTCAAAATGGGCAAAACTGCTGTATGTTGACATTTTTTTAATGCTGGTTACCTTACAAAAAATGTCACTTTTATTACGCTCCTTAGACCTTACTTGAAGCCAGCACTTCAAAATGCAAAGGGTCAAAAGTTCCACTGGGCCACAGACCACCAGCATTTGAGGTTTGAGCATTTAATTGTTTGCTGTAGCTATACAGCGGTATTGTTAGGCTCACTATCTAAAATTCTGGGACTTTTTCATTTCTTTTGAACTCCCTCTATACAGGTTCAATGAGAGGGCTATGGAGGGGCTACCTGTTCTTTCTATGTCACTGATCCACTCCCCTCCTTGTTCCTAATCACCACACGACTTCAAGTTGGTTCTGACTAGTCTTTCAAAACCACACTATTAAAGCACTTATTCTGGGCAGAAAGAATGAAAGCAGCAACAATGAATATACAGCATGTGGAACAGGAGGGAAGGATAGCAAGTACTAGAATTTGATTTAAGTTTAGGTTTGGACCATACTGCGAGGGGCCATGATTGTAGAGTTTATTCAGTAGACAAGGAGGAACCATTAAAACGTTTAGGTTTGTGAGTAATGTAACTGAACCAAGTCTAGAAAAAACTTAATGGTCTGTAACAGCCCTCTGTAGGAGCTCAGAATAGATGTGACTTTGGGGGGGAAAAATCATAATTTACAGACACAATATACGGACAAAGGGGCCCTGCGTCCTAGAAAAAATGTCTCTTTCTCAAAACCAGAACCAATAACTTTTACCCAAAAGACCACAGAACTCTCTCTAGTAAAAATGGTTATTTATATCATTAGGGCATAGACATAGTCTTGCGAAGCACAAAACACATGAAGACAATTTTTTTTAAAAGAACATTAAATATAGGTCACTCACAAATCCCCTGGCTGATCACACCAAATGCATTCAAATTATGCTCCAATGACTTATACTGTGCCAGTCTGGCGTGACTTCCTAGTGGCAGCAGCTGAGATGTGCTTTAAAAATAGGTTTTCTTTAATTGGATTCAAAATCAATTAAAATCCCATTAGAAACATAATTGTAGTGATACAAATCATAAAATGGTATCTTTTAAAATAAACGAAAAAGGGGGGGCTGCTTGCATAATTAATACTAGGTATCACACAGACTCTATCGTACTTTTCAGTCACCGCCTGCCCCGATGTGAGTAGATGCTTCAATGACTAGAGTAGGAACAAGTGGTAGAGAATGTCAAATGTGGGTGGAGACACCAGTAAGACATACAGATCCCCGCTGGTTCTCTTCGGAGAGAGTCAAAAGCCCCATAGATGTTCCAGCACGGTTTAGGAAATATTCTGCATCTTTTCTAAAAACAAATTAACCTACGAGAACATACCAAGCAACCCTCCTTTCCACTTACTTTTACCCATTATTCAAGGCCCAACTCAAATGGAATTCTTTCGACACAGCAAACCCTGACTTCCTCAGTTGCAGTTACTAACTGACTCTTCAGAACGATGATGACGTAGTCCTTTGGCTTTTATCCCTTCAAAATTGCTTTCAGTATAGACCCTGTCCTTGTTCTCAAAGGGTGGTCCTCAAACTCCGTAGCCATCACCTGGGAGCTTATGAGAAATGCAGAATCCCAGGCCACACCCAGACCGACTGAATCAGAATCCACAATGTGACAAGATGCTCAGGGGGTTTGTTTAGACATTCAGGTTTGAGAAGCAGTGCACTTGGTCTTGTTCTTAGGAGAGTGCCTTGGAAAGAACCCATTCTCAACATATATTTTTAAAATAAATGCTTTTTAAAATTCTGAGGTATTAGCAAAATTATATTTAAAAAGTGAGCACACTTTTCTATATTGGGGGGACCCCTTCACTTCTGAGTGGTAAGATTTAAATGAGACAATTACATATAAAGTGCTTATCCAAGGCAATTACATGTACAGCACTTAAAGTAGCTATCATCTAGTGGGCTTATTAAATGTTAGGTAATACCATCATTATCGAGATTGTTATGGCACTGGTTTCTTTACCCACATAGGCATAACTTCCTTGTTTTGGCCAGAGTACTCCTGTATAACGTGGTTGAATTTTGCCACCATCGTAGAGCAGGAAAATAACCCATTATTAAAACACAGTAGGAAAGGCGATGGAAAATGTGAGCTCTTTCTCTTGGAGCAGAATGACTGTGAGCCTTAATGCAAGGAATATAACCATTCTGGTCATCATCTAGAACATTTCTTAAGTAGCCACTGGGTATCTGGGAAAATGCAGAGCCCACAGGAGAAACAGGTCCTATTCGTCACCATTACGTGAGGATGAAATTTGGTGGGAGGGGTGAGGGGAATCTTCTTTCAGCCAAAGTAAATTCCAATTTTCAGTGATTTCCTCGTCACCCTTGCTTTTAAAAATCTCTTTAAAAGAAGACACTTTAAAAAAAAAAATCCTTTGTGTTGAAAAAAGTAGACCTTCCCAGCTTTTGAGCTGATACTTGAAGTAAGGGCCTATATAAAAACTAAGTACATAGCTTAATTGTCCTTTTATCAGATTGGGGGTGGGGGCACAGCAGCCTATTGACTCTTTCAACCTTGCCTCTTGAAACCTTTCTGAACACAGGAGCTGATACTGCAGGTTTTATATTTATAATGATTAATTAATTCTGCACTAAGCAATGTTCTTGACTGCAAGAACAAAATCCACTTTAGAAAGCCTAAATGACAGCTTGCCTAAAATAATTAACACCCATACTGATAGAATTGAAATGTTCTTACTCTACGCAGGCAAATTTCAGCAATTTAATTACTAGTATTTCTAATTGTTCTAGAATTATAATAAAAATAAGGAGAGTTTGATAAAGCAATAGTGCAGATGAAAAAAATCGAGTGAGGGATGTAAAATGAGGAAATGATGCTTATATGGGGACACACCTGAAGTTATTACATACAACGTAGGCACAAACATATGTTTTTGGTCAGCTGAACTACGAACATAAAAATGAAGCTGATTTTGGCCCAGGTTTGGGGTGGAAGCTCCTAGAACCCCCGTGTGGCTCTCTGGAACCGTTAAACCCTCCAGCGAAGAATTACATAACTGTGTTCCCGAATGTCAGAGCTTTAGCATTTTCTTGAAACTCCTTGGCCCTCACTGTCAATTTTAACTATTATCCAGTTCGCTGTGGGACTTAAAAATTTCCAAATGGAAGAGTTCTGACATCTGGTTCATGTGACATAAGTAAATAAAAGAGGCAGAAGCATGTGATATTGTCTCTTACTTTTTTCCATGCATTTCTGAGTCAAGTTCATAAAATTACCTTAGAAGTGGATGCTCTCAAGCAAAGCAAACTCAGCATAGTGCCTGTCAGATTATGTGTCTATAAAGTGACAGCTTTGCTGATAAAAGACTTTGAGGACATCCTCCCAGTCCTCACTCTTCTGTCTCCCTGTTTTGTATTCCCTAAATATCTGGTAAATGAATTCTAAATATTTTTTTTTTTCTGTCCCACATGAAATCCTAACTACCTCTTAAAAATCTTGCTTATAAAAATGTAAAAGCACCCTGAGTTCCTACTTGGAGTGAACAAAACATTTTTTTTTTCCTTAGGGGCAAAAGAAGTTAGACTCTTCTTTGTGGGTTTAGCAAGTGTCGTCCAAAATTCACTGACAGGGTTAATTCATAAAACCTTTGATCACATTTGTCCTCTTTTTGACATGCTGTGGCAACCTTGCTGTGGCTACCAACACCGAGGCCTTCCAGAGCTTGGAGAATCATCTAAATTGAAAGAGCAATAGTCTAAGTCTACACTCTCCAAAATGGTAGTCACTAGGCACTTGTGGATTTCAAGCACTTGAAATGTGGCTAGTTCCAATAGGGATGTGTTACATGTGTAAAATGCGTACTGGATTTCAAAGACTAAGCGCAAGGGGAAAAAAAAAGAATGTAAAATACCTCATTAATTGTTTTGATATTGATTACATGTTTAAGTGAAAGTATTTGGGGTATACTGGGTTCGGTAAAATACACTATTAAAATGAATTTCACTGTTTCATTTTGCTTTTTTTACTGTGGCTACTGGAGAATTTTAAATCACACACATCTCATATTCTTAGCTGGCATTATATTTCCATTGGGCAGGGGTGGTTTGCAGAGAGCTACACACATAACAGCTTACAACATGCTCATCTGGGAAACGCCTGGGTGGCTCAGTCAGTTAGGCGTCTGCCTTTGGCTCAGGTCATGGATCCCAGGGTCCTGGGATGCAGCCCCGCATGGGGCTCCCTGCTCCGCGGGGAGACTGCTTCTCCCCTTCCCTCTCCCTCACCCTCCCTCTCCCTCTGCCGTCTGCTCCCCCTGCTTGTGCTCTCTCTCTCTCTCTCTGACAAATAAATAAAATCTTTAAAAAAAAAATGCTCAAAAAAATAAAAAATAAAAACAAATGCTCATCTGTATGTTCTTGGTGTGGAAAGAGAGTGGGGTTTTGGAATCTGAGAATTATGGGCCTAGATCTTCTCTCTGGGATTTTTTATGAATGAAAAGCAGAATACTTACCTCTCAGAGTTACAGCTAAACTCCAGCAAAACAGAATCGCGTCTCTGAATGCACTCCCCTTCCCAGCTGCAGAGTTGTGGGCCAGTACTCTATGAGCCTCAGAGTTTTCTTCACCCATAAAGGGAAAGTGATGGTTCGACCAGGTGACTGTCCCTCCACCACTACCATCAAGAGTCATGGTGGTGACAGCATTGTGCTCAACAAGCAGAGACATTAAAATACATTCTCAAATGTTAACCATATTCCTTTTGCTTTCTACCATGTACTGCTTAGCAGGTGCCAGTTCTAAAGAATTCCAGATACATTTTATCCGTTAATCTTCACCACCACGACCACCATAGTAACAGCTAGATCTTATAGAGATTTGACCAAGTGTCTCACCTGTGGTATCTTACAACATCATGATGAAGTAGGCGCTCTGGAAAGAAACTGAGATGCCAAACATCATTGGCTACATTTTATGGATGAGGACACTGAAGCTCAGAGAGGCTGAGCAACCACCCAAAGTCACAGAATTTGTGAGTAGGAGACAGACCTGAGAGTTAACTCATTGGTTCCACAGCTGTTCTCCTAGGCACCACATCAGGGTCTGTCTGTACCTCCTTCCCTTGCTGGCTTCATCCTTTCCTATCTCTTCCCTTTCCTGTTTTTCCTTCCTCTCCCCATCCTTTTCTTCATTGCTGTATGTCGCCTTTTTTTTTTTAATTCTCTCTTCTCTCCAACCACTTGTAAACCGTCAGTTTATTATCTATGTGAATATGATGTTTTTCCCCCTCTCTTCGCAATGTCCAGTTCACTGCATTACAGAACCCTATTTTTAAACTTTTTTAAAACAGCATATCTACCAACATTTTCCCTGCCTGGGATTTTGCATTTGCATTTCCAGTGGTGGATTAAGGTCTGCTGTGCTCCCCCTTTCGGTTACTGCTCCTTTGATGTATTAATCAGTAGGTCAGTGCCCCCACAGAGGTGCTTTTTGGGAAATGCAGAATCTGAAGATTGTCAGATGTCTCCGCAAAACAGAACAGTGCAGCTGCTGGGTTCCAAGCTGACAAGAATATGTATGAAGTCCCATTAGGAATCGTGGAATCCGGTATGAACCATCACCTTGGACCTCACGTACTCCATCTCTCCACGTTCGACACATATGGAAATTCTACCCCAGAGACAGTCCGACTTGATTTTGATTTTCACATAGCTATTTAGTCATTAAGAACTCAATTCAATCCACTGTTCTTTATGCTACACTAGTCTAAACTCCAAACTTATTTATCTTTAATAAAACTCTACTGTCAAATACAGAGCTCCATTTGAGAAAAGAAAATTCAGAGAAAGCATAGCGGTATTAAAATATGTGTGGTTGAATCCCATGACTGCTTTTTTTAATCTGTTTATCTATGTCTTAACCCTGTTTTAAACTGTACCCCTGGCCCCATAATCAAGCCTTAGGGCTTCAGTGTAGCAGAAAGCAACTTGCTTTTTCCCACACTTGGCCTTCCAGCATCCAATGGAATGCCAAATGCTTAGTTTCAGAGCTGCAAGTCCAGCCTGGCTAATGTTATACAACATTAGAAACAACAAAGATACCAAGTTTTTGGTTAATTTTGTTTCCCCCACGCCCCTCCTTCCCCAGATCTAAGCCCTCAGAACAGGTTAGGTCTGTTCTACTCAAGGACCAGAACTCTATTACTTTCAAAATCACTCTGGGAACACATGCAAAGCTGCATGAAACCCTCCACGCATTTCTGATCCAACCTCACTAATCATTTCTCTGTATTGCTCTCATAAAGGTTTTCAAACTTCAGAGCATTCCTTCCTGTTCGTAACAGTGAGATATCGTGCAACACTAGGTAAGGGTAACTATTTGAAAATGCCTTCACTTTGGGATGCCTGGGTGGCTCAGTCATTAAGCATCTCCTTCGGCTCAGTTCATGATACTGGGGTCCTGGGATGGAGCCCTGCATTGGACTCCCGGCTCGGCGGGAAGCCTGCTTTTCCCTCTCCCACTCCCCCTGCTTGTGTTCCCTCTCTCGCTGTGTCTCTCTCTGTCAAATAAATAAATAAAATCTTAAAAAAAGAAAGAAAGACAGACAGACAAACAGAAAGAAAGAAAAAGAAAGAAAGAAAGTGCCTTCACAAGTAGTCTTCTTGATCTGAGAGAACATTTACCAACTTCTGTGGCAGCTTACCCTCATCATGTGTCATGTAACAGCCCCCCCCACACCATTACTTGTCACATTCCAGAATCAATTATTGCCATTATATCTACTAAAGAAGGTGGTAGAAATGATCATTTATTGTTCTACATCTTTAGTATGCCACTGAGAAATGAACTACAAATTTATTAACCTTGACCAGCCTATAATAAATTTGACAGAAATCATGTTAATTCGTAGCAACCACAGTACACACAAGCATTCCTCTAATCTCTGAGGCTGGTTACCCGATCCATGTCTCCAGCAGGAGAATCTAAATCTTTCCCATTTCATAGGGTCATTTGTTCTTAGGAGAGCTAGATATATTTTGCAATTGTGCTTTCTGGTGAGTGAGCAGAAAGAAATTACCAGCATCGGTATCTTCAGAGAACATCAATAGAGTATCTGTCTACACCCAGCAGGGCTCTAGGCATCATATAAAACCAGGTAGGCAGATGCAGTCCTGCCCTCCAGGACCTTATACAGATACCCATACTCTGGATGCATATAGACTTCAAGCATACACTTCTGCCCCATGTGGTGGACTTTTACTCAGTTATAGAACATACAAATACTGAGCTTTTACAACACTTATTTCTATAGTCTCTATTCATGTAGCATATCCTGTAGAGAGGCATTACATCCTTTCCTAAGAGAGTATGTTTTTAAAACTTGTGTTGACTACAATTTGGCTTCAAGACTGAGCCATAAATTGAACTTGAATTATAACTTGGTGCCTGTCTATAGCTTCTATCCCTTGCATCAATCAAACTCTGATTCCAGGATGCAGATTTCTGAGGGACGTGGGGAAGATGTCCTAGGGACTAAATACTGTACAATAACAAGCATATCCTTTCTGTAATACAGAGTTTAATGAAAAGGAAATCGATCCCTATTTCTCCTATAACCCCAAACCAAATAGACCGAGTTTGATTTGTCCCCTCTGAGAGTAATCACTCTTGGGTGCCTGTTGACCTCACCTGTATGTTAAAGGTATCTGATCTCCTTCCTCTTAATTCTCCCTCAGTTATTTCAAAAGTTCTCCGCGATGTGTAACATGGCCTTACGAAGATCAGACATGCTATTTCACTCCAGACCATGGGTTTAAATTCTATTCTTCTTGAAGCTTCTCCCACTCTTGTTGCCTCCAGGGTCCTCAGTGGGATAAAAGATGTTCACTTGGGAGTCAGAGGCAGGGTGTCCATCTTCCCCACATCGTGAGCTAAGAGGCTGAGGGGCTCCTCAAGAGCTCTGTGATCCTTGGGCCTCACAAGATGCAGGGGCTACACCACGTTTCACACAGAAATGAAGAAAAGTCCCACTCCCCTGGGCTGTCCACACAAAGAAATATTGTGCTTAGACTCCAGACCTCCCAGAATCCTCTCACAAATCAACAAAAAACAGTCCATGAAGCTGATCCTACAGGCATTGGAGTTTTTCCCCTGCTGCCCTTCACCCCCCCTCCCTACCTCCTCTGGCACATAATCACACCCTGAAAAATATATGCCTGGCTCCTGAGCCACCATGCACGGCCGGGCAGGGGCTTCCTGGTAAATAGCAGAATATCTAACCCTCTGGGAGCACCTGATTTGAACAGGCATTGTTCTAAGTGCCTGGTGGGTTCAAATCCTGACTCTGGCCACATCTAGCTGTGTGACTTCCGGCAAGTTTCTAAACCTCTCTATGCGTCGTTTCCTCAGCTGTGACAGGAATAATCCTAATAATGACAATAGTATCTGTGTCAAAGGGTTGCTGTGAGAACTGAAGAACTCAGATGTAAAGCCCTTAGAATAACACCTGACATATAAAAGGCACAATATCGTTTTTACTTGTGAATTCTCACCATAACACTACTAGGACTAATATTATTCTCAACTGCAGATGAGGAGACCAAGGCACAGAGAAATAATGTCGCGTGTCCAAAGTAGCCCAATTAGGAGGTGATAAATCTGGGAGTCAAAGTTAGAGACTCTAGAACCATAGTCCGAGCTTTTTACCACCACCCTCTTGAGAGGTGCAGCAAAATTCAAATCTGCACATTACCTGTCGAGAGTCGTAAAATTCCCATTTGAGCCTCTACTTGATTATCTCCACTGTTCTTGTGGTGGGGGCAACAAGGGGTAGAAAGCAAAGACCCCTGAGCATCAAAGCCTCTAGCAGGGCCCCCTGCAAGTATATCTTTTCCTCTCAAGAACTTTCACTAATAAATTTTAAACTAGTGCTGTATCCCTTCAACATCTGCGATCGCCAACGACTGTTCCTCTCTGATTTCTTTGTCTTGGTTTTGTTTGGCTTTGTTATCCTCCAGCATTAACGCTGCCTTCACTTCCCACCTCTCCCCTGCAGCTGGCCATCCGCCCTTCACTTTCTCTTTGGCACTCCATTCCATCCAGGAACCTAGACTCAAAGCGCTGAAGCAGAAAACTTGGGCAGTGCCGCTCTCCCCCTAGTGGTGATGCAGGGAATATCCTAAAACTGCCTGGGTTGCAAATGAACCACTTTTTGTTAAAACCGACCTGTTCCTCTGAAAGTTATTACAAAAAGAAGCAGCAGATGAGTGCAGAATGTCCAAAGATGAGGATGAAACAAGTTTCCGGTGTCAGCTAAAAGCTTAGGCACTTCAGTCATCTGGAGGATGAGTGGAATTAATAAAATGGAGGAGGGGGTGGGGCAGGAAAAATCCACGTTTACCCCGAGGCCCTTGCGTTCAAGATCCCTGAGGCAAAAGGGAGCCCACGAGTCTTGTTGGGAAGGGAGTGGGAAATAAAAGAAGGCCAGGGAGGCCAGAATGCAGAGGAGAGAGAGAATTAGCAGGGCCAGCACATGCAAGCTCTTCTAGGCCAAGTTTAGAATTAAGGGTGTTTTTGTTTTGTTTTGTTTTGTTTTGTTTTGCCTAAAAGCAGTGGGAAGCAATTAAAGGTCTTTAATCAAGGAAGTAACATGATCAGACTAGAATTTTTAGTAAATTCCTCAAATCAAGTGACAGGGAAGAGCCATTCCCAACCCAGTGATTTTATTTTCTCCATTTTCTTCATTGTATTTTCCTGGACATGACGAGGCTCACCCAATAGCAGGGACAGTACGAAAGGTGCTTTTATTGGGAAGCAACAGACATTTCTAAGTCTGTGTTTCCACCAGGTGACATGTCAGCTCCATCTGGAAATGGTTAAAGTTATTTATCAGAAGAAGTTTAATCATTCCTTGGCCATCTTTCCCTCTGTGAAGCGAGAAACAATACATGCTTCTCTGGGGTTATAATAGATTTGCTTATCCAGGTACTATCCAAATGGCAATGGGAGTGCCAGGGAAGCCTGGAATTTAATGTTACTCAAACTCTATCCATCCTTCAGGCCCTTCCCCATGAAAGCCCCCAGCTGTGACCTGCCTCTTTTTCCTCTGCTCACCTACTTGGACTCTAAGAGTTAAACCTTGTTTAACATAGTCAAAAGAGCAACTCTGAGCTCCCCTCCCTGTCTCCAACCTGCTCAGGCCTTGTGGAGATAGATGCAGAAATGGGATTGATAGTCCACAAAGCCAAGGAATTCCAAGGATCGCCAACAAACCACCAGCAGATACGGGAGGGGCGTGGGACAGATTTTCCCTCGCAGCTGTCGGAAGTAACCATCCCTCCCAGCACCCTTGATTGGGTGATTGGGTGGACTCTCATCTCCTTAATAAATGTCTGTGGTTTAAGCCACCTGGTATAGAGTACTTTGTTAAGGCAGCCCTAGCAAACTAAATATGGTTCTGGTCTCTCTTCCATAGCTGAGGAAACACCACCATTTCCCAAAAAAAAACAAGGTCAGAAAGTTAAGAGTCATCCTCGATTTATCATCTTTGTTTGACACCCCCTCCCATACTCAAACCATGAATAAGCAGTCTGTCAATGAGTAACATTGCCCCCCTTCTCTCCATTTCTACTACTCTTCCCTAATCTAAGCCTCCATTACTTCTTGCCTGGACTGTGGAAAAAGACTGTGTCATTTTCCTGGTTTCCTATTTAAAACCTTCCAGTGGCTTCTATTGCATTTAAAATACAATCCACACTCTACCTGATGACCTCACGACCTTGCCCTGCCCATCTCTCTGACCTCCTCTCTTTTCCACCTTATTACCTGTGCTTCAGCACACTCCTCTCTTTTCTGTTGCTAAAAACCACCAAGGCTGTTCCCACCTCAGGGCCTTTGCACCAGCAGTTCATTTCTGTCCAGAATGCTCTTCATCCAGATATCTGTTCGGCTGGTTTCTTGTCTTTCAGACTTTGGCTTTTCAGGGAGCCATTCCCTGACGACCGAATCTGAAGTGATCCCTCAGTCCCTCTCTATCACATCATCATTTTGTCTTCTACTTGGTACATTCTATTACTTGCTATTTTATTTTTGGTCAATTGCAAATATTGATTGAACTCTGACTCTGTGCTGAGAACACTTCTGGGCACTGTGGAATACAGTGGTGAATGACAAAGTCTTTGTTCTCCTGGAGTTTGCATTCCAGTGAGGTAAGACAGATGAATCACTTGTCCCTACCTGATATTTTATTCTGGTTTATTCTTTTTTTCTAATTGCCCAACCCACCCCTCCTCCTCTCACGAGAATAGAAACCATAAGTCCTCAGGGCACTCTCTACCTAGTTCATCTCTGTATCTCTGAGGCCTTAAATCCTGGACCAGTTTTATTTAAATAAAAATAGAAATAAAAGAAAAAAAATAAGTGATATTGTACAGACAATACAGCACTGCAAACATAGCTCTACCATTAATGAATAACTGAATCTCATCAAACTCATCTGCAAATATGGGAGTAATAATAACTACCTTCAGGGTTATTAGGTGCATAAAAGAAGATTCTGTTTGTAATATTTTGCACAGTGCCTCACACAGAGGGGGCATAGAGTAAATGCTTGATGAATTAAAATTTATGAAAGTGAAAAAAATAAAGTAAAATAAAATAAAATTTATGAAAGTGATCAGGAGGCTTTCTCTGAAACCAAAAACTGTGACTGGGTTCTCAGGTCAGTTTTTAGGTGTAACAAGTCCCTGAATTCTGCAGACATCTTTCCTTCCCCTGCACTCCTGCACAACCTCTTTCCTGCAGGACCTGTGATTTTCCAGTTTAAATGATAGGTATTCAGATGTATGCTTCATCTGTAATAGGCAAGATCTGCTTGTTTTACAAAGAATTACATACAGGCTTATATTAATTAACTATTTCTGCTGGTTATAGGCTAGTTCTTCAACTCCCCTGCAATCTTCTTAGGAAGAGAAAATGACTCACACTCATCTTCTGGCTGCCACTGAGCCTACTCATCACTGCTACACAGAACATCCTTATCAATTCTAGGTACCATGTTGGTCCTCAATCACCAACTACTTGTTAATTGAGTAGGACTGATTGTGGTAGGCAGCCTCTCAGATAGCTCTCAGAACTCCCCACCTCCTACTGTTTCTGAACTTTTATAATCTACTCCTTGAGTATTGGCTGGACCTCGTGATTCCCTTCTAAGGAATAGAATACTGTAAAAGTGACAGTATGTCACTTCTAATACCAGGTTACAAAAAGACTAAGACTTCCATCTTCTTTTCTCTGTCCCATCTATCTCTGTTTCTGTCTTTCTTTTTCTCTCTCAGAACCTTCATTCTGGGGGAAGCAGGCTACCATGTTGCGTAGCTCTAAAGAGAGGCCCACGTTGTGTGGAACTGATGTCTCCACTTTGACGTCCAGTTAGAACCTGAAGCCTCGGGACCCCTGGGTGGCTCAGTCAGCTAAGCGTCTGCCTTCAGTCAGGTCATGATCCCAGGGTCCTGAGATCAAGCCCACCGTTGGGCTTCCTGCTCAGCGGGAAGTCTGCTTCTCCTTCTCCCTCTGCCCTTCCTTCCCACTCGTGTTCTCTCTCTCTCTCAAATAAATAAATAAATAAAATCTTAAAAAAAAAGAAAAGAAAAAAGAAACTGAAGCCTCCCCATAGCTGTGTGAGTGAGCTTGGTGGTAGATATTCTCAGACTGCTCAACAGCCATGTAAATGAACCTGGATGTGAACCTGGATATGGAGCCTCATCCATTTGAGCCTTGAGGTGACTGCAGCCCCCCAAAATACCTTGACTGCAATCTTGTAAGAAATCATGAGTCAGGGCCATCCAGCATATCCATTCCTAGATTCCTAACCCACAGACACTCTGGGATAATGCATGTGAGTTGTTTTAAGCCACTAAGTTTGGGGATAACTTGTCACACAACTAACCCACTAATTAGGGCACTTGGTAGGTGCTCAGTAAATATTCTTTGAGTAACCAAATGAATAGCTTCTATTTATTGACAGTTAAAACATATGAAATCAGAGATTTATAAAAGCCACTTCTTTTGCTTTACTCTGAAATCTGAAACTACAGGCCATAAATATAAAAATCAGATTCTTTATTCAATTTACAAAATTTCTTGATAACACTATGTGTCATAAAGTGAATACGGTCCCTGACTCCAAAACGGACCTTCCAATCTAGAAGGCACACACAGTCTTCCTATCGCTCATGAATGTCTCCATGTGGTATCTCCCTGAATTCTGGGTGAAAGAGAACTTAATAAACTGATAATTACTTTTTTTTTAAGATTTTATCTATTTGAGAGAGAGAGCATGAGCAAGGGGAGAGGCAGAGGGAGAGGGACAAGTAGACTCCCTCCTAAGCATGGAGCCCAACATGGGGCTGGATCCCAGAACTCAGAGATCATGACCTGAGCCAAAGTCAGACGTTTAACCAACTGAGCCACCCAGGTGTCCCTGAACTGATAATTACTTTTAAAAGAGCCAGACAAATCTGTATATAAGTCCTGGCTCTTCACTAACTAATGAAACATCTGGAAGAAGTGAAAAAAAAAAAAAAAAATCTCTCCAAGTCTTCAGTTCTTTCAGTAGTAAAATAGGCATCATGATATCTACATCTTTAAGGGTTTATAGGATCCAAACCACAGATTCAGAATTATTAGTCCAAGTAAGCTAAAATATATTTATGGTCTCATTTGCCATGCTTCCTAAAATAGGATCATCAAATGGAAAAAACATATAGACAGTCAGTTATGAGGGTCCCATCGAAAAGCATGTGACTCATGTTCAAAGAGTAGAGCCGTACAGGCAGGAATCCCTGACTGAGCAAAGCTATAACCAGGTCTATAAAATCAACTGGGATATGCTTAGATCTCAGGCTTTTCCTCCACATCCCCAAACACATATGGAAACAGGAATCACTTACAGTTTGAGAAAAACAAATTTAAAACACAACCTGGTAAAACAGGTAATAAATATAAGAAATTTGTAAACCGGAGAGATGGGATGGAATGAAATGGAAATCTAGAAAAATAGAACTGAAGGGGGCTTAAAAATCCAGAGTGTTATCCGAAAACCTCAAAAAAAAAAAAAAAAGTCTAGTAAAAGGCAAAATCAGTGTTGCCAAACTTATTTATCAAAATGGGTGTCTTTTAGTCTCTAGGTAACTCTTTACCTTTAGTTTACACACAATTCTAACAAATACTGAAATTCAGTATTTCCATCCTCCCTAGATTGGGCTCAAATAGTTGCATAGTCAAGCAAGTTGGAAGTACTGGGAAGCATTGGTGTGACAGAGAGAAGAAAAGTGACAACAAATTCGACAAAAGCTTAAGAAAATTATAAGAGCTATCTGAGGTCCTTTAGTGAAGGGGCAGGAAGTCCTACATATCCCAATAGTATCCATGTGTGCATCACTATTTTACAGAAGTGCATAAGTATTCTGATTAAACCGAATCTTTCCAAAGATGCTAAAAATTACGTTTATATTTTATCTCCCTAAACTTGGAAGTGTGCCATACCGTAAAAAAATTTTATTGTTAGTTGGCATTACAAATTATATATAATGTCATATTTCAGTCATCCACTGAATTTCAAATATAAATTACTCTTAGTGACAGTAGGCAAATAAAGTATTAAATAAATGCATGTAAAGGGATCAGAGACACTTAATGAATCACTGAGGGACACTAGGCTGTGTGAAAGAGACCCTAACTTTGATCTTGACATCCAGAAAAATGGGCATCACTGTGCTCCGCATGTCCCTTGGTACTTGCAAACAGATGGTTCTACAGTTGCGCATATAATTGGGTTTTTCTTTCTATGTGTAGCGACAGGAAAGACGCACACCATGGATGACTTTTTATTGCAATCTTACACTGGACTTTCCTAGTATAGGCAGAGTCCCTCAATCAAATTGCCTAGTGTTGTCACTCGGCCCATTTGTAAGTCTTTTAACCAAGAAGTACTTTTCTTCCTAACATTTTTCTCCGCAGCGGATCTTTAAGGGCCTGACACAGAATAGAAACATTCTGCGCTGAGGATTCTCCATGCGCTCTTACTGTCCATTCCGCTCTGGGCCCCAGCAGGCTGATCTCTAAAGTCTTCCTCAACAAACCGCCCTGTCCTCCAGCTTCTGAGCAGGGTAACTGGGAGACAGCACCAAGAGACCAGGGAGGGGGAGAAGAGGAGGAGTGGCATTTTATCTCCTAGCTTCCTCCCTGCTGGACCGACTGTTAGAAGCGGCTTCTCTCTCTTTCTTTCCCTCACTGCTCTTTCTTCCTTTTTCTTCGCCCCCTTTCTTTTTACCGACTTCATTTGCATGTCATAAAAACTCCCTTTATTTTTACTGTTTCAAGAGTTTTGACAAATGTATACATCCGTACAACCACTGCCACAGTCTAAAAAGAAAACTCCACCACAAAAAGGTACCTGATTTCCCCATCCATTCCGTCCCTGCCTTCCTAGCCCCAGGCAACCACTGATCTGATTTCCATCATTATAGATTAGTTTTACTTTGATTAGAATTTAATAGAAATGGAATCATAGAATATGAACTCTTTTGTTCAACATCATTATTCTGAGATTTATCTATGTTGTTGAGTCTATCAATAGTTCATTACAATGAATTGCTTTGTAGTATTCCGTTGTATGCCTGTCACAACAAAGACCGACAGGGGCTACTTTCATCCAGATCTCCCCTACAACTCCCTGCTCCCCAGTTCCACCATCCTTGTTGATTTCCCTGAAGTCAGCCACCATCTTTGTAAATAGCCCTTTTAGGAAACTTTAGTCAGTGATCCCTTGTGGGCATATCCACTGTCTCCTGCTGGGCTTCTAACTGACCCATCATCACTTAGGAAACACAATATTAGAATAGATGAATGTTTTGTTCTCTGAAGTGATCAATGTTTTTATAGGCACCATTCTATCATCCTTCATTATGTCCCTCTACCCGGGCAAAGTAGATAACGGCCTTTTTTAATTTCAAAGAGAGGAAAAATGTGGAGATATCCAGCTCTTTGCCGGTGGTACATCATGAAAGAGAAGGTGAAAAAAGAGTGAGGCAGAAGGGTCTGGACCCCCTGAAATTCTAAACCTTCAGAGTCCTTTCAAATTTTTTAAAAATAGTCTTTTTCTTCAGATTATAAAAGTGTGTTAAATGAATATTTGGAAAATGGAGAAAAATGTAAAGAAAAAAATAAAAACAATCCATAAACCCACCATAGACCCACCTTCCTGAAATAAACATAGAATATTTCTTTCCAGTCTTTTTTTTTTTTTTTTTCCCCTGATGACCCACATGCCGCTGTTTTAAATAAAATTAGATTCCTGGGGTAGTTTTGTTCCCTGCCTTTTTACACCTAACTGTATATTGCAGCATTTTTCATTATCATTAAATATCATCTACAGACATTATTTTTAGTGGCCACATAAATCTTACTTTGTATAACCCAAGTGTTCAATTACTTCTCTATTGTTTGTGATCCTTTGCTTCTAACAGGGATCTAAATTTTGCAGAAGGCAAACCAAATTTCAAGTCATTCATTGGCCATTATGATGGTGTTCTTTGACATTTGGAGCCTGCCTAGCTCCTAAATAGAATTTAAAATCAAGGGATTTAACAATTGAAAGAAAGGTGCTTGACAGCTAATGGAGGCATTTGGGGAATATTCACTGGGCCTAACAAGGAAAATAATGGGGTCCTCAGTCTCCACCTCCAGGTAACTTCCAAAGCCTGCCCTGCTAAGGTTCAATTAAGATGGGAAAGATCAGGTAACTTTGCAGGAGCACCATAATTCCTGCAATAACAAATGTCAAATGTTGCCATTTTAGCTGTTCTGAGCGACCGCTTTGTGATTTCTGAGGGGTTTAAGGGTAGTATTTGTCAATGGCAGTATCACTGACTTTTCAAAGTAATTAACTTTGTATCCAAAAATAAACTTAATTGTTTAACCACCAGTGTATTAGGCACCATGGGAGGG
The DNA here is from genome assembly GCF_003265705.2 of Callorhinus ursinus. Taxonomy (NCBI): domain Eukaryota; kingdom Metazoa; phylum Chordata; class Mammalia; order Carnivora; family Otariidae; genus Callorhinus; species Callorhinus ursinus. Next base: position 18,138,738 of record NW_027397066.1, on the reverse strand, counting down.
ATGTACCACTTTCTTTGGAAATAAATCTGATTCCTTCAGTCTCTAGATTTATTTCTCCAGGAACTGTGTTATTGTCTTGTAAAATGGTCCACCCCTCCCATTATCTCCTAAGTAGCAGTTAGGCTGGGGAGAAAACAGTTATATTGATACATGAAGTTGGAGGCAAATGCCAAGCTAATTGATCTGAGTAGGTTAAATGGGAGAAAATACTTCCAAGAATCAATAGAGGTGCTAATTCGGCTAATTGTTGGATAGTGTTTCTTTTTTAAGTGAGCGATTTTCCCAATTACTGTTTATCATGTTGATTTTTTTTTTTTTTACCCTGAGTTTATCAGTTTTAACTTAACTAAACCTTCTATGATATTGGTTTCCAATGTGTCTTTGTCCCAGAGTTTTTTATCACCAAGCTGGTGACAGGTAGTTTTGCTGGATAAGCTCATCTTACAGCGCAAAAACTAGGCTTGGTCTTTTACCAAAACAACTCTAGTAGAGACAAATTCCTGCCAATGGCAACCAAAACAAAAACAAGAGTCCTTGTCTTACCAGAGTTGATGGACCACGAAATAGAAGTTGAAGCATATATTTAAATTTACAAGGATAACCAATAGACAAACAGAAGATTAAGATCTTTCTAATTAAAAAACTGGGAAGAGAAATGCAGAGCAAGTGGATAATGAACTAATTTCTTACCCGTCCATGTGTATGGGAAGAGGGGGTGTCAACGGATGTTGCTAAGACTGAGAGTTGAAGACATCCTCAACGATGGATACAAGGATCGAGAAGTGGGAGAAGAAAAAAAGGGGCAAGGTGAGAGAATTTTGTTTTCTTTTTTTAAACCCTTATGTATAATCATTTAAAAATAATAATAACATAAACACAAAGGGGTCAGGAGTTTGGAAAGAATAGTGATGGATGAGAAGGAAAGAGAAATCCCCAAATACCACCCTGTAAAGACTAAAAGAGACCTAGGAGAACTAAATCTTTTTCCATTCCCCCACATCACAAATGACAGACTAAGAGACAGATGGTTGAATAATAGATGATATTACAAACATCGAGACTCAAAAAGGACAAAGCAGAGTATATTCAATTGATATGCATGATATTTTCTTGGAATAATACTTGGAAAGTTCTTGCTAGCTCCCACCCCCAAGCCTCCTCTCTAATGCCTGAAAAGATGGGACTAAGCCTTTCATTCCAAAATGAGGGATACCCTAGGGGAAAATTTACACATTAACTCAGGGTTCTGCTTGAGTAATTTTGACCTAAATTGGAACAAAGGTTTAAATGTCTGTTATTAGAAGAGTACAAAACTCTGAATGCAGAGATAGAGAAAACTCTGTCAATATGAGCTCAAAAAAGGAATGACCAGAGGCATCTGATACAAATATTTTACATCATAACTCTTTCCTGCTGTGTTTCCTGCTGTCCACTATCTGTCTCCAGCCTCTTTCTTTCTGTGCAATGGTCCATGATGTTCAAATTGGCTTTATAGCTAAGATCAGCATCAGAATTGGAATTTCAAATAGTTACTGCCAGATTTTGGCTGGGATCTTCGGCAGATCCCCCTGCTGGGGTGTTCGCTGTCCTCTCAGGGTGGTAATGATACACTTGCCCCAACACAACAACTGACGGCTAACCTGGAATAGAAAAGAACTTTTCAAGGCAGAGTTCAGGCTACAAAGGAAGTTGGCGTTCACTCATTAAAAGAATTCACACAAACATCAGAGCATCAACAAATGTCTCCCTGCAAGTAATGTGTTCTCAGGTGAACTAGAACAACTTATTTCACTTTATCAGACAGTCAGCCTACTCATCTATGAAATGGACATACTGGACTTGGCCCTGCCCATTTTGTAAAGAGACCTAAATGTGGAAAAATAAATGAGGCAAAGATTCATAGAAATGCCACTAGAAAGCACTATGCAAATATGAAAATAATCAGAAATGATTCCAAGGTCTTGAACACATTGAGGTCAGGGACCCACAGAGCATTGCATGGAATGCTTGCTGCACATCGTAGATATTCAGATGTGTTTTATGTCTGTGTAATGGAGAGAACAAGGCAAAAACAGACAAAAGTGCAAATGAAGATGTAAGTCATTCCATAACATAGCATTCTATTAGCAAGGGGTTTGGGTAGTCAGTGCCATGATTTTGGAGGACATGGAACACTCCAGAGGGACTCTGGAGTGAAACTGGAAGAGAAACTTTAGTAGGGCTTTGAAGGACAGGTCAGGTTGGATATTTATTGAAGAAAAGAGAAGACAGTCAAAGATAGGGGCAAAAAATACTTGGTAAATTATCCAGTACTTCCAGTATGTCCAGATAGGATTACCCAGTAGTCCTTTATGTGTATTCCTTAGCCTTACGAAAAACTTTCTGAGGAATAAATATAAACCTAAGTTCCCAATAATTTATATCTCATAGCTAAACCATGATTCAAAAATGCTGAGCTGCCTGAGATTGCACAGCTAATCATGGGGAGACTCGTATGACTGACTCCGAAGTCTTAACCGGAAAGCAGATGTACACACTGGAACTTAAAGACCACCGTTCTCCTGACAGTAAAATGTCATTGAGCCCTCAAAGGGTGTTCAGTCCTGGTAGCCCAGAAGAGAGTTTCCTTTGTAGGCTGAACTCTGTGAAAATGCATACATATATAAAAATCAATCCTTATTATTTGCAGACTCTGTATTTGCAAATTTTCCCACTAGCTAAAATTTATTGGCTAAAATCAATACTTGTGGAGCTTTTTGTGGCCATTTGCAGACACGTGCAGAGCGACAAAAGACTGGAGTCTGGTGACACACACGCTCCCAGCTGAGGTCCAAGGCAGTGCTCTGCCTTCTTGCTTTAGCTGTCATCCTGGAAACAATTGTCCTCTTCAGGATCTCTATAGTGCCATGATCTTCACATTTTTGTGCTTTTGGTTGGTGATTTTGCTGTTGAAAATGTCCCCCAAGTGTAGTATTAGGGTTCTGCCTAGTGTTCCTTGCACAAGAAGGCTGTGATATGAGAAAGTACATGTGTTAGGTAAGTGTCACTCAGGCAAGAGTTGTAGTGCAGTTGGCCATGAGTTGAATGTTACTGAACCAACAATATATATTAAATAAGGAGCCTTTAAACAGAAACACACATAAAACAAGGTTATGTATCCATCAGCTGACAAAAATGTGACCAGAGGCTCACAAGAACCTAAACCTGTGTGTTCCCTGGGAGAAATGGTTCAGTGCTCTCCAACTCAAGGTTCACAGCCACTTTATAGACATAACTACCACAAATAACAAGAATCAACCCTATTCCCTTAAAGATGTAACCTGTTGCATGCAGTATCACTCATTGGTTACATATCACAAATTTACTTACTGGATTTACAAACTCCTGTTGGGGATAGAGAAGTTAGAGGCAGGGACAGAGGTAGAGAATGGAATGGATAGGTAGTGTCCTGAGCTAGATGGACAAACATAGATGGGTTACCACCATGGTGAAGAAGATGGCATCAGCCTTCCCAGCTAAAGAGAGCTGGGGGTTTGAGGCTATGGGTATAAGAGATTCCAAAGAAGGCAAGTTGGGGACTAGGGAGAACAGGCTTTAGCTACTCATCATTTTGTCTTTACAAGCAAGACTACAGTAGGCAGTGGCCATTGTACTCAACAAGGAATTACCCAGTAGGACTGCATTCTCTCTAAAACATCTGGTCAACCATCCAGTGAGGGCCAGGAACTCTGCAGTTCCTCCTTCAAGGTCTTCAGCTGTGATTGACCCATCCCAGTCTATGCTTCTAAACCATTCCAATGACACATCAGGTCAGAGGAGATTGGACAGAGTGTCCAGGGCCTGAGGCATATTACCACAATTCAAAGCTTTGAGGGTTTATGTTTTACCGCAGAAACTCAGGTGAATTTTGTTACGCTCTATAATGCACCTTTGCCTGTGGGTGCAACAACAAATAACAGAAAATTAGCACTTTAGGAATAATAGTTGATGTGTGTGGAAGAGTGACCATGGGCCAAGCACTGTTCTCTGCCCTTTATTTATATTGTCTTTGTTAATCTTCACAGCATGAAATAGTATGATTATAACTGTCACTATCTCCTTTTTAGAGGTGGGGAAACAAAGGCTTAGAAAGGATAATGACTTTGCCCAAGCTCACTCAGCTGATCGGTGCTGGAGGCAAGATTCAAACCCAAGCCAACTGACTGCACAGCTCTGCTAGATCCTTCAAGGGCCAACCACCATTCCCCCTCCTCCACAGGTCTCTCCATGTCCCTGTAATGAGCTCAGCTCAGTGTCCTCTGAAGTCCTGGAATTCACTGTCCGTACCCCTTCCCTAATGATACACTCCTTATATATGGTCATTCATATTTTCAGTACAATGCGCCTATCCTGGGACTTCTGGAACTCCCAATTCTAAGACCCCCAAACTTGAAAAAGACAAGTCTACATGATATAAGGCTTGCCGGGGAAATTCTTGGCATTATTTAAGCTAAGCAGTCAGTTTCAGTATGTGTCACAGACAGCCTTAAGCCCTCAAATGGGGCAAAAGGAAGACCAAGAAAGTGGTGGTGAGGGGAACAAAATGGAAGAAGGTAAAAATAAATTAATTAATAAATTAAGTTAAATTAAAATTAATGGAGGGAAAGGAAGATGGGATAGAAAAAAAAATAAAGAAACATTGTATATGAGCCTGGGCATAGTAGAGAGGGAACAATCATGGTAAAAGTATCTATAATTGCACGTGTCCCGTGGGTTACCAATCCCACATGGATTGGTCCAAGCTCAAGGCTAGTAATTAGAAAAATGAGCTCCGACCTTGTGTTCGCTACTAATTTGTTAGGCAATCTTGAGCAATTCAACCAACTTCCAATCAACACACTTCACTTAATCAAGTTTCTTCTGCTCATTACCTCTCCTGACCACAGCATCAGATGATTGAGAGAACAAAATGAGTGCATATCGTGTGAAAACATTTTGGGGGAAAAATGCACTAGACAGAATATTCCATTGCACTTCTGGGAAGTATGGCACATCAGCCAGGGCTCCAATTTAGGTATTAGAGATCTAAAGGTAAGCAAGACCTAGTCTCCACCTTCGAAACACTAACAAGCCAGGGATAAACATAAAATGGGTTAATGCATGCTTTTCAAAAGAGTAGGACAAGGGTAATAAGAGAGACCTATTCCAGGAGTAGGGAATGGTTAACTCTATCAAGGGAGGTCAGGAGGAATGGCATAGGAAGAAAACACAGGTGTCAGTATTTATTTTTTATGGGGAAAAAAAGGAGCTGATGAGACAGGAAGTAAATAAAAATGTCCACCTTTAAGCCCATCTATTCAGAATCAAAGTAACAATGTATCTGTTAAAGTCTGACTTCCTTTGTCTGTAATTTTAATCAAGTCCAAAAGGACACTTGGGAGATTAAATCACCACCCACAAAACCTTGATTTATCTAGGGAAAAATGGACCCTTTCAGCCTCCATCCCCAGAGCAGAACAGACAAGCCAATCTTGCCTTTAAAAAATCAACAGGTAGAGACATAACAAAGGTCATATATTACGAGGCTGCAGATGGAAATTCAGCCCCAGCAGTTACATCGACGCAGTTATTACTGTTATTACCGCTAAACCTCCTCATTCCACTGACATTATTAACCAAGACAAACGTGGCCCTGCAGCTTTATTTCATGGGGTAGATCACCTATTAAACCAAGAACAATATCATTGTCTTTTGCAGCACTTCCAAAATTGCTTCCTGCCTCTGAGAGGTGTCTTGGGCTTTTTTTCCCCTTACCATCAAAACAGGCACCATCCATCTCATACATGTTGCTGTATGGCCAGATTCTATTTTGCATATCCCAGTATATCCCTGCAATATCCATTCAGGTAAGAGACATGCAATTGTTGTGATCCTTTGTGAAATCATCAACATGCTCTCTGGCCATCTCATTTAGCTGCTTACAGAGGGAATCAGCCCTTTAAAAAGCACGAAATGTATCAGGGTGTTTTTTTTCTCCCCTTCTAACCAAAAATGTATGTTTCTGGATCCATTCGTGAAACTGATCCCAGAATTTGGGAGTGCTACTTCAATCTGAAGGAAGAAAACAAGTCTCAGACAATGTAGACAATTTGACTAAAGTTACACAGCTATTACCTGGCTGAACAGGGACTAAACCTGAGGTCAGATAACTTTTCTTCACTTGTTTTTCTAGGGAAAAGGGCTACTTTTTGGAAACAGGATTGCAAGTCATTATTTCCTATGTGGGTGATAACTAAAATTCAAGCTACCTTCATTTGGATTATGGGTCAGGCTGATTTTTGCATGGAATTTCCCTCATTAAATTTATTTTCTTACCTCCATTAATTTAGTGAGCCAGTCTTGCTCGTAGTCCATGTCATGTGCCTTGGGTTTGATAACGGTCCCTTTGTGTCAAAGAGAAAAGAAATTCCCTCTAAGCACTGATGATCCTGAAACTGGCAAATATTGACTGTTTTTGAGGGAGCCCTATGTGACCATGTGATTATAAATAAAAATACAGACAGAAATAATTACGGCCATCACTCAACAGCATCCTCAGTTCTCTTGGGAACAGTAACCCCAAGAGGCAGAGTCCAGCAAGAAGTTTATGACAATCTAATCCTTAAGAAAGGCAGAATGTCTTTTAGGTTGTGTGAAACTCCAAATGATCAAAGCCATCCAAGGAGGTTTGCCATATGGCTTGAGCTCTTCACATCTTTTCTTAAATTTTTTTCTCTGATAAAACAAACCATCATGTCGCTGTTGAACAACAACAAAATAGTGGGACTTGATGTTCTAAAGGCGTCAAGGTCGGGAGCCTGACCTGGAAGGGCCTCTGTGGGCCGTTTCTCCCTCAGCCTCCATTCGCCCAGCCAAGCTGGCCAACGGCAGGCAAGCCTGATGAGTGGAGGCAGAGCCCTGGTGTCTCGGCAGTTCCTCTGGTCTGTGGGCAGCCAGACTGATCCAGGGCCAGACCTGGCTCCCCAGCTCTTTGCCTTTTGGCGACCAGCCACCTGGAGTCTGTTCAAATGAACAAGCTGCCTTTTCTTCCTACATATTGGTTTCTCCTCCATTTGAAAACAAAACTCTTCCCCATCTGCTTGCTTCTGGGATCGCCATAATTGCATGGAGGATAATTGGCGGCAACTCAATCTGAGGAAAACCCTGTTGATTCGAAGCACAGACTCAATAAACGTTTGTGTTTCATCGTTTTTCCGAACGGAGCCTGTGTCCCAGCCAGCTTCGCTAACGCAGGAGTGGAAATTAATGGGAGGCATATGAGGCGGGGGGAGCATCAAACAGTGTTCCACCGTGACCCTCTTTCTTTCTCAGAATCCTCTACTGTCAGGGGATCCATTGATTTGTCTGGATTGTGTCCCCCCTCAATCCATAAAGCACCAAGGCAAATGATATCAGAATGGTGCCCTACAAGCTATGGGACTGCCAAGAATGGAGCCATTTTCCTGACCCCACATACTAAACTGTGGCCCTGGATCTGAGTCCTGGACTGGTCAACTCCAATAAAAAAGAAAAAAATCATTGCCTTAATACCTAACATTTGCTCTCTGCAATGGCCATTGCCAGCTATGAAAGAAGCAACTCGAGTCTGTACACAGTTTGAACAGGGCATTGGAATCAGAGAGTAAGCTTGCCATTCGTACACCGGGGTTCCAGTCCTGCCTTTGACACTCACAAGCTGTGTGACCTTGAGCATGGCCTTTAACCTCTTTCAGCCCGTGTCTCATCTCTAACATGGGGGGTTAAGAGTCATTTCTAACTCACTGGGTTGCTTGAATGAGATCATTCATGTAAAGATCACATTAGTACCTGAGGCAGAGGAAGCTCTGTAAAATGTGGCTATTAATGCTAATTACACTTGGGGTTCATTCACCTTACTGAGCATTTACTACCCACTCAGCACCCCTTTATCCTCTGGAAATATGTAGAAAAAGCATAGCAAAAGATACACACAGTTTTGATAATCATGGATATTAGATACTTGGAGACAGACAACACAGAAACAAATTCATAAATAAGATCATGTGAAATAGTAAGAATTTCTATGAAGAAAATGAAGTAGATAGGGTAGAGAGAAACTGGGGTGGGGACTACTACTTCAGGCAGGCATTCAGAGAAGTCCTCTCTCAAGTGGAAATATCTGAGCTGCAACTTGAATGCTTGGTGTAAGAAAGAGCTGGGGCAAAGGCTGGTCACAGGAATGGTCTTGACATGTTTGAGAGAAAGAAGAGGACCGCGGAGGCTGGAAAATAGTGAACAAGGGATAAGAGAGACATGAGATGAATCAGAAGACTTGGCTGGACCTTGTGTTTCAAGTTAAGTATGGTTCTGTGCACAATGGAAGGGTCTGTGAGGAACTAGCATTATGTGATTTACATGTTTAAATGTTCCCTGGGGGGCTTTGAGACCACTGTCGTGGGGAAGAACAGGAGCAGACCAACATGAGGCCAGTGCTGTGGCCTTGTCAAGAGATGATAGAGACTTGCACTAGGGTGGTAGCAGCAGAGTTGGAAAGAGGTAGGCAGTATTCAAGCCATATTCTCTTTTAGCAATGTCAGCCAGCCCGGCACACATTTTCACTCATCTGATTAAGTTCAAGTTCTTAATTTCAGTCCTCAGTTGCCTGTCCAACAGCATACACATAAACCATAGTGAGGACCGAAATGAGATCCAGTCAAGGACTTCTTTCACTATGCCCGGATAGGCGGGATGGGGCAGTAGAAAATTCCTTGGCTTTTAGTCAAAAGAATCTAGATTGAGCTGGACTCCTTCATCCACTAGCTGCAGCACTTTGACCAAGCCACTCAACGTCCAAACTCTGTTACCTCAACTGTAAAATCCAGGGGCTCATATCAAACTCAAAGAATTGTGGAGATAATGTATGCAGAAACTGTTCTGTGAACTTTAATGTGGTATTGAAATACAAGAAAGTATTTCCAAACAGAGAGCTGGAACAGATGGTTTTTGCTTTTCTTGATGTTCAGTACCCAACCACGGGGCCAACTGGTCTGTATCTTGTTTGAGTTTCTATATTAGCTTCCTAGGACTGCTGTAACAAATTGCCATAAACTGGGTGGTTTAAGACAACAGAAATGTATTTTTTTCCCAGTTCCAGGGGCTAGAAGTCCAAAATCAAGGTGTTGGCAAGACCATGCCCCCTCTAAAGACTAGGGAAGAGTCCTTTCTCACCTCTTCAACCTGCTGGCAGCCCCAGGTGTTCCTCAGCTTACAGCAACGGTAGTCCAATCTTTGCCTCCATCTTCACATGGCCATCTTCCCTCTGTGTCAGTGTGTCTTTGTCTTCAGATGGCATTCTCCTCCCACTGTTTCTGTTTTCTCTTCTTATAAGGACACCAGTCATAATCGATCAGGACCCACGTGATCGATTATGACTTCATCTTAACTTGATTACATCTGCAAAGACCCTATTTGGGTCCCAAGAACCAGGAATTAAGACTTTAACACAACTCTCTGAGGGACACAAAAAAGGAATTACTCAGCTCTGGACTGTCCTGTTGTCTTGTTAGACAGGAGAGCAATGACCGGTTTTGAGTTTGAGGAGATGTTGTGGCCAAAAGGCAAAATCAAGAATCCGGGGATTAGAACCACTGGTAGATGGGATAGGATGGAATACATTGGATGTGAAGACTACAAATTAAGCTGGTGGTCCCAAGGAGGGTTGTCAAGTTGGAAGATGGAAGGAAAAGAGGGATCAGAGGATGAGCCAGTATTGTAATGAGGGAAGGAAGAGCTAAACTGGTACAGCTGGGGGCAGTGGAGACAGCTGCCACATACAGTGGATACTGCCTGGGCATTCCATTGGCCAGGCAGAGAGTAGGTTGCCCAAAAGGAAACAAAGAAAACTCAAGAAAGCAGGTTTCAAGTTCTTCAGTTCATTAATTGAGCACAGGTGGAAGCCTGAAAGAAATTAGACTGTAAGTCACTCCGAATTGTATGCATGTTTTAAGGTGGCTCCATCTGGCAGATGGCCATGTTCCTAGGCAGACGTTCAAGAATTTAAAAAAAATTTTTTTTTCTTCTGTGGGTTTCCTTTTTGGTTTTGTTTTAATGAAACTTCAATTTAAACCCTTTGTGAATACACATTTAACTGTACTAAACAAAGAGTGAGACATAATCCCCACTTAGTCAAATTTTTTTTCTTTCTTCACTGGGGGAGGGGCTCTGATCTTAGAATTAACTAGGTACATTAAAAAATATTCAAATGGAGCTTTATGGGATGTCTTCTGAAAGAAATTAATTCAAGGAATGTCGAATTTTATGTAGAAAGGAAAGACACAGAATATTCTCTTTCCACAAGAAATCATAGTGGCTTTCAGGGATCAAAGCAGTAGGCAAATCATTATCCTAGTGCTGGTGAAATGAAATGTAGACTTTGAATCCATAAAGTGGAACTGACAGTGTTTTTTCATAGCATCAAGTGCTGCCACATGAATTTCACTGTATGTAATGTCACCTACGTATGTCATATCAAACCACATTGGCACATATTTATTAACATCAACCTTGTACCCACCTCCGAGAGATACATCGATGTGTTAGTGTAGTTTATGTCTCTGTGCTATAAATATGTTTACTGACCTATCTCCCCCACTAGACCAAAAGCCCCCCAAGAGCAGGGGCTGACTTTCATCTCCATATCCCTGGGTCACTGTGTCATCAAAACCCAAAGAATGAATGCATCTAACACACAAATATCTCACTTTCCTCTAAATCTGTAAGAGGAAACTCTCTGGGGAAGGTGACATCTGAACTGAGTTTGAAGGGAAAATAAAAGAACATTCCAAGCAGAGAAAACGGAATGAGCAAAAGCATGAGGTGAGAATTCGGAGATGGCAAGTCTAATGTCGAGACCAAAAAAAATAGCCTGGAGCCAAACAGCGGCCCAAGCACATGATCCCATCATGTGGGACTTCACTATCACTTAGGGCACAAAATAGAAACAGAAGCCACCCTAGGTGCTTCGTCAGGGAAGGATTTAACATAGGGGATTGAAAACTTACAGGATTCTTGGAGCTGCTAGATATGTGTGTTCTAGGCTGGGCTTCCAGGAACATCTCCTTGGATCAGTCTAGAATGAGCGACCAGGAGAGTTACAAGAACTCTGCCAGCATCACAAAGCTACTACCACTTCTGCAGCTCCACCATGCTGGCCTCTAAATGCTCAGGAAGCTGTGGCAACAGAAACACCTACCTGCCCATGACCTTGTCCAAGAAGGGCAGGAAGCCGGCACCTTCTGAATATTGCACAAAACCACTTGTTGGTAGAATCCAACTCAAATCTAGAGCCTTATCCACAAAGAATTCCAGGAAATGTAGTTTTAATGTAGTTTTCAGCTTTTTAACCTTTCCAACTAGAAGAAAGCTAGTGGTCTAAGGGATTCAAACCACAGTATTGAGAAAACCTATTACAATATTAAAGTGCAGATGAAAAGAGTGACGGCTCGAGAAATTATACCTGGTAGTCAAATGCAGGATGAATGAAACAGAATGCGAAAACAGAGAAACTAATACAAACAAATGAAAGGATTTATTTTGTAACGTGCACTAAATATTAATCGGAGATTTTATTGATGACAAAAAAATCTTTTGAAAAAAATATATCTTTCCTGCTTTGGAGTGTGTGTGTGTGTGTGTGTGTGTGTGTGTGTGTGTGTGTAAGAAAACTGTTTTATGACTGATGAGGGCATTTGTCAGAGGAAAAAAATGAAATACTGATAAGGAAAAAGCATCCCTCAGCTCAGAAGGACTGCCTACAGTTGTCATCTTACACTGTGGTTTGCTGAAACTTGGAGCCATCCACAGGATTTCTTGAATTCATTCAGCATTTCAAATATCAGCTGCAGTTTTAGGTCAAGCATTCGCTTAAATTTCTATGGGGTTTCTTCAATATGGTGTCTCAGGTTTGGGTATTGGCGAACTGTCATTGCAATTGTGTGTCTAATTTGATGTGACTTAAGTATGTACCTTTCACTAAAACCTCTTGAACAGCTTTTAGAATCCCTGATTAGTTTAGGAAAAGAAAAAAGTTTTTCCCTTAATAGAACAAAATAAAAATGGCCACATTAGTAGTGAGGCTTTCAAGATTAGTGACAGTGGGAGAAGCAAGTTTCTATCACTTCACAACTACATCCTAACTGAGCTTCTGTCCCGTGCACCACTTAGGTTGGCAGGGACATGTGTCTTCAACCTGCACTGAATCCCAATGCTGCTCCTTACCGGCTATGTGGTCTTGAGCTAGTTATTTCACTGCTCCAAACCTCAGTTTCATCTTCTGTAAACTGGAAATGACATTTATTTTATAAGGTGGTTGAAAGGATTAATAAGATATATAATATCTAACATATAGTATTAGTTTTTTAAAAAAGGATTTATTTGAGGAGGGAGAGGGAGTGGGGGGAGGGGCAGAGGGGGAGAATCTCCACCAGACTGCCCGCTGAGCATGGAGCCCTACACGGGGCTCCATCCCATGACCCGTGACATCATGGACCTGAGCTGAAACCAAGAGTCGGACGCTCAACCAACTGAGCCACCCAGGCGCCCCATTGTATTTGTCTTAATAAATGTTAGTGTTCACTTTCTCTCTCCTTTTCTACTGAACCATGTGCTTAAAAAGCATACTGGGCATCTCTTTGCTGCTAGTACCTGTGTGTATACGTGGCATGTAGTAGGTTCTCAATAACTGTTTTTGGATATTAGTTAACGTTGGGTGGATGGATGGGTTGTCCACAACAGCCATGTATCCTCGGAGCCACTGCCGGTTGATTGTCTGGGCTGTACCTGCACATCTCTAATACTGGGCAGTGAGTGTATAATGCAGGCACCAGCCCATGCTAAGGGGTAAAGCAAGTCATTTTCACTCCTGACTAGAACCAACCGGGACCCTCCCTCTCACTGCCACGGGAGACTTGACTTGCATTTGAGGCTCCAGAAGTAATTGTCCTTTCCAACAGTCTTATTTCACAGTCGATTATGCTGTGGCAGCCCCAGACATCCCATTTTAAACATGTATAGCGTGTCCTTGAAGAACCCAGTCGCTTCAACAAGAAGCAGTCACTCAAAATATTAAATATCACTCAATCTTCAAAGCAACTTATCATATCAGCCAGCCCCTCCTGAGGCAAGATCTGCTATTGTCAAAAAATAAAATAAAAATAAAAAATACTAGGCTTGGAGGTGCAATCAGTCAATTACAGAGCCATAGTATCCACAGTGCTGGACACCGCCAAGGAGGTATCACCTGGTGTGAGGCTCAGACATGGCTGTTTGGCTACGAACATCTGAGTACTTTAAACCAAATAAATATAGGGCTCTGATTCTGCACAACTTGTAAGGACTGAGATAGGCAGACCCCATCGTCCTGGTGGGAGCCCTGTGGCTCACTCTCACCCCTTCGTGCCTCCCAGGGGTTATTTATCTGGGCTGTCTAAGCCACCCCTGGTATCATCAGTGACTGCAGGAAAAAAAGGCCAAGTCCTCGTCACTGCTTCACCTCACTGTGGACAACAGAGCCTGGGTGGTTTGGATCAGTCCTGGGAGGCAGGCTGCTAGAGCAAGGTTTTTTCCCCCTGAGAAGTGAAATTATACAAGCCTTTGATCTTACTTTTATTTTCCTTCTCTAAAGTGAATTTTATGCCTGTGGAAAGTGCCAGGCTGGCAGGCCAGGAAAATGGAGGATTGTACTTGCCAATGAGAACGATGAGAGAGAAGGAACAACCTTGCTCACAAAGGTCAGCTTTGTCCTCCCGTGTCTAGGGGATTGAGGAGAAAGCAGGCCAAGAATCAGACTGTCTCTTGTCTCTGCAGCAGTCTAAGTGGAAGACTTAGCCAACCTCCTTGCTATACCTCAGTTTTCCTTCCTGTTGAATGGGCAGAATAGAAAGTGCTCCTTTCCTTCCTCAGAGGGATACTTGAGGGTTTTCACGTTTGAAGTGCTTCACTTACCAGAGCAACAAGCATGATAGCAACTCAGTCAAAGACAACTCTGTCAGCTTCTGGGTGATAAGGAATGTACACAAGTGAAATCATTCATCTCCATGCACTTATCAATTTCCCACCATGCTTCCCAGACCGTGCCCACCTCTGTGTGGAGTAGACAGAGTTGTAGAAATGGGATCCTGCCCTCAATCAAAGATGGTCTATGAATTTTCTTGATTTCTCTAAAAATGGAAACACGGATCTACCCAGGAAAATAAAACTAAGCCAATGTATAATTGAGAAGGAAGAAAGTTAAACCAAAACTGACTTAGCGTAACTTTAACAACTGTAAAGTATTATGAAGGTAGCAATTGCACCAAGTTGCTACCACCCAAAGGCTCAGGAAACCTAGGTAAAAGATTGGCATCATTAAACCAGAACGATGACCTGGAGAGGCTGAAACTTAGTTCTTTGAGGAGGGAGCATTGTTGGGCTGGAGCTGGTGTCTCTGAGGATATGTGAAGGGGTAGCTCCTGGGAAAGAAACAGGAAGTAGCAGGTGGTACCTTCTCCCCTCCTGTCTTGCTCACAGTCTCCCTCTAAGCTCCCTCCACCTGGCAGGACTTAATGGGCAGCAGTGGGCAAAGCAGAATGGTGGTTGCTAAACCCCAGTGCCAGCATCACAAAGAACAGAGAAGGGTCAGTGTGGAGTGTGATGACAATTCCTTAAAAATTGGCACTGGAAGATCACAAAGAAGAAAAAGAGATGTGTACCATTTGGAGTTGGTGCTTTAAAGGCACGGAGTAGAGAACAAGACTCTGGAGAAGAACACTGGAATGAGAGGCAGCCAGTAAAAATAAGTAAATAAATAACCCCCTGGAATTCATAAGCAAAATTTGAAGAGGATGTAAACATACTACAGAATGTAAGATTAGGGTGAGGCAGTTGGGGCAGGGACAGGTGGTAGTGAGCCAGATAGATCTTCAAGGGTAAAACATCAGGGGCATGGACTTTGATTTTAACACGTGTCATAAATTATTCAATGTATGACATTGGGCAACTTGCTCAAAGTCCTTGCGTTTTATTGTCCACATCTGCAAAGTGGGGATAAGAATGCCATCTATGTTGAAAGTTTAATGTGAAGGGTGAATGAGATAATTCTGTGAAAGAGATTAGTGGAGTGATTCCCATAGACTAGGTACTCATTGTTTATATATATATATATATATCTTCAAATCTATTTACACCTATTATTCTCATCAATGATGCTATGAAAGAAACTTGTTCCCCAATACCTACTTTTCCTTTCAAACAGGATAGTGGAATTTTAAGCTGAATACATGACCGTACAGAGTCATGACTTCCTTTCTCAGCTGTGTTTGTAACTATCACCAGTAGACCAACTTTTGACGAATGGGGTAATAAGCCAAGTGATGCGGGCAACTCCTAAGTGGTGCCTTTGAATGGAAGAGGCCCCCTCTCCTCTTCTCCTTCCCTCTTCCTGCTGGCTGGAATGTAGACATGGTGTGGAGTCATCTTAGACTTCATGGATGACAGCAACACCCTAGTAATGGCCGAGAAACAAGATAAAAGGAGCCTGTTCACATGATAACATCACAGAGTCACAGCAGCTCAGACTTTGCGTAAGAGAAAAATAAACTTCCACTGTATTTGCAGTGAAAGAATCTGTCCCTGTCTTCACTGAGCTTGCATTCTAAAAGGAAAGTGTAGCTGTTATAAAGGTGTGTCAGATAGGATACTTTTGGTTTCAAGAAAGAAAAACCAGAAACAGAGGCTCTGAAATAAAGGTTTGTGTGCCTCACATCAAAAGGAATCTGGATGGTTCCAGGATTCATTCAGTGGTTCAGCAATACCAGGGCTTTGCGTCAGTTTCTCTGTGATGCCCTTGGCCCTCTCCTCACGATCTAAAAGTGGCTGGTGGGGCGCCTGGGTGGCTCAGTTGTTAAGCGTCTGCCTTCAGCTCAGGTCATGATCCCAGGGTCCTGGGATCAAGCCCTGCATGGGGCTCCCTGCTCTGCAGGAAGTCTGCTTCTCCCTCTCCCACTCCCCCTGCTTGTGTACCCTCTCTCGCTATGTCTCTCTCTGTCAAATAAATAAATAAAATCTTTAAAAAAATAAAATAAAATAAAAGTGGCTGCCATAGTACCAAGCATCACAGCCTCACACAAATAATATGTAAAGTAAGAAATATGGAGAAAGATATATTCCTTGTTTCTCTTCCTCTTACCTCAGGGTGAAAGTCTTTGACAAGTGTCCTTATCACTTTTGGTCTCAGGTCCCATTGGTCAGTATTGGAACATATCAATGCCCTAGCAGCAAAGGAGGCCAAGCAAGCAAGGAACTGACATTTATATTTATTTTCTGTAGGCTATGGAAGGTGGGCTCTGCAAAAAATGAAGACGTAGGCTGGCAGAGCTTTTAGGCATCAGTCTTTGCAGGAACACTCTTCCACTTTCTGTAATTTTCCTGTGGGCAAGTTAGTGGTGAAATTCTTCTTTAAATGTGCTTATTTATGTCCTGACTGCTTGTTGAGTTGTCCTCTTGCATTGCAGAGGAAGTAGGTTAGTGTTAATTACTTTTTTGAAAAAGTAGTTGTAACTACTATTTAATTCAATTCTACCACACGTCATGCTCTCTGTTGAGTGCTTGGTACACATTATATCATTTAATAAAGCATGCTTTCTGAAAACTGCTGGTCATCTGCTTGTTACCTTCCAAAGCGCTGTATTTTAGTATGAATAAAAATAAAGCTGGGTTATAGAAGGCACTGTGAATCAATTTTCAATATGTTCAGGAATCAACATTACAGCAAGCAGACATCTTATTATCTTGGGCAAACTACATAAAGTGTTAGTTTAGCTTTCAGCTATGGCTTCAAATCGATTGTGATAATGGTGACAGAAAGCACAACGAAAAACTAAAACATATCTGGCATTTTCCTGTCAAATAAACTGACCACTCCCTGGGAAATGAGACATTGGTCAAGAATTTAGATCAGTTCACCAGGACCATTCTAGGACTTAATGAAAAGTCCCAAAGTTCTTCCAATTTGCTTAAATATTTGAAGAATGTTGTGAACTCTGCCAGTTATTTGCAACTCATGAATTACAATATATTCTACTTTGGACTGTGGGCTTGCCTTTAAATCTGCTGAGTTCAAGGGATTAATGTTTGAAGACTTTATTAAAACTGTCACCATCACACCCCATCACCCTCAAGCAAATGGTCAGATTGTAGATGTGGTAGAAGCTACTATGGTTGCAATGAAGAAAGTTATTAGAAAGACTGTCCAATAAGGCTAGACAGATTCCTCATCACTCAGCATGGCTCAAAGGTGGTGTCAGGTCTGTGGCTTAGCCAATTGTACAAGGTTTCTTGTCTTGGCTACTTCTACACTTCTAGATGCATTGGCTCAGCACAATCATAGCTTAGAATCATGTGTTCTCAAACTTGAGTAGTCATGATAATCATGTAAAGAGCATGTTAAAAATATGGATTCTTGTGTCTTATTCTAAGATGTGTATCCAGTAGATCTGGGTTAAAGTAAATGATTCTGCATTTTTAATGCACACCCCACATGGTTCTGATGCAGGTAGACCAGATCACAGATCATAATTTAAGAAACACTTAAATTAATTTAAAAAAAAACTAAAAATTAATCTAGATGCTGCTCGGTTGGCATCTACTTTTCCAACTTTAAGTTATAAAATGTAGTCTTTGCAAGTAACTGTGAAGTTGGCCTAAGAAAGGATTCCTTTAAAACTGAGATCATATACGCCAAGTTATACAATGGTTAGACATCAGAAAAATCAATGCAACCTTGCCATGTTGATTGGCATGTGGTTTGTAAACACACACACACACACACACACACACACACACACACACACACCCCAGCCCAGTGACTCAACAGAGGCAGGGCTATTAGAGCATCTCATCTCAATCACTTAACAAATGAATTATTAAGTATATCAGAGACATAATGTAAAGAAAATGTTAAATAATTTAAGATACCAACAAACTCCTACAATCAAGTCACCTAACAGTTTTATGCCTACAGGTATAACAAAGATAAACTTGAGATGCCCTCTTCTAGGATAAAACCTATATTAATATTTGGGAAAATGGGTAAATGTTTGGTAGCCAAATGCTTCTGAATTCTCAGATCTTACCCTAACAAATATCTTTACTTCCCCATAAGGTTTCCAAGAGAGATACATGCAAAATACAGAAGCAGGATATTTAGCATAATAGAACCACTAAATTAATAGCAACAAGAGATCTTCCTACCACTTCACTCTGTTAAATGGCAGAATTAGAGCAAGTTTGCTTTTGGTGGAGGGACACCCAGGAAGGGCCTTAAATTCCTCCCCTCCTCCTGCAAATCTAAATTATGAGAGAACTATACACAGTCAAATCTGTGGGGGGGTAGAGAGGCAGGTGGGGAGGGAACACAGAAGGGAGCATTCAGAGAAGAGAGAGAGAAAAGGAATGGGTAAATATGGTCCTTGGCCCTGACCTAAGTACCCACATAGTCATATGCTAAGAGATACTAAAAAATAAGTAACCATGGCTCTGGAGGATAATGGGCCCTGCCCAGACCTGCTTATTATAGAAAGGAAAATCACAAGAGACAAGGAAAGATGCTATTTCCACCTTTAAGGATGGTAAGCCCACCTGTAACAACAGTATGGCTCCAAGAACTGCTTTGGTCTGATAAATCATATTAGCAATCATATTAGCATGCTTCCTTGGTGTCAAGTGCAAAAGGGATGGGGTAGTGGCAGTGGAAGAGAAGTCCAAGATTGCTCTGGCTATGATTCACGTGATAGTTGGATTTGACATTGAAATGGCATGGTCTGCTGCAGCCTGCCTGACTCCCCCCAAAAGACCCATAACATTTCCACCTCCTATTTCAGGCCTTCTTTTTAGGCTTTGAGGAGGGGCTGTTGGAATGCCTGAGCCACCATTGCCTAGGCGATGACTTGGTTACTTCCTTGGTCTCAGTGCTTCTGGGTCGGGGTTGCCATGGTGTTTCAGACAGTAGGAGACTGGGCTTCCCATGAGCCTGAGCAGCACCAGGACACTGTAAGACATGAGATGTCTAGTCTGAAGGGGAAACCCTTTGTATATGGCAGCCTTGCCTCTATTGTTGGAACTTTCCCAGTGGACCTGCCCAAAATGCAACTTCAAGACCAACGCACTGATGTCCACTTTAAAGAGAAAAAATACTGAGGAATGTTTCATGCCTTGTTCCAAATCTATAAAGAAGAAGGTGTATTGGCTCTGTATTCTGGAATCCTCCTGCTTTACTAAGACAGGCATCATATGGTACCATTAAAATTGGCATATACTAAAGCTTGGAGAGATTATTTGTAGAATGTTTAGAAGATGAAACTCTTCTAATTAATACGATCTGTGGGGGTAGTGTCAGGAGTGATATCTTCCACTATAGCCAATCCACTGATGTACTAAAGGGAGAGATTTGGCTTTAAGATGGTATATTTTGCACAAAAATAAATCAAAATGGATTAAAGACCTAAATGTGAGATCTGAAACCATAAAAATCCTAGAAGAGACCACATACAGTAACTTCTCTGACATTGGTGGTAACAACTTCTTCCTAGAAATGTCTCCTGAGACAAGGGAAACAAAAGCAATAATGCACTATTGGGACTACATCAAAATAAAGAGCCTCTGCGTAGCAAAGGAAACAATCAACAAAACTAAAAAGGAACCTACTGAATGGGAGAAGATATTTACAAATGACATATCCAATAAAGTGTTTGTACCCAAAATACATAAAACTCAACACCCAGAAAATGAATAATCCAATTAAAAAATGGACAGTAGACATTTTTCCAAAGAAGACAGATAGATGGCCAACAGACACATGAAAAGATGCCCAACATCACTTATCATACAGGAAATGCAAATCAAAACCACAATGAGATATCACCTCACACCAGTCAGAATGGCTAAAATTAGCAACATAGGAAACAATAGGTGTAGACAAGAATGTGAAGAAAGGGGAGACTTCTTCACTGTTGGTGGGAATGCAAACTGGTGCAGGCACTGTGGAAAACAGTATGGAGTTTCCTCAAAAAGTTAAAAATAGAACTACCCTACAATCCAGCAACTGCACTACTAGGTATTTATCCAACAATACAAAAATACTAATTCAGAGGGATATATGCACCTTGATTTTTATAGTAGCATTATCTACAATAGCCAAATTATGGAAATAGTTCAACTGTCCATTAACTGATGAATAGATAAAGAAGATGTGGTACACACACACACACACACACACACACACACACACACACTGAAATATTACTCAGCCATAAAAAAGAAAGAATGAAATACTGTCATTTGCATTGACAGGGATGGAGCTAGAGAG
This sequence comes from Callorhinus ursinus, assembly GCF_003265705.2. Taxonomy (NCBI): domain Eukaryota; kingdom Metazoa; phylum Chordata; class Mammalia; order Carnivora; family Otariidae; genus Callorhinus; species Callorhinus ursinus. The sequence goes on along the minus strand of NW_027397066.1, from coordinate 18,118,343 downwards.
TATTATGCTAAGCAAAATAAGGCAGTCAGAGAAAGACAAATGCCATATGATTTCATTCATATGTGAAATTTAAGAAACAAATGAACAAAGGGAAAAAAAAGAGAGAGAGGCAAACCAAGAAACAGACTCTTAGCTATAGAGAACAAATTGATGGTTTCCAGAAGGGAGGCAAGTGGAGGGATGAGTTAAATAAGTGATGGGGACTAAGGAGTGCACTTGTGATGGTTGTTGTATGGAAGGGTTGAATCACCATATTGTACACCTGAAGCTATTATTACATATTAGTATGTACTGTATGGTATAGTATTATGTATGTACTGTAGGGTAATTAACTAGAATTCAAATAAAAACTTAAAAAAAAAAAAAAGAAATGGCATGGTCAATCTGTTCCCTCATCTCGACCTGCTTTTTAAACCTTACCCATCTTTTAGGGTTCACCTCAAACCTATTTTTCTGCCTGAAACTGATGTAGGCAATTCTTCCCCTCTGATCATAGGGCACACATCTATACCATTCATTTGTCAGCTTACCTATTGACAGATTATAAATGATTATACTCATTAGAAAGGAATTTAACCTTTGCATGAATTCCTGGAATGATCATAGGGATCTTAAAAATGTGGCTATGCCTGTCTTCCTAACTGGATTCTCCATTCCTTGAAGACAGCAACTCGGTTTGGAATATTTTTGCAATCTTTGTATCACCTATAATGTATAATCCAAAAATTCCCTCTCTTACAAACATTCAATTTACAAACTTTTGTAGTAACAAAGGTTTTCACTTGGGTAAAAGTGAAGCAATCTCCCAGCCATCAACAGATGGTTGGGTTTGGTCCCCTAAGATGTGGTGATCAAGTCTCTCACTAATTAATTGCATGTCTGAAGCTGCATCATGTTATCAACTTATTTTTGATTTAAAAAATGAAAATGCAAGCCTATTTGGGAGAAATGTTTGAGGATTAAAAAAAATCAGAACTGTCAAATAGTCACAGTTCTTTTACAAAACTTTACATAAACATGCTGACAGAGATTGCTTTCAAGTATCTGGGACTTCATAACAAATTAGCTAATGAACAGCCTTTTGGATTCTGACTTGATCATAAGATAAAGATGATTTTGGACTATCCACTCTATGTTGTAAGGATTCTGTAAATTTTGATCTGATTTTATTTTAATTTCTTTGATTCCAAACTAAATTTTAACCCTTTTGAAGGGAAGAAACACATTAACTGCTTCTTTGTACATCCCTCTCAAATGGCCAAGCAAGGTGCTAAATAGCATCGTCAACCACAGAAAGAGAACAAGTTAGAAAAATCATCATCAGTATAAGCCCATAGTAAATATATGTGTATGAGATTCTACATGCTAACCCAGATGATTTCCCTTCAAGAAAGTACCCTGGAAGTGAAGGGAAAGGAAAAAATATGGAGAAGATCCTCAGACTCTTGGGTACAGCCAAGTGTGTAGGTTCAGGTCAGATGGCCTGGTTTCTTCATATGGAGGCAATCATTAAGTACGTCAAGTTGGGTAAGTTAGGTAGTTATTCTGTGCCTCAGTTCACTCTTCTGTAAAATGAGGGTGATGATAATAGCAGACCCTATCTAATTTTAGACACTCTGAGTCTTAAAAGAAATTAGGAGTTTACAAACTACAGCCCACAGCCCAAATCTGGTCCACCACCTGTTTTTTTTTTTTTTTTTAAGTTTTATGGGAACACACACGAGTTAATGCATGTGAAGTGCTTAGAGCTTTGCCTGTCCCCTAGCAAATGCTCAGTGAGTATTAGGTATGGCTTTTGCAGTGTTGGGAGACATAGACTGTAGTTCTGCTGGTCTTTTTTTTTTAAGATTTTATTTATTTATTTGAGAGAGAGAATGAGAGAGAGAGAGAGAGAGCACATGAAAGGGGGGAGGGTCAGAGGGAGAAGCAGACTCCCTGCTGAGCAGGGAGCCTGATGCGGGACTCAATCCCAGGACCCCAGGATCATGACCTGAGCCGAAGGCAGTCACCCAACCAACTGAGCCACCCAGGCGCCCAGTTCTGCTGGTCATGAGACTTGTAATTTTGTTTCCTTATCTGAAAAATAGAAATATTTAAATATTTAAACCAGATGATCTCTAGGACTAATTCTACCTTGGGTTATTCAATAAAGAACATGCAGGTGGTATCCGAAAGAAAAATAGACAAGGAAAAAACAACAAATTATGTGACAGAAAGGATTCCTCCTCCTCCTCTTATACTCAAAACAAAAAGCAGCTAAGAGAGGGAACAGGATACACGAAGAGATAGTGATACTATAAAAAGTAAGAAGAGGAAGTATTTCACTCAGAGCTCTATTGCTTTTATTAACTGAGAGACAAATTCACTCAGAACTTTTAATTCTTCAAATAACAGGCATCATAAACACCATTATTTGTCTGCTTGTGCCTGTAGCTTTTTACTGTAATTCCTCAGATTAAAACCACAGCTTCTAATATTACAGGACAAGAATGGAGTGAGAAAGGCTTAATGCAATTCAAGATATTCAAAGGTAAAAAGCTGCAAATGAAAATTATCACAATGAGCAAGAATAAAATTATTATAAAACTGTCACATTTCTAATATTTCATATCACTTCTGACCATAAGCTCTGCAGCTATAAAAGCAATATCTTTTACTCCCCAGTGTGCAGTGGTGATGGTTCGCATTCTTCAAGGCTTATGATGTTAAAATGCCTTTAATTATGTTCCAGATAGCTATTCATACGGCATTCTTAAACCTCTCCAAGGTCAGCGTCTTCCTTCTCACTGATTCTCAGATCATCACTCTATGATTCTAGCTTCACTGACACAATATTCATTTTATCCTGGGGAAAGACACAATTGCTGAATTGGTCACACTGGCATCCAGGACGGGAGCAAGAATTGTCCCGGAAGGTTCCTTTGCTGGGCACTTGATGTCTGCATTGGTCTCCTCTGCCATCCTTTAGAGGTCAGCCAAACAGAAAATCCAGACTGGTACTTAATGCAATTCAAAAGTCCAAGCACTACAAACAGCCACCACCTTTTGGGGCCATTTGGAGACCCTGAGAATCAAGCGGATGGTAAGCGGCAGAGCCCCTTATAGATTTGTGTTTCTGGTGACACCTTGTAATGGGGAACATGAAAGTAATGTTGAGTTGACAATCGCTGTGCTATGTGGGCACCTTGAAAACTGAAAACCTAAGTCTATCCATAGTTTATCCTGAATTTAAGCAATTGCTGGCTTTGCTACATACAGTGATAGACTTTACTCTCAAACCATTAATTTAAACACTCAGACACCAAAACCCAAAAAAGAATCAACTTCATGGATCACTGGCCTTGTTAACAAGTAGCGAATGGGGTAAGTTATATTTCAGGAGCACCGGCTCACTAAGTTCTTGTTAAGGGCATAGCAACTTTGGAAATGTCCTTGTTTTCAGGGATTTTCTTTTCATTTGAGTGCATACACCTACACAGGCCTATACATCTGCTTCCCCTCCGTGAAATTTCTAAAAGACTGTGACAAACAAGTGGGAGTGGGGGAGGGGGACCCAAAGCCAAAGCCATGCAGAAGGAAGACCAAGTAAAAATGAGATATGAAGTCATTTCCAGGAGCCACCCAGATAATGAGGAACGATTTCATTTTCTTTTAATAACTTTTAACAATAATTTTACTGTGGTTTTTCTGCTTACTGAGAGAAATTTATGCCCATTATAGTAAATCTGGAAAACAGAGATGCCATGGAATAAGTTCTACTACTCAAAGATCATCACTGATAATATTTGGTATCTTTTCAGGTACATAATCTTTTTTTAAAACATTGTTGTATCATCAATTTATTTTATGTCTGTTCATTTCTAGCCTGGACTTAATCACAGTCTTTAATTACTTTGGTTATTTATTAATTATTATCTGTCACCCTGCCCCTGTCCCCAAACCCTCCTCTTGCCCTGGAAAGTATGCTTTCAAAAGGAGAAGAGTTTTGTCCCATTCTTTGATTTCATAGAGCCTGGGGACCACTTCAGTACTCAATAGATTATTGAATGCATGAATCAATTGAGATCCAATTGAGCATGTAACATTAAATCTTATATTTCTCTCCCAACATCATAACAGTATAATGAGCACATCTTGTATGTCACTACATAATCCCCTCAATCTTTCTGTTCATTCCAAGTACTGCAGAAGTGGCTAGTTCCCTGTAGGGTTTCATGAGCTTCATGCAAGAGTAGCTGGAGAATGCTTCACCCCCACTTGCTTTGGCTGTAAAATATGAATTACTATATACTGTGTAATCATTTCAGTATTACTGAATGTTTTAGTGGTTTATAGTATTCAGTCTTACAAATAAAGCTATGATGATCATCTTCACATGTAAAGATGTTCCTTACTTAGGAAATGGAATTAGTAAGTCAGTAAGTTTTACGTCATAGTGAGCAATTACTTCCAAAAATGACTGGACCATTTTACAGTTTTACTAACAATATATAAACTTGTTCCTTTCATCGCAACCTTGATGGTATCAAATATTATCTGTATTTCTAGTTTTGAGCATTTGAGAGGTTGGATATAATTTTTTATTTTAATTTGCATTTTTCAGATTTCTAGTATCCCTTCTTTTAGTAACTGCCTCTTATGAAAGATCAAGACTTCAGAATTTTGTGGAACTCTGAGTTATACATATCCTACAACATGAGCCAAATCACCCTAGGAGATGGCCATTAGATTAATGAGGGTTGGAGAGGAAATCTAAGGGAAGATTTGAGTTGGAACAAGAAGGAGAAAGGAGTTCTTTAATTGCATAAATATGGGTGCCCATTACATACTGGGAATATGGGAAGATAGTGGAGATCCAAAGATGAAAGAGACACAAAACTGTCATCTTGGAGCTAATAATCTAGTGATCATGCTAAAGAGAGAACTGAATGGCTGAAGAGAGAATTGAATGCCTAAACTAAAGTCATCCTAGAGAAAAATTATAGAAGCAGGTTTATTAAAGTTTAGCTTTACTGGAAAGGGAAAAAAAAAAAAAAAACTAGTTCAAAATCTACCTCAAAATCCACCCACAGCAGGTTAGGAAAAGTGGATTGCTTGGAGTGCATTTGGTTGGACTATGAAAGAAGTTAGACAATGCTGGTGGTTTAGAGCTAAATGTACCTGGATTAGGCTCAAGTAATACCACGTGGAATAAATGATCATGCAAATTATAATAAGGAAATCTGAACATAAGAATTAGGCAACCCTGGTTTCAAGACTGAATTCAGCTGCCTCTAGCTTATGATCTTGGACATGTTAATTTCTTTGGTCTTCTATCTTCTTATCTGTGTAATGAAGATTATAATACCTTCCTGACAGGGTTGTTATGTAATTTTAAATAAGATAGTATATGGAAGAGCCTAGTAAATCATAATAGTACGAGGTAGATAGCTGATAAATTTCATAAAGAAAAAATGTTAATTGTTTCTGAAGTTGAAGACAAAATTCCTCTAAGGATGAGAACTGTATTTTATTAAGTAAAATAGATCAATGTCCCAGTTGACTATGAAGTGAGAGACCCAATACCAGCAACTGAAAATGGAAAAAAAAACTCTAAAAGGTAGAAACTATGAAGAAAGTAAGAAGTAACAACCAAACGACAACAGCAAAATGCTGATTAAAAAACTATCCCAACAACTTTTTTCAAAAATGAGGAATATGAAACAACCACTTAAAAGTTACTTGCTGCATGTTGACTATAGTTACTAATTTTGTATGCTATACTTGAAATTTGCTGAGAGTAAATCTTACATGTTCTCATCTCCCCCCCAAAAAAAAGTAAACTATATGAAGTGATGGATGTGTAAATGCAATTGATTATGATAATCATTTTACAATGTATGTGTGTGTCAAATCATTACATTGTCCTCTTAAATATATACAATTTTTATTTGTCAATTAAACCTCAATAAAGCTGGAATAAAAGTGACTTTTTCCTAGCTATCAACATCCTACCAAAATTGAATGTTGTCACTTTTTAAATTTTGGCAATAAGTTTGGGAAAATGTTGTATTTGATAACTTTAAATTTGCATATTTTATCATTAGTGGGGTTGAAGACCTTCCTCACGTTGAAATAGTAAAAAATTTTCTCTTGAAAAAAGTTGTTTGCTGGACAACCCCGAGATACAACCCCTCCTTTTATGTCCAAAACCACAACAAAACAGACACCTCCATTACGGATGTGTTTGTTAACTTGATTGAGGGAATCATTTCACAATATATATGTGTATCAAATCATTACATTGTACATTCTAAGTATATCACAATTTTACTTGTCAATTATACCTCAATAAAGTTGGGGAAAAAACAAATACCTACAGAAAACTTTGCTAATACCAAGCATATTAATTAATATGTTTATATGGATTTAAGATTACTAGCAACTCTCTTTTATTCCATAGTTAGAACTGGCTTATTGGGGGGGGAGCAGTAGGTTAGATTGAGGAATAAAAAATTACATACATATCTAAAATATTTTTATCTACTAATCTTTGCATGTGAATCCAATGCCTTTTCATCAAGTGAAGTTCTTGCAGTTGGCTTCCCTGCCATCTTTCTTACAAAAACTGTACCTATAATGCCTATAATGCAACATTAGTTTTCATTTTGGTTTCTCTAAAGTGGAGCAAGAAATTAAAAACAATTGCAAAATAATCTGAGTACATAATCCTTCTTAGTTTTTACAAATTTTCCAAAAACTTTTACTATTGTTTTCTCCAGGTTTAATTGAGTGCTGTTTTATTTAAGAACCTCCTTAAGGTTGAGGTTCTTAACCAAGAGACTTGCCATCAATATTTCATAATAAACAAAAGCTCTCTTACTCAACTATTTAATTAGTTAGGATGATATTTACATAAATTAATTAGTTATACTAAAATAATCTGTAATAAACAACTTTGACAACAGACATGTCTAATTTCGGTAAGCATACAACTTGACTGGTAGAGGTGTATGTGCATAAGTATTGTGGCTTGAAATGACTTATTTCTAGCAGTATGGCTGACTAGATAATTCTGAACAATCTTCCTGGCTAAAACAGCTAAAGTGACAGATAAAACTTATATATTCAATCTTCTAAAAAACATTGCTGAATTAGCACAAAAGGAAGTAATTCATAGAGGCCAAAGAAAAAGTGAAAGCAGGAACCTTGGCAAATAAGAGGATACCAAAATCAGATTATATGTAGAGGTTTCTGGTAAATCCCGGAGTTCTTGAGCTTCTGTTTTGGTGCTAGAAAAGGTACAGGGGAATGGAGTTAAAATCTAGGATCTGTCAAAGGATAGAGCCTATGAAGACAAACTCCATGATGCTCAGCCCCCAAGGACTGAGGTAAAAAGAGACAAGAAAATTGCATTTATCAATTTATTGATTCTATGCTGAGTGAAGAGAGAAAAAAATCATATTTGAGAATTTGCTATCATTAAACAATCTTTATAGAAGTATACAATCCAAATTCATGCTTTCATTTGGTCAAAAAAAAAAATCCTACAGTGAAATAAAGTGGTGCTGGGTTACTAATGCTGCCAAATAGCATGAACACATACAAATGTCACCTGGAGGAATCCAACTACAACCTGGGCCTCAAGAAATTCTCACAAAGTGCCAATTAAAATGAGTAGGTTGTAGCCAAAACTCACAAAACACAAAAGTGACAGCCAGCAGGAACAAAGAGAGGGCAAGATTAGAAGTGAAAGTCTTCAGTGATTGCAATAATAAGATAGTGAATATAAAATATACAATACAAATTCAATATGTGTAAAAAAAATAAGAGAGAAGCTTGAAAATACAGAGAAGAGAAACTATAAAGAACAACTAAGTAGATTTGGAAACACACAAATTACACTCCCAGACATGAAAAATAAATTAATTAAGATTAAACATACAATGAGTAAATTAAATAGGATATTGAAGACAACAGATAAGAGTTTTAGTGAACTGAAAGACAAATCCAAATAAATTATCTAGACTGCATCCTAGAAAGAAAAGTGAAAACTCTAAAGAAGGTAAGAGACATAGAGGATAGAAGGATAATGTCTGACATAAACCTTAACTGGTGGTCCAGAAAGAGAACATATTAGTCAGACTAGGCTAATCCATGGTGCAGCAACAAAGTAAGCCCCAAATTTTAGTGGCTTAACAAAATAAATGTATTTCTCATTCATATAAAGTTCAGTGTGTATCAGGCAACTTTTCAGGGAAATATCTAACCCCCTCAGTGGTACCTCGGGAATCTTATGAATCTTCCACCTCAGCAAGTGGTTTCCACAGTTGCTGCCAAAAGAGAAGAGAAGCCTGGAGGTTAACGGAAGAGGCATAAATGATACAGTAAATGCATAGCATTATTTCTGCCTCTGTTTGCCCTTCAGTCATAAAATCATTCCATTCTACCCACACACAGAACATACTCAGCCCCAAACCCAAGCCCCATCTGGTCATTGACCTCAGCTCATGATTCAAGAATTCCGAGTGATAGTCATAGTCACTTAGTCTTTCCAAACATGGTTTCTCTTCTAATGAGATCTATGAACTAAAAAGTCACCATTATGCCACATCCTATCTAATCAGTGACTGTGAAACAGGAACAAAATAATTACAGTAAACATTTCCATCTGAAAGGAAATGAATGGGAGACATATAATATCATATACCCTTCACTGAAATCCACTGGGCAGACACCGTGCATGCTCCTTACTCAAGGGAGATTTTCCTTAATTCATCTCTGATTCTCCTCTTTGTCCATTGATCTCATGTTTCATGGTGTCACACTCCATGAAGTTACTCTTTTTTAATTATTATCCTTGACCACATCTGGCGTGAGATTTGGGGGTCAATCACCATTGTGGTCTGCATAGGTTTCAAAACTGACTTTCTATTTATTAAAAGTTGGAACCCAAGGGTTGTTTCAGATCTTAAAAGTCATATGCTTTTTCCAAATCCAAACTCATAGTTTCTTTGCCATTATAGGTGTCCTAAAAACTTATTAACTTTCTGATCTATTTGTTTCCAGTCAGTTAGAGATGCCAGTAATGATACCAGAAGTACTCTTAGAGACATTGTTTTTGGATATGATTTCATTTTCTTGTCCTTCATACCTCTCCCTTGATTTAATGGTAGGTATTCTAAGGCTATCTGGAGCAATGAAGGGTGTGGGGATGGGGGAAACAACAACATGGTTTCATCCTGGATCATTTTATCTATTGATAGGTTTTGCTAGTTGCCATTTGTAGATCTTTTGGCTTTCCCAATTCTGTAGGGTTTGAGTTTCTATTCCCTTTTATTGTGCAAACTGGCCCTATCTCTCTTGAATAAATCCCATTTTCATAACATTGCCACAGGTTGGGTTCTCCAGAGAGCAGATTCTAATGTGGGGTTTAGTGTACAGGATATTTTTTTAAGCACCTTGGGATCAGCAACTGCGAAAGAGAAGGAAAAATAGGAGGACTGAAAAATTGGAGACCCATGACAGCTTTAGCCTGCCCCATAGGGAACTCTGGAACTAAAATGGTCTAAGAAAATTGTCACATGCTGGTCCAAAATGCCTGTATGTTTATGTATCCGTATTGATCAGTCATTGGATATGAGTTACCCCATGAAGTTTGTGCCTTTGTGAAAGCTAGCTAACTATAGCCAGTGAATTCTGTGGAGAGGCTATTATCTGAAGGGACTCTGTTAATGGAACTTCCAGAAACAGGGAAGTAAGTCCTTCTATGAAGAGAGATCTAGACAAAACAACTTGTCCATACCAGTCCACCCTTGTGTTTCTCCACTATACTTCTCAGCATGCTGAGTAGCAGCTTCCCTAAAATTCTGGTAAGCCTCTCTTCCTGGGGGGAACTTATTAGGAGGTTAGTGGAACAAAAGATAATCCTTACTGCAGCAGATGGTCTCTGGGCCACAACTGAGATACAATGTCTCCATCCTTTACTATAGGATACAATGCATGGATGTCATGGTTGTAAACCCACCTGCACATTTTTTTGTTATCCACTGGGTCCCCTGGTCTGACACAGTATAATGTGGGATGGGCCAGTGAGTCAAAGATTTGTAAACCCTTCAGTAGTAGCACTGGTTGAGGTCCTACAGGAAGGAAAAGAAAATGTGCCCACAGAATATGTATCTGTTCCTATGAGAATTAATCACTGGATCTTTAATGGTAAAAAGGAGCCCAATATAGTCAACTTCCCACTAAAGTGGCCCATTGGTCTCCTCAAAAAATGGTGCTATGTCTGGGGCCCTTCCTTGGTATCTATTATTGATCAATCAGACATTTGACAGCGGCAATAGCTATTTCGGCTGTGGTAAGTTTAACTTCATGCTGTTGAAGCCATTCATGGCCTCCATCTCTGTTACCACGGCTACCTCACTCATATGTACATCTACCAGCACTGAGGAGGCCAATGACAGAAAAGTCATTTTGAATACTTGGTCGTTTGGTATCTCTTTCATGGAGGCTGTTCTCTGATGGATATTAGTGTGTCCTAATAAATATATTTAGCTCCTACCCCCATTAATTCACTCACATTTTTCTATCCCAGATCACCCTGTTCCTAGTCTTTTACTCTTTCTCATTGCAAATTTCTGACTAACTGCCCAGGATAATCAAATATGCCCTTGAATCCTATATATTTTTTAACCTGAGGTAGTCACTCCTCTGAACACACAAAGTTGATGACCATGTGCACCACTTATATGTCTGCCAAAACTGGATGGGAGAGCCATCCCTTCTACGCACATTCTATTGTCCATAACTCAGTCACATAGTCCTAACCTAATTGAAAGAGAGGCTAGGCCAGTTACTCTCATTCTGTGCCTGGAGTGTTCAAAGCATTGTCTCTGCCACAGAGATAACAGAGAATGGAGGAAAGGTAATGTTCAAGTCAAGAATTGTTGAGAATTTTCCAGAACTATTTAAAGACACCAACTCTCAGAACTAGGAATTGCAACAAATCCCAAGAGGATTAAATAAAAAGGAATCCACACCCAATCATCATCATAATACTGAAGAACACCAAAGAAAAAGAGGTCTTAAAAGACAGAGGGTCCACAGAGGAACAGCAATTAGACTGACTGATGACTTCCCGATTGCAATAATGAAAGCCAGGTTATATTGGAATAACGCCATCAATGTTATCAGAAGAAAAGAAAGTTGAACTGTTGTTCATGAAAGAGGGTAAAGACATTTTCAGATAAATAATATGTGAGAAGCTAACCTAGCAAAGATCCTCCCTAGATTACAATCTATGAGATGTACTTTACACAAAGGGAAAATGATCACAGATAGAATATCTGAGATAGAATGGTGAGCAAAAAATAAATTAAATGAATAAGACTAAGAAAAATGTGGGTAAGTCTAAATCAACATTGACTATTCAAAATAACTACAAGAATTTTTAATTGTTAGAGAAAACTAGAAGAGAATTAAAATGCAGAATAACAGTAAGACTTAAATTAGAAAAAAAAAGGGTGATCAGTATTTAGAGCCCTTGAATATCTGGGAAGATGATAAAGTGGTGGTGGTGGTGGTGCTGCTGGTTGAATAAGTCTGTTAAAGATGTTAGAGTAACAAAAAAATACATTGAGCACATAACATCCAAACATAGAAAAAGAAAAAGGAAATGAGAAAAATGATAAACATAATCATATTATTTTACCAACATATAGATCAGAAAGCAGTAAAATAAAACAATATATTTTTAGGTGTATATATCAAACCATAAAGGAAATTTAGAGAGTAATGTAGAGATAATTCAAGATAGTGGTCACCCTGGGGAGAGTACATGGGGAGAAGGAGCAGCAAGAGGGATACAAAAGAAGGATGGCAGGGGGCGGGGGGGAGACCCAGGTTTCTATTTTTAAAGCTGGATGGTGAGTATCCAGGTAGTTATTTTATTATAATCTTTTAAAGGAATCCAAAATGCTTTAAATATGCTTTTCTTTGTATATTTCATCAAAAAATAAATCTACTAAAAAATGGTAAGGATGTGAGTTGGTGGATGTGTTAATTAACTTGATTATTGAAATCCTTTCCCAATGGATATGAGCATCAAAGCATCGTGTTGTACAGTTTAAATATATTACAATTTTATTTGTCAATTAGAGCTCAATAAAACTGAAAAATAATAAATAAGTAAATAAATAAACAAGGAAAATGACTTACAATGTGACCCACCAACTCTGAGTATTTCAAGTGCCATGACTATTAATCAGTATAGGTTGTCAGCACATATATTTTAGAGAAGGAATGGAGATTGTCAATTAATGCAATCAATCAATCCAGAAAAACATTAATCCAGCTATTTGATTAAGTAGAAATCAATTAAGAGTGGTTCCAGTCTGAGCATATAGAACTATTTGGATGTGCTCTCTCTGGAGAAGACCCAGTAGAATTCATTGCTCCCGGTACGGTTTCTCAGAAACTACTCTGAATCTTGGGTTTGGGTTTGTCTGATTGCAAGGTGTTAGATTTTATATGTGTTCATGGCATTAATATGGTACAAACACTGAATTTCAAGTTTTATGGGCTATGTCTCTTTCTATATAGAATTTGTTCCTCCGTAGAAAGCACAGCAACAGGTTATTGCTTAACAACAACCAAAAAAAAGTTAGTTAATAAGGCTCGTATTTCTTCCAAAGTTGCTTGAATAGTGTCTGCTCAGTTCCCTGAAGAAACGAGGATAAAAATAACAGTATACATTTTAATAAAATATGTGGGGATTTTGAACATTAAAACTGCCATTATCAGTATTACCATTATCAGTAGAGAAGTTGTATACCTAATTCTCCATTCATTATGCTAAAAAATTAAAGCATTATATCTAATACAATGTCAAACATAATGTTAATGTAAAAATTAACTACGGGAAAGTACAAATGTGAAAGAATGGAATTCTAAGTGAACAGATTAGAAAGATGGTAGCAAGAAGATATCTTCAGCTTCTAGAATTAATAGTCTCCTAATGTAGCACTCTGAAAAAATCATTCATTCATGGAAGGTCTACCTATCATCATCTACATTTTCTTTTTTCTTTTTTTTTAAAGATTTTATTTATTTATTTGACAGAGAGAGACACAGTGAGAGAGGGAACACAAGCAGGGGAAGTGGGAGAGGGAGAAGCAGGCTTCCCGCGGAGCAGGGAGCCCGATGCGGGGCTCGATCCCAGGACCCTGGGACCATGACCTGAGCCGAAGGCAGATGCTTAACGACTGAGCCACCCAGGTGCCCCGTCATCTACATTTTCATAAATGATATGTAAAATGACTAGTTGTTAAGATGCAATATTGACATCACGTTGATAATGAATCAACAACCAAGAAATGCCTAAGAGTGTATCCATCCAAACTATCATAATTGGCCAGACCCTATGCTTTGTTAGAGAGAAATAGGAGAATAAGATGATCAGGATTCCTGCCTCGTTGGTGAGTGAAGCAAACAAGTAAAGTGAGTCCCCAGTTCCCAGTTTTCTGTCTCTTGGTGGGTGCTTACTCCAAATGTTAGTTGGATGATGGCAGTGTGGTAGGTTGAGTCAAAGTGCTTTCAGAATACCAAGGAGTAGGTAATATTTGAGCTGAATCCTCAAGGAAGGACAGGACCTTTCCAAGAAGAGAGATATTCTGCTAACAGAGATCAATGGAAAGAAAGATACGTTTTTTTCATCCAAAATGTACACTAACACATGTATAAATGGACATTAAGCCCTGGAAGATTCTGAGTGCCTGTAACAGAGGATGCGGGTGGAGATGAGAATTGGGAGGCTATTGGGCCATGTAGGAGAACCATCTACTCCACATTAGAGAATTTGTACTTTCTCCTACAGAAGATACAGTGCTTTCAGAGCTTTGCACACACAGGAGCAGGCATGCAGGTTTGTATCTATGGGGGGAGAGCTCCTGCAGCATAATAGGGATTGGATCGGTTGAGAGGTGCCATGCTGTAGGCCCTGGCTTAGTGACCATGGACTGATGAAGAAGACACTATCACTGCCTTCTAGGTGGTGGAAACCAAGTGGGGAAGGCAGGTAAAATCAGGAGATGGATAATTGCTATACACAGGCTAAGTGCCATGATAATAGCGGTGCTTTGGAAATACCCAGGAGGGCTACTACCTCATGGTGGAGAAGTCAGGGAAGGCTTCTAGGAAATGACGGGTGAACTGAGTCTAGGAAATCAGGAAATAAAAGCAAAAACTGTATTTTAACTCACAGCTCAGACTACAATCTAAGGTTAAGAGTTCATAACTGATTCTTACCCAGTGGCATGTATTTTGGGGAACGTGGCAGGGTATATGAATGAAAGTAATTAATGCAATAAATCAATAAAATCATAAGAACAGCATTTAATCTTGTAAAGCACAAGGAATGTTTAACTGATTAATCATACACAATGAACATTTATCAAGGGCTACGCATCAAAGAAGCTTCAAGATCATTTTCAGGAGTGCCAGTATTGTGCCCGATGGGATTCCCACCTTGGAAAGGGGTTTGAATGGGTCCTGTTTCCCTAAGTCTCTTTGAATACCGAGGTCGCATTTCTGCCACCTTCCAGCTCAAGAAGATTATAACCTAATTTGACGAAGCAGATTTTTCATGCTGGAAAAGAATAAAGGGCTAAAACAAGGCTTATACAAAGTAGGAATAAGTAGTTTGGTGCAAACTGAAAATTCCATGGGGTTTCTGAGAGATGAGCTGAGAAATGTGGACTAAAGCATCCCGGACAGAGGGAATATTCTGGACCTAGGAATGAGCAGAAGCATGGCTTTCTCTTTTCTCTTTCTTCCTTCCTGCCTCCCATCCTCGCCCCCTCTCTTTCTTTCCTTCTTCCAGTGGATAGTCACTGAACCTAGAATTTCTCTTTTAATCAAAACCTACTTCTTCACAGCAAGTTGCTTGCAGTTCCACGAAGCGACACCAAAAGGAGAAACTATGCTGCCCTTCTTTCCTCCTAAATCTAATTCCATCTTCTGGAGACACGAATAGGGCATTGATCAGGAAATATATCCCATAAGAGGTGATGCTCAAACTAAATCACGAAGGAGCCTAGAAGATACTCTAGGCAGAACTATAGCTCACACCAAAGCAAAATACAGAGTGTGGCATATACCAGGAATTACAAGGATCTGACTAGCACAGAGGCTTAGGGTACTAGAGGGGGGCAAGGGGTGGAATCCAAGGAGAAGTGCAATAATGACTCCCAGGACAGGAAAGAGACCAGGCTCAAGGCAGGAGCAGGAGCAGAGAAGGCTGAATGGTCATCTAAGGTCCTGCTGGCTAGAGAACAGCAAACAGACTTGACATAAACAGGTTCCTGCTAGTCCTTCAGAACTGTGTTTGCTAAGCAATTTTGCACACTTGAAAGCAATCTGGGTATACTTAGGCCTTCTGACTATCGTTGGTATTACCTGTAATTATTATTAATTAAGGCAGAGACTCGCGTATATGAAAGGAGTGTGGAAATCTGCAGGGTTCACTTTTGTATTTGTCAACTTTTATTTGAAAACAGCAGGTGAAATTCTGATTTGTGCAACGTTTAGCCTCAAACTATCATGCAGATTGTTTTGGTATCTATGTAATTGCAAAAGGCTGCTTTGGTCGAAGCTCCTGAACACTTTTTATTGCTAATTTTGGCAATAAACCTGTTAATTAGTTAATTGTAAAACATTAGTGAATCAAGCAAAAAGAATCCATCTGTTTATAAAATTTCAAAGATCTCTTCTGGGCATAACATTTGAAAACAAGAGCTGGCTTGCACTCTCTTGCCTACTAACTACAAACCATCTCTTTGGAATATTTGTACAGTCTCCACTTAGGACTAAGAGGTGATATTTGAATGCAACCATTTGCCATATTTGAAGGCAATTCTGAAGGCACATGGTGTGGCATACAAAGTTTTCCAGAACATGAAAAATTAGTGAGGAATATACAACTTTTTCATCCATATCCCAAGCTGAATCTAGAAATAATTAGCCAAGCAGGAAAAGAAACAGAAGGGCATTCCACACAGAAAAGCACACTTATAAAAAGCAAGTCAGAAAAACAACAACAGAGGACTTCAAGAATTCCTAACAAAGAGAATCTGTAGAATGTATAGGAAAAGTACAACAGAAAAGACTGGTGGGTTGGACAGGGACCAGACTGTAAATGACTTAAATTTCTGTAAAGAAGAAAATTCCCGAAACTTTACCAACAAAGTTAGAGAAATCCATTGAAAATCTTCTATCTAGCGAGTATGATGAAAATTTTGTTTTTAGGAAATGTTGTGAATCTTCCACCTGGAAAACTGGGAAGAGTCCTGAGGTCTTCCTTGCCTCAGTTCCCAGGGGGAAGTGTAGTGGGAAGCCCAGGAAAATCCTGGACACCCATGAATGAAGTAGGAGAAAAGGTCACAAACTAAAAGCCAGACTGTGTATAACTAAGTTATTGAGAGCCATTGGGATGTAGGGATGGCTTTGAGGAATTCCTTCCACCCCAAATAACAACTCATCTGATCCCCTGACAGGAAGGTGCAGGGCCAGAGGCCATATGGCAATATGAGCAAAAGCACCCATAACCGGAAATATGGAGGTTTGGGGTAGGAAACAAGGTTTGGAGTGTAAGACTACCAGAAGCTGGTCCGTGGCCTAAAATCATACACAGACGTTGTAGTGTTGATGGAAACCTAATCATAATGGAAGTTACTACATTTGTTATAATCTGAATTTTTGGCTATAACTCTGTCTCGATATCAGAATGATTTCCATTGGGGTTTTTGTTGTTGTTGTTGTTGTTGTTTTTAAAGATTTTTATTTATTTGACAGAGAGAGACACAGGGAGAGAGGGAACACAAGCAGGGGGAGTGGGAGAGGGAAAAGCAGGCTTCCTGCTGAGCAAGGAGCCCGATGTGGGGCTCCATCCCAGGATCCTAGGACCATGACCTGAGCCGAAGGCAGACGCTTAATGACTGAGCCACCCAGGCGCCGCTCCATTGTTTTCTTTCTATTGCTGATCTTCATAGATTTTTTTTTGTATTCCATTAATAATCTGAATTTGATCTTGGATCTTTAATAAATAAATGTAAAGTTAACAAAGGCACCCTTCAGGTATATAATTATCCAAATCACTTGTTTTCTTTCTTTCAACATCCCAAAACATCTTAAATATCTTTCTAAAATGAGTATAGAGTAGGCTTCTGGAGAAGAGCATCAAAGGACCCCCAAACTCAAACATTCTCCTTCATTTATGTTTTTCCCTTCCTGTGGACTTTATTATGTCTTGATGCAACTAGTTATTTTGACATTATGAGGGTCCCAGCCACCAATAATTCCCATGCTCATATTTCTGCCTTATCATAGATTACCTAGTTGTAAGTTGGGATTCCATTTATTTCCTTATTTTAAGACCTTCTGGCTTTGATATTCCCAACTGGGGCGGGGGAGTCCCAATGGGCATCTGTTATTAAGTATTCTGATTTGTTCATGAAGTCCTCACTTAAACATTCAACAAAACATGAAGAAGATAAGGTACCACGATGTGATGAAGTAGAAGGAGCACTGAGCTAGGAGTCAGGAGGCTGGTACGGTCTTGAGAGCTGAGTGGCCTTGAATAACACATATAATCTTCTTCAGCCCCGGTGTCCCCAACTATAAAAACAGGGTTGGACCAGCTATCATTTTAGATTTCCTCCAGTTAAAACATTCTGAAATTTGATTTCCCAGGTTGCTTTTGGGATCATCCATTTGCTTCCAGCCCGGCAAGCAGAGGCCAAAGCTATTATAACCTGACAGCTGGAGAGATAGACAAAGAATAAAAGCTTCCCTAAGTGCTCCTGATCCTCCTTTTCTGTAAATAAATGAAAAGACTTCATTTTCCAAAGGAAATCCTGAGTCACAAATGCCATTTTTTTCTTCATGGGGAGGTAAAAAAAATTAGCATTTAAAAATATGCCAGCATGTAACATTTCGTTTGTTTCCATAATGTCTGATTTAAGGATAAAGATCTTTTTTCAACACTGAAAGCAAAACCTTCTAATTCATCTGGCTTACAGGATCATTTACATATCCAATGGAACGTTTGTTTTATCTGACCAGAATTGAAGATGATACAACAGTCTCGGCTGAGATTAAAAATATATAAGGATGGAATATTGATGGCAATACACAATATAGAGAGGAGCGGCCCAGATGATGCACTGTGGATGATAAGAATGAAACAGTGCCTAGCTAAAGTAAGATGATAACCTCAAAAGATATAGATTAATGACAGTAGTTTCTCAGATTGAAAAAGGAGAGGCAAGGATAAAAGAGGAATAAATTTAAACATTTCAACAAAGGATGGAGAAATTTAAAGGATAATGTTAATTGAATTATGTGTTGTAACCAGATAATACTCTATTATACAGAGATGAAAGCCACAGTCATATCAAACCATCTAGTCACAAGACACCAACTTGAATCTGCAAGGGTTATTTTTAAAGTGGCAGACTCTAATAGGAGTCTGAATTTCAGGAGTACAATTTTAGTTTAAGCTTCTTAATTTATAATGGTGATTGACTTAGTGTGATTGCTCAGGAACCTATTTCCAGATTTATGACAACACCAGGGTTACTGAATGCATTGTTACTTTTCATCTAGAATTCACTGATTCATTTTATGGCTATTTAGTGAATTTGCCTAGGAGTTCTCCATAATCCCAAATGGCCCAAAGGGCCCTGTTTTTTCAACCTTCATTCATGCAACTAACCTTTCCTAAGTACCTTCTGTGTAGAAAACATTGTGCTAAAGTTCAGAGCCTAAAAGACACTGATATACTTTTTGAGGACAAGAGCTCTATCATCTTTACATTTCTATGCCTAGCAAGAGGGTCTGACCTAATTTTTGTAACTGGTAAATATTAAGACGAACTGAACATTTTAGGGAGGCAGATGTACATGAAACTATGAACTAAGAAAATCAAATAATATTTTATATGCTTAGAATCATGAACTAAAGAAGTTGGAAGAGATTTTATATGTCATTGGATCTAATGTTTCCTAAGTTTGTTTCATGTAATAAAAGTAATGGATGTTACTAAAACAAAAGGGGGTGGGAGATTCCTTGGTCGAATAAGTTTGGAAAAACACAGAATCAAACAAGTTTCTTCACTTCTCAAAGACTTTAACATGCTAAAATCTTGTATTTATCTCAAAATCAGATATAGCACATAATATTTTCAACTTTATTCATCCAGGGTACACTTTTACTGAGCCATGTCTTGTGAAACTAATGTTCTGACCTGGGAAGGGCTCGACTGGTCCATTTTCCTGGCTTTATCCTTCAATCCCAACCACCTTTCATCTAGCAAAAGAGAACTTTGTAACTCTGCTTAAATAATTCTATGAAGTGATTCATCCTATTTTTTACTTTAAATACAACTTAGTTAACATATACTGTATTATTAATTTCAGAGGTAGATTTCAGTGACTCATCAGTTGCATACAACACCCAGTGCTCATTACTTCCAGTGCCCTCCTTAATGCCCATCACCCAGTTACCCCATACCCCCACCCACCTCCCCTCCAGCAACCCTCAGTTTGTTTCCTAGAGTTGAGTCTTTTATGATTTGCCTCCCTCTCAACTTTCATCTTATTTTATTTTTTCTTCCTTTCCCCATGTTCATCTGTTTTGTTTCTTAAATTCCACATATGAGTGAGATCAAACTGTATTTGTCTTTCTCTGACTGACTTATGTCACTTAGCATAATACCTTCTAGTTCCATCCACGTCATTGCAAATGGCAAGATTTCATTCTTTTTGATGGCTGAGTAATACTCAAGTGTGTTTGTGTGTGTGTGTGTGTGTACACACACCACATCTTCTTTATCCATTCATCTGTCGATGGACATCTGGGCTCTCTCCATAGTTTGGCTATTGTGGACATTGTCACTATAAACATTGGGGTGAATGTGCCCCTTCAAATCACTATGCTTGTATCTTTGGATAAATATCTAGTAGGGAAGTGGAGAAAGGGGAACCCTCTTATACTCTTGGTGGGAATGCAAACTGGTGCAGCCACTCTGGAAAACAGTATGGAGGTTCCTCAAAAAGCTGCAATACAGCAATTGCACTACTAGGTATTTATCCAAAGGAGTCATCCTATTTTTTTAACAAACTGTTTCTATCATTGGATAACCATTAGAGATCTTTTGGAATTTGAGCTGAAATCACCTCACAGTCCACTAAGAACAGGTGTCAGCAAACAATGGTCTGCAGGAAAAATCGGGCCTATCGCCTACTTATGCATGGCCCTCAAGCTAAGAATGGTCTTTATATTTTTTTTTAAACACTGTAAAATAAAAAACAAAGAAAAATATGCAGCAATGATCATATGTGGCCCATATATTCACAATCTGGACCTTTACAAAAGAGTTTGCAGAACCTGTCCTTTAAAGAAGTAGTCTCCAGAATTTTTGAACATGTACTCTGTGCTAAGCAACCTCAAAGGTAGTCCCAAAAGATCCCTGCAACCTTGTGTTCAAGTCCTTGTATAATCTCTTCCCCTTGAGCATGGACTAGATTTAGCAACTCACTTCTACTAGATTCCATTCCATTCAATTCCATTCCACTCTACTCAACAGACTTGCTTCTATTCTGTTGTGCTAAATAGAATATGGCAAAAGTGATGAAATGTCTCTTCTAAAATTAAGTAATAAAAAGACTGGTTTCTGACCTGGATATTCTCTTGCCCTCTCTCACTCGCCCACTCTGAGGGAAACCAGCTCCCCTATTGTGAACTACGGCCATATTTCTGACCCTATAAAAGGGCAAGGAAAGGGGAAAGACCTCCAGTCAAAAGCTAAGGAGGAACTATGGCTTTCAGTCCAACAGTCTGCAAGGAACTGGATCCTACCTACAACCAGATAAGTGAACTCGAAATGGATCTTCCCCCAGTTGATCCTTCAAACATGACTACAGCACTGGCCAACAACTTTATTTCAAGTTCATGAGAGACCTCAAGCTAGAGGCACACAACTAAATTACACCCAGATTCCTGATCCATAAACGCTGCATGATAATAAACGTCTGCTGTTTTAAGATGTCATGTTTTGGGATAATTATTCCCTAGCAAGAGATAACTAACACACATTCCCATTAGTAAAAATTTTTAAGAGTGTCTAGACCAGTCCCAATATATGTATATTTACTTATGAATTATAAACATGCACTCCTATACACTTTTACTTTAATTACTAGAAAAGCTTACACTGTTTAAAAAAATTAGGTAAAAATAAATACAAAGGTAAGTTTTAATAACTTTTCATGGGTATGGACCCTACTGGATTGGTTTGTCCATCCCCTGATGTGCCCACATCTACTTTGAAGATCACTGTGATAGAATAACATACAAGATCGACACAAACACTCTCCAAAGTTGTAAACATAAAATTTTATTTGTATGATCACTATATCCTTTCAATAGAATCAGATTTTTCTGTCTAAAATAGTTTATGTGTTCAGAAGTGTTGGTTCTTCATTCTTGTTAATCAGTGGACAACTCATCACAGATGTCACCTTGGAAACCTATACTTAGGTCTGTAGAAAATTTTCAGATGTCTGAGAGAGTTTGTTCCTGTCTTAAGGGTTGCTTGGCCACTGAAGAGGAATGTTAACAGCTGTGGGAGAAGCAATTAGTGTCCATTCTATCCTGATTGACAATTCTGTAAAATGCCCAGTAGCATTTTCTATGGTTTTACAAAATGGCGACCTTCTGTTTCAGAGTGCTGGGTAGCTATTGAGTTCCGGGTATAGATATCATCATGCGGATGCCCCATGTGGATTCCAATTAGAGAATTGAGCCTAATTTCACTCCCCAACCAGACTGAAATATAAAAGAGACAGATAAGACCTTCATAGTGAAGCATGGACAGAGATTTCAGGCAAGCAGAATACATGAATATCAACTTTTAGAAGCATTCGATTAAAAATGCAAAGGCAGAGCTCTCTGAGAAACTGGGAGGCTCTGGATGAAAGGAGAGAGATTAGGGAGGACGCTGCAATGAATGCACTGTTTTCATACAATGCCCTAATCAGGAGGACAAGTGGCAGTCGTTATGAAGCAGCGAGATTCAGAACAATGCCTTTCCCAGGGAAGTAGTCACTATAAAACAAGGCCTGCAGTAGGACAATACTGACTTGTACACATGAAAAAGAATAATTACTTTAAGACACGAGGCCTGACATTTGGTGAGCTTCCTTGGTCCAAAAACAAAAATACAAGAAGCTGGAAAGTAGTGGGTTATTTTTCCCTTGGCCTCCGAACTTCCTATTTTTCTCACTGTGCATTTCATATTATCCCAATTATCTAAGTTAGTGCATTAATATAGAAATACTATGATCTTCCATTTTCCCTAATTAAGACTATTAGGAAGACATTTTATGCTCTTATTTTTTTAATGAAATTCAATTTAAAGTCACTGTATCAGATCTTATTAACTGCTACATTATAACATACAATATTTCATTGGGGGCAAAATGCCTAAATCAAAAATTAGATCCAAACTTCAAAAATACAAACTATAATAGTAACATAGTCATGGTCCTTTGCATATATTTCATCCTGTATAAAATAAAACTTTCCTTGTGTCAAGTTTTAATCAAGAATGTCCCCAGGAAACACTATGGCATGGAAGATCTGGGAAGAAATTGTACCATTCCATCCTTTTAATAATAGGGTGTCCAAATTAAAGGTTGTGCATATTTTCAGGATAGTCTGAGAGGTGAATAAAGGAGTTGAGCCACCCCATACCATTTTATTTTTAAAGCAAAATGGGAAAATTTCATTTAGTTAATACAGTAAGTATACTGGAGTGTTAAGTGCATGCTCAGCGTGAAGCTAATCACAGTGGGACAGGATAATATCCTGGAGGAAGACACCCCCTGTGCCAGCACACAGTAGTTGCTCAATACAAGATTTTTGAATAAATGGATAAAGACCTTCCTCCCTTTCCCAAAGCAACACACAACCTACTTGGAATTAACAGACCTTCCTTCATGCAATCTTCACCAGATGTCTGTGAGGAAGGAAATATTTTTAAGCTAATTTTTTAAAGGAAGAGACTGAGGTTCTGCATCTCAAGGTCAGAGAACTAGAGGGTGGTAGAGCAGGGACTTCAAGACCCTGTCTGTCTGCCTCTGGAGTCCAGGGATTAACTTGGACTTGCATCTTCAGCTACTGGTGTTTGCTCTTCTGAGAGAGAAGGACTGCCCTCAGTGATCTCCTGCTAGTCCTTCAGTCCTGGACACTTTCTCATGTTTTCTTCCCTTGTCTAGTACTCTCCCTTAGAAATGCTGTAGAATAACAATTCAGTCTCCTGCGGGAAATCTTCCAGCTATAATTATTAAAACACAAGTAAACATGTACTTCTAAAACTGGAGGGAAAACCATATTTCAAGTCAAACCTTGGGGGCTACCTGGAAAGCCACTTGGCATGTACCCAGGTCTCAGAACACCACCAGGACAATTGATACTCAGGGATGTTTTCTTTGTCATTGCTGGACAGGAGGGACCTTTCTCAATGATTTTCTGTCACCACATGGAAGTGATAAGTTCTATGAACAGTTTAAATGATCAAATAAAGGATTTCTGGAACCCCCATAGAAGGGATTCTCAATTTTGCTGTGCTCCCACTACATCTCACAGATATGCTTTGAGGACACATTGATGTTCAAATTTCCACCAGGGCTCAGAATTGTCTATTTCTCTTGGAACAGCTCAGCACTGGCAGGGCTCAGATGAGACTAAGGATAAAGCACCTTAGGAAGTTGACTGTCAACAAAATATGGGGCCTTGTTTCTCGCTGATGGGGACAAAAAGGTTCTCATATAAGGTCTGACTTTTTTTAAAGCCCTAATAAATTTGAATAAAAGGAACTGTACAATGGATAAATATGCCAGAAAATAAAAATGACCCCTGGGATTCCTCAGCTAACAGAAAGGAGTGGCCTCACACAGCCACAATAGCTTCTTGTTTGGTTTTTATTTCTATTTTTGTTCTTACAACATTAACTACTCAAATTATACCATTCCTTCTTAGCATTTTATCACTCTTGAAGGAGGGCAAACCACTCTTGGCCAACAGGCTTCATTCATTCACCCAGAATCGAATCTGACTGAGAATATGGGCAACTCTGATTCCCCCAAAATTGACTAATTGCCAACTGTAACAAAGACAGGACCTTCTGGAAACACCACAGAATTGGTCACACTCACATTTCTACAATGTCTGATTTGTAGCATGTTGAGAGTCTGCACTGCATTCTTCCCATAATGGTGGTTGTTGGAGGTTAGAGATTTGCTCTTCACACCCTCCAGGATGCGTTATCCAATCTTTGGACCTCTGTTTGTCAGACATGCTAGATAGAGGGATATGATCATGATGAGAATTAAGCAAAAGTTTTAAATCTCAGAAGTTCTTTTCTCAGTTTACGAAATGCTTTCAGATGTACAATTTGGTCCTTGTAACAACTTTGTTATGGGAACATACATTCTACAATGAGGGAAGAAGTTTGGAGACGTTCAATGACAAGATTAAGATGATCAGGGCATTGGGGCACCTAGGTGGCTCAGTGGGTTAAGCATCAGACTTTCTCTCTCTCTTTTTTAAAATTTTATTTATTTATTGGACAGAGAGAGTGAGAGAGTACAAGCAGGGGAAGCAGCAGAGGGAGAGGGAGAAGCAGGCTCCCCATTGAGCAGGATCCCAGGATCCCAGGTCCTGAGCTCAATCCCAGGACCCCGGGACCATGACCTGAGCCAAAAGCAGACACCTAACCGACTGAGCCACCCAGACACCCAAGCATCAGATTCTTGATTTCACCTCAAGTCATGATCTCAGGGTCATGAGATTGAGGCATGGAACCTGCTTGGGATTCTCTCTCTCTCCCTCTCCTTTGGCCCCTCCCCACTTCCCACTTATGCATTCTCTCTCTCTCTCAAAAAAAAAAAAAAAAGATGATCAAGGCATTTAAACAGTGGTGCTGAGAATCTACTTAGGTTTTCTGATTCTTAGGCCAATACTATTTCCCTCCCCACCACTAAGGTTAATTGACCCACCAGCATACACCAGGGCTCTTGAAGTACAGGACAGCAGCATCTGGCAACTCGTGAAACATGCAAGTTCTCAGGTACCTCCCCCAGACCCGCTGAGTCAGAAACTCTCAGACGGGGCCCAGCAATCCAGGTTTTTACAAACTGTCCGGGTGATACTGATGCCCATCGCTGTTTGAGAACCACTGGCATACAGTTTCTATGTATGGTACCATAAAGTCATCCCAGAAACAGACTTTTTATCAGTAGTCCTTCTAAAAGTTTCCAGAAGACTTCAAAGCCATGAGGGAGCAGAATGTTGAAAGCTCATCCATATCATGCAGGTGCTATGGCCCTTACTTGCAGCTTTTCTTTCCACTATCCCTATCATCTGGAGATAAAGGAAATGGTTTTCATTACTTGAAGTCAAGATTGTCCAACTATTCGATTTTGTTGTTCAAAAAAAGACAAAAAAAACCCACTTTATTCTATGGAAGTCCTTTCTCAAGGGTCTTCAGGTCCTTCTCAGTCTGCCCAGAACAGTGTTTTTATCCAATTCATGGGCAGCCCGAAGGAGTGACTCCTTCTCCCCACCCTTCACCCACTCCAGGCACACTGTAAACACCTCCTCTTTCAAGGGCTTTATTCCACTAGTTGAAACTGTGCATGTCTTGGATTTCATCGAGAGAAAAGAAGGGAGGTTAGGCTCCCCTGTCATATGCTCTGTAGCACTCTGTACTTCTCCTTTACAGTGCTCATCACATTTCTAATTACTTGTTCAATGTCACTGTCTAATTACTTTTTCCCCACATGTTCTCTATTAAGACTTTTAGAGGCCCTAAGCTCTGACAAGATAATGGTGTCTCCTCCAACACCATATGGATTTTGAAATTAGGGGAAAAAAAAAATCAAAACTTTCAAATAAGTTGAAGGTGTTCAACAGGTTTTGATATTGCCTATGATGACTGCTTCAATGCTTTCCTCCAAATAGCAGAGACTGAGCATACTATTTTTTTTTAATGTGGGGGGGTGACTCCTCCTTTGCTGGTGCCCTCAGCACAGGGGTCTTCCCGTTGGGTAAGCCAGCCCCATTTCTCATAAATTGTAAGTTTTATGAGGATCAAGCCACATCTGTCTTAGTCACAGCGTGGTCCCAATGCTGGAGCCAAGATGCATTCTTAGGAAAGGTCTGATGAAAGAATAGGAGGGTGAGTGAGTGGATGAATGGAGCAAGAGGAAGAGAATGAGGTAGAAAAGTTAAAGTGACCGGGAGGAAAGGAGGAGAGAGAGAAAATTGGGAGTAGAAATGAGGCAGGCGGGGAGAGAGGGCAGAAAGGCAAGAGACAAATACAGTTGGTTACTATCTTAATTTTGCAGTAGTTTAAGAGAGAGAGGTCGTGGTACTAAGCTCCCTAGTCTATTGCTAGAGCTCAAAGAATCATCTGTTTCATTACCGCTTAATTCTAGAATAAATGTTGCCATCATCCTTTTATAGAATTATGAACTGTGTCTTTATTTACTTACATGGCACAGTTTTCAAATAAGTGACAACCCATTGCTCATGTCTTTGTCATGGAATTAGGGAAATGTAGCATAAGCTTTAAATTTGCAGCTGCTGTCCAATCGATGAGGAGGGCCCACCCTACAGATAGCGCTGTGATACATGACGTTAGCTATTCAACAGTTGCAGTCCTTGGGACTTTTGATTTCTGTCACCCTGGAAAATGAACAGCATTTGTGCTGACAGCTTTTTCTTTTCCAATTCACCCCTTTCTAATGAATCTATTCTAAACCATGTTACGCATTTAAATAAATTTTACACGCCATATCAAAACAGCAATATTAACAGTACTTGCCGCCACAAAATCCCATGCAAATTACAGAGAACTTACACATGCAATACATTTAGCCAAAATGGGACTTTTAGATGACAGCAATCTTATAAGGTGTCAACACACAGCAATGATATGCAGACCCTACTTTCTACTTTTTCCTGATGAGAACAAAAGTATGCTTTGGCACAGCATTCAAATTCATCAAATAAGCACCCAAGAACGGATTTATTGCACAGGCTAAAGTTGAGTAAAGAAGGCCCATATGCTGTGCAAAAAAGCTTCTATATCTTTAGGTCCCCAGATCCTAATGTGACAAGGATATTATTATCCACTAGAGTCATAAAGCCTTTTATAGAGATATTTCCCCCCTTAGCCCTGTTATTTTAATTTGTGCACAGATTTTAGCACAGGCAATTTCCCCCTGCAAGGGCTTTTCACTAATAGAATTATACTGTCTTAGCTCAAAATGGCCTTTGGTTCTTAGTCCACTGGGCTCAAAAGATTATTTTCTTGTGTGGAGAGCTCTCCACACCACCCGGGAGCCCACCATTATCTGCACCAAACACCCCAATCTTCTACATCCTTCAAGAGGCTACACAGCTGGGCCCAGCATGAAAATGACAACCATTCAAAAACTCCACGAGTTTATTTTCCTCTGGCTGGGTATCTCAGCTTCTGGACTCCCGTCAACGCCATCACAACACATGCCTTTCAATAAAAAGTGATCCTAACAGGATTAAATGTAATTTGGAGTCAATAAGGAGAAGTTTGCTATCGGGCGGAATTATAATAGACAGTATGATCAGAAGGTAGAAAATCTGGAAGGTTTTCAGGGGTGCATTCTACTGTAAAAAAAAATGAAACAGAGAAGAGAAAAAAATTTATTCTCAGCCAAATCCTTTCGTTGGTTCCATCTCTCTCACGCAAATCAATTCACAGTCTATTAAGGTAATAAGAACCATGTACTGTCATTTACAGAGAGGAAAAAAGAGAGAGAGATTTATGGGAGAATGGAAAACATGGTGTGATCGCTCCGCCAGTTCTTTGTTGTGATGTAAGTGGTAAGTAAAATGCTCTGGGTTCTATATGACATGGAGAGTGCAAAGGGCACATGGCACCCATGGCAGATTTACACTGACTGCAGGACAGTTCCCAAATCGTCACTCTGCAAGCAGCGGCTTTGGGAAGGCAGTCACTCTTCTAGAAGGCAGCCCTCTATCCCCTGTGCAGGGTGGGCCTAGAAAAGTCATGGGAGAATTGAGCACTGGAATGAACTCTAGCCCAGAGAAGAATAAGCCTCCACTGCAAGAAGGATGAGCTGCTTTCTTGAAGCTGCCAGTGGATGCCCTTCGCTGAATCACTGCTTTAGTACAGATGGAAGAAATAAGGAAGGAAGATAGGCATGGAGCAAGAGTGCGTTGCCTGAAATTATTTCCCTGATTTAGAGTCTTCACGTTACTATCATCAGAAAATAATAGCTACCACTTATAATGTATACATTATACATTGTAATTACCACTTAGTGGAGAAGGCTAAGTTATCTTTCCTGTATCATCTCACTTAATTCTCACAGCAGCCCTATAAAGGAGCTAGTTTTATTTTTTTTTAATTTTTAAAGATTTATTCATTTATTTTTGAGAAAGAGTGAGAAAGAGAGAGCGCGAGCACACCGGGGGGTGGGGGTGGGGGTTGGCAGAGGGAGAGGGAGAGATAGAAGCCCAAGCTGACTTTCCAGGGAGCAAGGAGCCTGACGCAGGGCTCGATCCCACCACCCTGAGATCATGACCTGAGCTGAAACCAAGAGTCAGACGCTTAACTGAGTGCACCACCCAGGTGCCCCAGAGCTAGTTTTATTTTAATCCTCACTTCACAGCTGAGGGAAAAAAAAATCAGAGATATGAGTGAGTTGTTTGAGGTTATGCAGTCCATAAATGCTAGAGGTGCAATCAAGCCCTGGGTTATCTGTCTCTATCTATGTGCTTAACCACCATATCTGCTCAATTGCTGACCAAAAATGAGGCCCTTCCTCCCCTCCCCCCTTTTTTAAGTTGAAGTATAGTTGACACACAATGTTATTTTAGTTTTAGGTGCACAACGTAGTGATTCAACAATTCTATACAACATGCTATACTCACCACGATGAGTGTAGTTACCATCTGTCACCACACAACGTTATTACAATATTATTGACTATATTCCCAGTGTTATATTTTTCATCCCTGTGACTTATTTATTCTACAACTGTAAGTTTGTACCTCTTAATCCCCTTCCATTATTTGTCCATTTCCCCCAATCCCCTCCCTTCTGATAACCACCAGTCTGTTCTCTGTATTTAAGATTGTTTCTGGTTTTTTGTTTGTTCATTTGTTTTGTTTTTTAGATTCCACATACAAGTACAATCATATGGTGTTTGTCTTTTTCTGACTTACTGACTTCACCTGGCATACTACCCTCTAGGTCCACCCATGTTGTCACAAATGGCAGGATATCATTCTTGTTTATGGCTGAGTAATATTCCATTGTATATGTACACCACATCTTCTTTATCCATTCATCTATCAGTGGACACTTGGGTTGCTTCCATATCTTGGCTATTGTAGATAATGCTGCAATAAACATAACAATGCATGTATCTTTTTGAATTAGGCTTTTGTCATCTTGTACTGAAATAAAGTTCTCAGACACTGATCTGAGCGGCCATGCAGGGCTGCCTCCATGACAAACAGCAGCAGCAGCTGAATCCTGCACATAGCTTTTATTTTATTTTTTATCAGGAAAGCAAGGACAGATGCATCAAAGCATAGGAAAGGAGTACAAAGGGATGGCAACTATCTTGAAGCCATAAAACAGGCCTGCACCCTCCCCTACACACCGGGAGTCAGTCATAGGATAAGGGAGGAGTGGAATGTTTGTGCTAGCAATCGCCAGGTGCAGCAAGGGGGACTGAGGGTTACATTCTTTTATAGCTCTTCACCTATGCCCTGCCCCAGGAGATCATGGGATCCTGTTCGTACCAGGCTATTGCATTCAATAGCCCGAGACCAGGAATGCTGCTGATGCTTCAGCTGCTTCCAGAGTCACCCCTCAGGGCTTACAATACATTTTCTAAGGATAACTGCACAGGTTTTTGTTTTCTTTGGGTAAATACCCACTAGTGGAATTACTGGATCATATTGATGAGGGAGCAGAAGGCAAGCTGAGGACAAAGCATAAGCCGACACCCTGCAACCTCTTACCCCCCCATTCCTGGGTAGGACATGTGTGACATTCTTCCAGAAATCTCCCAACTGTATTAATGTTAATACTTTGCTAGAGGGAAAAAAGTTAACTTGACAACGGCAAGACCTCTGGTATCTTGTAGGTATCTTGAGAGTCGATCCTCTTTAGCATATGAGAGTTCTCTTAAAACCTCCCTTTTCCTTCCGTCCGCCAACTCACGAGTATATGATCACCCACACCTCAGGATCCCGGTGCGTCAGCTCTTTCTGCCCACGGGTCCTGTCCCCATGTGCTTTAATAAACCACCATTTTGCACCAAAGACGTCTCAAGAATTCTTTCTTGGTCATCAGCTCTGGACTTCACCCCACCAAACCTCACCTGTATTCCAAAACCACATCAATATGATGTTTCTATTTTTAATTTTTTGAGGAACCTCCATACTATTTTTCCCAGGAGTTGTACCAATTTATATTCCCACCAGCAACAGTGCATGAGGGTTCCCTTTTCTCCACATCTCGCCAACACTTATTTCTTCTCTTTTTTATTTTAGCCATTCTGACAGATGTAAGGTGATATTTCATTGTGGTTTTGATTGTAAATGCAGCACCTTTATCATGGGAGTAATTTTATTTTGCTAAGCGCCATGGCTGGGAAGAGTAACCAGTTTCTTAGAAGATAGGATTCAAAAACAACATGGCCTGGATGATTGCAGAAGCAAAGAAAATGTTTGGTATGGACAATGGTAGTCTTAGGAAAGAAAGAAACTACACATCACAACTTTGTGAAATGAGTGGCTGTGAGGAGTGGGAAATCAGCTAAAGTTTTAGAGACTCCCAGAGGATCTTAGACTGAAACATTGCAATTTGGTTAAATTATGCGTCAGGCTGGCCTATTGAAAATAACCAGGGAGCCAGGCCTGATTCTGCCACAAAGGTATCAGGAAAGAATATAGTAGCTTTTGATGTTTGGAAACAGACATACGGGTTGCAATGCTGGCTCCACAGTTTACTAGCTCTATGGCTTAGACAAGTCGTTTACTTTCTCTGCCTCAGCTTACTCATCTATAAAACAGGGATATTAACTGTAGAATTTACCTCATGGTTCTTGTAAGGATTAAATGAGTCAATCCATATCTTAGGTTTCCATTGCAGACTACCTAACATCCACTGCACCAACGATTTAATACACATTTATAAGTTGTGTAGAATTGCCAGATATCATGCAAGGTACTGGAAATATTAAGATAAATAAGACCTCAAGTTGTTCACCATCTAGAAGAGCAAACAAACAATATATTGGTGATTACAGACAAGATGTAGCAATTGATTTTTAAATATCTCAAAACTATAAAAGTACTTAAGAAATATTTGTTGCCATGATGAGTTTAAACTATCACCTAGACAGAGGAATGTGTATGCTTGCCAATTTTCATCAACGGTATCATTGTTCTCTCACAGACGCATCACTGACTTTACATCCATGACTCCAACATGCCCTGACTCACCTTGACCACTGAAGTTTGTCTTTAAAAATATTTTCTAATAAGAGGTGACTGGGTGGCTCAGTCAGTTAAGCATCTACCTTCAGATTGGGTCATGATCTCAGAGTCCTGGGATCAAGCCCCACGTCGGGCTCTCAGCTCAGTGGCGAATCTGCTCCTCCCTCTCCCTCTGTGATCTCTCTCACTTTTGCTCTCTCTCAAATAAATAAATAAAATCTTTAGGAAAAAAAATTCTAATAATAAAAAAAACAGAAGCTAACTAATGAAAACTTAAGAGTAAATTATAAAGAAGAAAAAATTAACCATAATAGCACAACCCCAAAAGAGAGAAAAAAGGACATATCAAGACATTAACAGTGGTTATAAAAGACGGCTGTCTTTTATCTTGGTATATGTAGGTTATAATATATGCTTATACCCTAATATATTCTCTGAATATATTATTAACTCTTCCATGTACATTTTTCCAGACTTTTGGGAGGAACAATTTTAGATTTGTTCTAAACTCAAAAGAGTTGCAAAAAGAGTACAGAGCATTTCAGACATTCTTCACCCAGCTTCCCCTAAGGTTAACATCTTACTTGACCATGCTTCATTTATTTGCCTAAGGAGTTAACACTGGCAAAGCGCCATTAATTAAAGACTTTATGTGAATTCCCCAGTTTTTCCACTAATCTCTTTTTCTATTCCAGGATCTGATCCAAGAGACCATGTTGCATTTAAGATCCTATGTACTTTTCATACATTAATTATAATTATATATTAACTTTTCATATATGCACTTCCTACCTTAAATAGAGCCCTTAACACATCAACTATATTCTGCTACAAGCAGCTTTCTAACTGGTTCCCTCATCCTCGTTTCTTTGCCATCTTTCAACATACTGCTTTTAAATCTTCACCACCCTGTTCACAAATCTTCAGTGTGTTCCAAGACAAAACCAAGACCAAGAACATCAGACCGTCCACATCCAATCTTCCCACTCACTTCCCTGAGGTGAACTGGCCTGGGCACTGCCTCCCACACACTTTCCACTTCCATATTTTAACTTACATTATTTATATTACCATATTGTTTTTAATATTTTTAACATTTTAAAATTTATTTATTTTTAAGTAATCAACACCCAACATGAGGCTCGAACTCAGGACCCTGAGATCAAGAGCCGCATGCTCTTCCAACGAGCCAGCCAGGTGCCCCTGTTTTTAATATTATATTATTTCCCTTTTCCAGGAAGCCACATTTGCCCACCCCCATCTAGCAGAGAGCTTGCCCTACTCCTACTGTCTAGAAAACTCACCTGGCATCATCTGTTATCATTTCATGTCTCTGTTCTAGTTCCCCAACCAGATTGTGAACTTCTTTGGAGAAGAAGCGTTGTCTTGTGTGCAGGTTTGTATCTCCACAAACTATTGCACAGTTTAGTTTAATATATATGTTCTGCTTGGGCTGCTGGAAACCTTCAATTCTAATGATTACAAAAACAATGGCAATTTCCTGTTTCTGGCGCAATATGTAAGGAGCTTGGAAGTTATTGCTCCCCTCTCAACAAGAAAAAAGTCAAACGAGCTGAAAATTAGCCATTCGTCTTAGATCAGGCAGAGAATTGAGGTCACAAGGAAAACCACTGCCACAACAACTGGAGAGAGGGGAAAATCGGAGTGACAGTGAATCCCAACTGACCAGAGCAGAAACATCTGCAGGACATGGAGGTAGAACCAGAGGAAGAAAAACCTAAACTGTAATTGACAAATTGCTGGAGGATCCATGTGAACAAGTTGGAGAGTGAAAAACAATGACCCACACTAACTGTGCCCTTACCATGTTCTGGGAACTGTCTAAACATGTTACATCTGTCAGGTTACTTATGTCTCCCAACAGCCTTATGAGGAGCCCATGTTACAGATAGAAAAACTGAGGTACAGGGAAGTTCAGTAAGTGGCTTGGTTAGTAAATGTCAGAGCCAGGATTTAAATCCAGGTGAACTGTCTCCAGGGCCTGCATTCTTGATAAGTACACTACATTTGCCTCATACTAGTTACCAATAGCCTCTCGGGCAAGGTCACATAAGCCAGTCATTTGTCACGTGACACAGACTCTGGGAAAACCGAGGACAACAGAACATTTACTCTCTACAAGAAGCACTCATTACTCATTAACTCTCACCATTAGGGACCACTCTTGCCCGTGACCCTAACCCAGTGCTTCTACATCTCCCCATCTCACCGCTGCCACAATTAATAAGGTGTATTCTCACCTCATGAAGGACACCATAAAGCGTCTCTATGTCAAATTTTCTCCTAATTTCATTCTTTAAGGCTCATCATGCTTTGTGCTAAGTTCTATATCCCTCCCAGGACAACTAGAGCCTAAAATATTGTCATCAGTGATGAATATGTGTTCTCCAGGTAAGGTGTATTGCTAGTAATTAAACAGTATTAATTCCATCAGCTTTGATTTATTCTGCTCTCTCAGTAATGAAGCTCAGTATTCTATTTTCTCTCTGCCTAGCACTGAGCAATAGAATTGGTGTTTAAGGATTATCATATAAATCTATTTTTTGGTCAGTCGGTGTTGGGGAATTTTTTCAATATATTACAAATGTATTCATTATTCCCTCATTCATAAAAATAATTAAAAGCTATGGCCGAACACAAATTCCCAGAGCACAAAAGCCTGACTGGCAGGCCACTGCCAAATTCCAAGGTTGCCAGCTTCTTAGTTTACGGGTTTCTTAATGAGAACTCATACCTTCTCATTCAATAAAGGGCTTAGGTGGACATTTCCTGCTGGTGTTCACAGGAGTTATAAAACTAAAGTCCTACATGTCAAAATGAAAATGGGCTTCTGTTATTTTTTTGTATGCTCTTAGCAATTCAGAATTAACTTACCCTAAAATGAAAACTACCCCCCCCAAAAAACCCCAGAATTCTTTAGAAGTGATGCCCGGGATGTTAATAACATGTGTTCACATTCTCTTAAAATATAAATAAATAAATAAATAAATAAATAAATAAATAAATAAATAAATA
>NW_027397066.1:18020591-18083674 GCF_003265705.2 Callorhinus ursinus | reverse complement strand
ATAAATAAATAAATAAATAAATAAATAAATAAATAAATAAATAAATAAATAAATAAATAAAAACAAGGGAGGAAGGTAGAGAGAAAGAAATACGAGTAGATCCAATCCATCATTGTGATATCCAAGTCTCTCCTTAGATAAAACAGACATAAAACATCTACTTTACAAGCCTCAGATGACCTTCAAGACAGCTGAGTACAGTATCTATGGATTTTTAAGTATAATTAACAACTCCTGTTTTTCCATTTAAAGAACCGGAGTTCTGTTTCCTTGACAGGCAAAAGCCAATCCATCCTGTTTTCAAAAGCTAATACAAGCAATTACAAATAACGTTAATTAAAATACTACAGGAGCTGTTAGATTTTGGGTGGTGGAGATTTTTTTCTTCACCTAAACTCATGACGATTCTAATTTGCAGGACGAATTGAGGAAGCACCCTTGGTTTGATCCGTTTTGGGGACAAAAAGCTGGCCGTTGAAACCCAGCCGAGAGGTTCAGAAAGCCCCTGCTCTGTGAGGAACCCCTGGCACGCTGCAGCAACGATGCTTATTTCACCTGGTAGACCAAATGTGACAGATCATTTTATTTACAGCGTGAATATTAATTTTCTGGTTTTGGTAGCGAAAATACAGTGCTCATTTGTATTGTTGTAAAACTTGTAAATATGCCCTGTAGGATAAATAATATTCAAAACAACATCCTAATTAAAAGGAAAACTCAGTTGTCTTGCAAGATAATATAAGGAGGGCACATAAATTGTAAATAAGATACATGGTAAAAATGAAAAAGCCTGGATAGGAGAGGAATGAAGTAAGATTTAGAAATGTGCTTTTTAAATGAACACAAATTGCAAGATAATGTCTCATTGAATGATAAAAATAACAAAACAGTGGCAAAGATGTAACAGAATTTCCTATGTACACCATTTTAATCTTAATATAATTTTCCCCAGTGCACCCACATTTATTGAACTACTACAACCATTTCTTTCTCACTCTGTCCAAAGTTACCAAGACAGTATTCTTTGCTGTAAATAATTCCCTGATTATGAACATGAAAACGATCTAGAAATTGATCACACTGTTTTTTAAAAATGACATAGTGTTGCTCAGGGCCAAAGGCCTCATGAGAATGGCAAAGTATGGGTAGCTTCCTCAGAGAAACAGAATGAGAACACAGAAAAACACTTCCCCACTTCCTCCTCCATAAGGCAACCCCACACCTTTGTTGTTCTTGTTTTTTTTTTTTCCTTTATCCAAAAAAAGGGGAAAAGACTTCTATGGCACCTGGGCCTACAGTGTGCTGGACAGACCACAGAGCTGATGCCGAAGAAGTTCTGGATTTGGCAGACAAGATAATATGACTTGAGGAAAATCCACATCAGTGCATCCTCAGTTTCTCAATCTGCAAAATGGGGGTGATAATATTTACCTCTTAGCTTCAAGCATGATACACAAATGAATGTTGAGTAAATACTACTCAAATATGGAGGTGAGGGTCCAAATTAGATATATGTAAAAGGTTTGCTAATGTGGACACATTACATCCAGAAGAAGCCCTCCATCTACTACTGACCCCAACTGAGGAAGCTCAGTAAAATGTTCAACTCCAATCCAAGCCCATATATATCTCAGACATGCGTAGATGTCTTACACTCACATAGGTCATTCAATCCATGTATATATTTCCTAGGTGTCATCAATGTTCTTATAGATCCTAAACTTTAAAAAAATACCCCAAAGTTTCCTCAAACAGTTGAAAATAGAGCTACCATACGATCCAGCAATTGCACTACTGGGTATTTACCACAAAGATACAAATGTAGGGATCCGAAGGGGTACGTGCACCCCAATGTTTATAGCAGCAATGTCCACAATAGCCAAACTGTGGAAAGAGCCAAGATGTCCATCGACAGATGAATGGATAAAGAAGAGGTGGTATAGATACACAATGGAATATTATGCAGCCATAAAAAGGAATGAGATCTTGCCATTTGCAACGACATGGATGGAACTGGAGGGTGTTATGCTGAGTGAAATAAGTCAATCAGAGAAAGACATGTATCATATGACCTCGCTGATATGAGGAATTCTTAATCTCAGGAAACAAACTGAGTGTTGCTGGAGTGGTGGGGGGTGGGAGGGATTGGATGGCTGGGTGATAGACATTGGGGAGGGTATGTGCTATGGTGAACGCTGTGAATTGTACAAGACTGTTGAATCACAGATCTGTACTTCTGAAACAAATAATGCAATATATGTTAAGAAAAAAAAAAGAAGAAGATAGCAGGAGGGGAAGAATGAAGGGGAGTAAGTCGGAGGGGGAGACGAACCATTAGAGACGATGGACTCTGAAAAACAAACAGGGTTCTAGAGGGGAGGGGGATGGGGGGATGGGTTAGCCTGGTGATGGGTATTAAGGAGGGCACATTCTGCGTGGAGCACTGGGTGTTATGCACAAACAATGAATCATGGAACACTACATCAAAAGCTAATGATGTAATGTATGGTGATTAACATAACAATAAAAAATTAAAAAAAACTGATAAACCTCTAGCTAGACTTATCAAGAAAAAAGAGGACTCAAATAAAAAAAAATACCCCAAAGTAGAGACTATGTCCTGCTTATTATTTTGCCTTTCATTGGTGTCACTCTGGAGTAAGAATTCTGTTTCTGCTAAACAACCACTCAAATACTTTTTCTTCCATTCACAGTTTAATTTGTTTTATTAATTTATTATTTTTCAAAAATAATTCATCAGGCAAGAGAAAGACATACTTGTTCGTGCATAAAGAAAATGTGCCAAATTCATCAACAAATCCATTTTATTAAATGTGTCATCAATTAATCCCTTTGTTGAATAGAATGCATAACTATATGTGACTAACTTTTAATTTTGATTTTTTTATACTAAACAGTAGAAGAATTTTGGACCACATGAAAATGGATCCACAAAGCAAACAATAGCTGACATAACCAGAAAAACTAGGCTTACAAACAAGTATTCTTATAATACATGGTCCTGCTGTTAGGGCTGCAAACTATGAGCATACTATCTTTGTAAATTTTGCATTATTTTTTTCTAGAAAAATTCTAAGGATTTAAATTGAAGTTTTCAAGTCTATCTGATTTCTTAATATAAAAATTAGTTTCAGTGGTTTTCTATTCTTTTTTTTTTAAAGCCTCGTTGATCCAAATGCAAATAGAGTAAAGGCCATCATTAAATATATCCCTAGGCATTCCATATTCAGACTTCATAATCACGGATCAGCTGGTAGGAGATGATTACAAAGGCAATTTGAGATTGTCTAAAGGATCACCAAAGCAGATTTCTTTTCCAAAACCGGGGGCCTCTTCTCCAAGAGACATGGGCCAGCCATCTTTTATGGATGTTCTTCTAGGCCATTGTTTTGGATGATCTTGGCATACTCCTTGGCTGATGTGTAAGGCACTCGAGGTCTAGAAGGATCCTCAAAATCAACATGGAAGAGACCAAACCGGCTGCTATACCCTTGGATCCACTCAAAGTTATCCAGAAGAGACCATGCACAATATATTTTGCAATTGACTTTATCAAGCTGGATAGCTAATAAAAGAAAAAAAATGAGAGAAAAGAAAAGAAAAAAAAGGAGGAAAATTATCATCTCTGGGAAGTTTTTCTGTGAACATACAAAAACTGCTGACAACTAGTTGGGTATCTTTCTCTTACAGAGAATCACAGAAAAAAAACTTGCAATGCTCTTTTCCAATTTTCTCTTTTAATCAAGTAGGAGTTCCATTCAAGAACTTAACTTACATATCATTCTAATTATTTGATTATTCATTCATTTTGATATAGGTTTTATTCATCCATTCATTTACTCAATAAATATCTTTTTCAATCTACTACTTTTCAGACACAAAGAAATACACATACACACAGTTTCTCCCTAGTACCTAGAATTATATTCATTAAAGACCCTGCTCAGCTCTCACTCTCCAGAGATGACATGATACTCTATGTGGAAAACCTAAAAGACTCCACCCAAAAATTGCTACAACTCATATAGGAATTCAGCAACGTGGCAGGATATAAAATCAATGCACAGAAATCAGTTATATTATATACACTAACAATGAGACAGAAGAAAGAAAAATTAAGGTATCTATCCCATTTACAATTGCCTCAAAAATCATAAGATACCTAGGAATAAACCTCATCAAAGAGGAAAAGCACCTGTACTCTGAAAACTATAGAACACTTATGAAAGAAATTGAGGAAGACACAAAGAGATGGAAAAACATTCCATGCTCATGAATTGAGAGAACAGATATTGTTAAACAGTCTATGTTACCTGGAGCAATCTATACATTCAATGCAATCCCTATCAAAATACCATCAACTTTTTTTACAGAGCTGGAACAAATAATCCTAATATTTGTATGAAAAGACCCCAAATAGCCATAGGAATGTTGAAAAAGAAAACCAAAGCTGGTGGCATCACAATTCAGATTTCAAGCTATATTATAAAGCTGTAATCATCAAGACAGTATGGTACTGGCACAAAAACAGACACATAGATCAAAGGAACAGAATAGAGACCCCAGAAATGGACCCTCAACTCTATGGTCAACTACCCTTTGACCTCACAGGAAAGAATATCCAATGGAAAAAAAGTCTCTTTAACAAATGGTGTTGGGAAAACTGGACAGCCACATGCAGAAGAATGAAACTGGACCATTTTTTTTGCACCATACAAAAAAAGAAACTCAAAATAGATAAAGACCTAAATGTGAGACAGGAATCCATCAAAATCCTAGAGGAGAACACAGGCAGCAACCTCTGTGACCTCGGCTGCAGCAACTTCTTGCTAGACACGTCTCCAAAGGCAAGGGAGACAAAAGAAAAATGAACTTTTGCTACTTCATTAAGATAATAAGCTTTTGCGCAGCAAAGGAACAGTCTACAAAACCAAACGA
Organism: Callorhinus ursinus; assembly: GCF_003265705.2. Classification (NCBI taxonomy): domain Eukaryota; kingdom Metazoa; phylum Chordata; class Mammalia; order Carnivora; family Otariidae; genus Callorhinus; species Callorhinus ursinus. The sequence continues at coordinate 18,078,715 of NW_027397066.1, read as the reverse complement.
CAACCTACAGAAATGGAGAAGATATTTGTAAATGTCTTATCAGATAAAGGGCTAGTATCCAAGATCTACAAAGAACTTATCAAACTCCACACCCAAAAAACAAATAATCCAGTCAAGAAATGGGCAGAAAACATGAACAGACATTTCTCCAAAGAAGACATACAAATGGCCAACAGACGTATAGAAAAATGCTCAGCATCACTCAGCATCAGGGAAGTACAAATCAAAACCACAAAGGGTACCACCTCACACCAGTCAGAATGGCTAAAATTAACAAGTCAGGAAACAACAAATGTTGACCAGGATGCGGAGAAAGGGGAACTCTCTTACACTGCTGGTGGGAATGCAAGCTGGTGCAGCCACTCTGGAAAACAGTGTGGAGTTTCCTCGAAAAGTGAAAACTAGAGCTACCCTATGACCCAGCAATTACACTACTGGGTATTTACCCCAAAGATACAGATGTAGTGAAAAGAAGGGGCACATGCACCCCAATATTCATAGCAGCAACATCCACAATAGCCAAACTATAGAAAGAGCCCAGATGTACATTGACAGATGAATGGATAAAGATGTGGTATATACCTACACACACACAAACACACACACACACACACACACACACACGCATGCACACACTAGAATATTACTCAGCCATCAAAAAAATGAAATCTCACCATTTGCAATGACGTGGTGGAACTAGAGGATATTGTGCTAAGAGAAATAAATCAATCAGAGAAAGACAATTATATGATTTCACTCATATGTGGAATTTAAGAAACAAAACAGAGGATCATAAGAGAAGGGAGGGAAAAATAAGACAAAAGCAGAGAGGGAGACAAACCATGAGACTCTTAACTATAGGGAACAAACTGAGGGTTGCTGGAGGGGGAATGGGTGGGGGCTGGGGTAACTGTGTATTGGGCATTAAGGAGGACACATGATGTAATGAGCACTGGGTGCTATATGCAATGGATGAATCACTGAACTATACCTCTGAAATTTATATTACACTGTATGTTAAGTAACTGAATTTAAATAAAATAAAATTTAAAAATAAATAAATAATAAAATATTCTTAAAAAAAGAAAAGAAAGAAAAGACATTGCTCAGCTTCTAAGTGCAACCTCCAGATAATCCGGAAAGTCCACTAGTAAGTAAATTGAAAGAGGTGGTAATACTAAGGCTGAGGCAGCTCCAGCTATTACCTTGTGTCCCTATGACCAACCTGAGCAATGTATTATAATTCTGGAAATAGGACCCTAAAGTGAAAGGATCAACATACAGCTCTGGTTGTACATATATCTTAGAGTAGGCACAAAATATTATGGCATCCCCTCTGCCCAACATCTAAACTCAGAGTGGCATTTAAACCCTTGAAGAGCCAAAGCAATGGGCCATCTCTCCCCCAAATACACATAGGCACATACACAATATTCTATATGATTTCATTTGTGGATACCCCAAAGCCTATCCATGGACTGCTATAGTAAGATGTCAAAATGTGGAGAATTTTCTAAGTAGTTTTACACTGATTTCCATCATGTTAGTCAGGGAATTTAACTCATCTTTTAGTATTTTAAGCATTTTAATAAATATTATTTTAGCATTAATATTTAGTAATTAGTATTTTAATTTAATATTTCAAGTATGGCAAAAAACAAAACAAAACTCGGGCTTGCATGAATTGTTGCATTGAGCATTTCTTTTAAAACCAGAACAAGTAAATTCTACATATGGGATACACTAATATCTATTTCCCAATGCAGAAACTAAATAAAAAGACATGTTTCCTTTACAAGATAGACATATTCCTAAATAAATTGGGTGAAAATGAACATTCATATGATATACTAAATTTTAACAATATTAGGGATCATTCTCAACCACAATGACTCTTGTATCATTAGCAAAGCAAGATCTACTCTACTTTTTTCATTGTAAATCTGTTATTTTGGGGGTCTTTTAGAGGAACTATAACAATAAACTATGACATATGTGTACATTCTGAATCATCTTGGAATTTTTTTTTCTTTTTTTTTGACTATGGATACTCCATAGACAAAAGATTCCTGAGCAGTTAATTGATACCTAATCCCTCTGCCTTTGTGCATGGAGGCATGCAAAGTACTATACTTAGTGCCTTATGAATGGCCTTGAGGCAGGAATTAAGCCAAGCTAGACTGGCTCTTTTTAAATAAAGTATGGTTGGAAAATGAAATATATAACATTCAAGCACATCAAGTTTTGCAGGAATTAAAACCTGTATAGATACTCCTTCTTCTACTTGTCCACATTGCCATTTGTGTCTCCTCCCCTCTCTGTCAACCACAAGTGCAAAATACCAATTTTTAAAAATAATTTTATAACTAACTTAAGTTCTGCATGGCATATATCTAAGAATTAAAATAACCAAAACCAAGTACCAGGTCAGAAAATAGCCATCTCCTTTGACTGCCTTAGCATTCAGTCTGGGGACATGGGAGAATCTGCATAGTTTTTTTCTCATTTGCAGAACTACTGCCCAACATGAAAGCCTGCTGGGTAGAAAGCTAGACAGCTTCTGCAAACACGCACAGTCCCACGGAACATGCACAAAGGATTGATTCATATGCTCAACCAGGGGATAAAAACGATCCCTTGCCTGCTTGCAAGGGAACAAAAGGGAAATGCTGACAAGTTCATTGATAACTGCCAGGAGTTCAGCAGCAGGTACTAAAGTGCCCCAGTGATCCTGGTGGGTGTCTCTGTGTTTTCATTGCAGGACCATTCAAATAGAGAATTACGTGGTTAGGGCTGAGGAGCTGGACTGCTGGACTCCTTCTCGTTGTGCTACCACCGGGAAAAATGACAAAACTGTGCTAGAGCCTGCATGCCTCTCCTCTTCCAATCTCAAGAACAAAGAGACCATCATCACATTTCTTTTCAGTGTGATTTATGAGGTCCCAAATCTGAGAAGGGAAAAAATCACTTCTGTGAGTTCTCTTTCTTTCTTGAATCAGAGTTTGCAGGCAAAGTAAACACAGACTGGCAGGGACTATGGATGGGTACAAAACACACTGGGATAAAAATGACAAACATACAGAGCCAGAGTTTGGTTTTGGACTCAAAGGCCAGTGGAAAAGGCCTCACAGTCAGCAGTTTTCATATAAAGATGCAAGGAGAAAAATGTCTAAGCCTTGCTAATATATCAAAGTCTCAGGCTGTTCTAATTAGAAGAACCCTGTGCCAGTGTCCATTTAGTCCAAACTAAATGGACACACACACACACACACACACACACACACACACACACACACCCCACACACACACTGCTCAATTTTATCCAAACTGAGAAGGTTGAGGGAGTAGTCTTTCATCAGACCACCCTCATTTCTGACAAAACTACAAGTTCAAGGGGTTCCCCAAACCACCCTCAGTTTCAATAATTTCCTAGAAGAACTGACAGAACTCTCTGAAACCTGTTATACTCATAGTTGTGGTTTATTATGGCAAGGGATACAAGTTAACATCAGCCAAAGGAAGAGATGGATAGGTCAGCGACAGAGGGGCTCCAAACATGAAGCTTCAATCATCCCCTCCCCTAGGAGTCCTGGGATGGACATGTGACAATGCACAGAGCACTGTCAAGCAGAGAAGCTCACCTGAGCTTCAGTGTCCAGAGTTTTTATTGTGACTTCATTACACTGGCATGATTGATTAATTGGTTGTCCATGTGGATGAACTAAGACTCCAGGTCAAGTGATACTGTATCACCCAAAACCCCCACCTTCAGTCACATTGCTGGCCTTTCTGATGTTACTAGCCCCACCCTCAACAAGGACATTCTGTCAGGTATGACATAGATTTCCTCCCCAAAAGCTGAGGGCAAAGGCCAAGCCATTATTTGGGCAAAACCCAATTCTTTACTGCACACACACATGCACACACACACCTTCTAGAAGCTCATTGTTTCATGATACTGTGCACAATCTTCTCAAATTACTGATTTATGAAGTGCTGTGATTATGCCCATGTTTGTCACATTACAAAAGGCTAAAAATTGGGCACTCGGCTTCAGTAGGATTTATTTCCCAATAGTTTATAAACAGAGATAGCCTTTGTTTTCAAGATTAACTAGGACTATATAAGACATCCATGACTGTGGCACAACAGTTCAGCTATCAAACAAACAACTCATCCACAGACCCAAGCTGCCGTGGTGAGAACCAGTGGAAAGTTTCCAGACAGTGATAAAGGCAGCAGCCCCATAGAAGAAAAATGACAGAGAGAAAGCTCCAGGAAGGAGTGAGGAGGAAAAATAGAAGCATCTAGATTTCCGTGTTCTAGTAATGGCAGACGACATTATTTGAGCAAGCCTTCCTAATGAAAACAAGTAAGAAAACAAAATTCTATGCTGCATAGAATTTTAAAAGCAAATCTTCAAAACAATGAAAAGCTGACAATTTCATAGGGAATTATCAGGCCAAAGCAGAATGAAGAAATGAAGATTGATAGGCATGGCAGCTACTTTCACCTCATGGAGTTCTCTAATCTTAGGAAATCAAAATCTTTTCCTATTTCCTGGGGTGAGGTTAAGCGTCAAAGCCCAGAGATACATGGCAGGAAATCCAAGACCCCACACAGAACAAACTAAGATCCCCAAAGACTAATCCCTCAGGGGAAGGGTGAACCAGAAACAAAGCAGTCAGTGGAAAGTCTCAAGTCATCTGGTGGTTCAGAAAACATCAAGTCTGGATCTTGAATAGAGGTGATCCCATACTGGGATCACCCAAGTGCCTGGAAGATGCACGTTCACATACTTTTTGAAAGGAGATACCTATATTCTAAACCTTCGACTATTATCACAAACATTTTTAAGTATAATCATCAGCACATAATCAAATATAACCAGAAAGACATGAGAAAACAATGACAATTAGAAAATCAGCAAAATCAACAGACAACAGAAACAGGGGCACCTGCGTTGCTCAGTCAGTTAAGAGTCTGACTTTGGCTCAGGTCATGATCTTACCATCCTGGGATTGAGTCTCATCAGGCTCCACAGTCAGTGGGGAGTCTGCTTCTCCTTCTTCCTCTCCCTCTGCCTCCCCCCACACCCTGCTCATGCATACTGTCTCTCTCTCTCTCAAATAAATAAATAAATAAAATCTTTAAAAAGTGAAACAAAACAAAAATAACCAGAAAGACATGGGAAAACAATGACACTTAGAAAATCAGCAAAATCAACAGACAACAGAAACCCACGAAGAGCTGTTATTAGAACTATCAGAAAGACTATAAAATATCCATGTCACTATATTTATATCATAGAAATAAACATGAAATATCTCCAAGGTTCAGGAACCCATAAAAAATGATGTGGCAGATTTGGGAAAGGAAACTAACACTTGGGTTTGAATCTGTGATGCAGCACTTACTAGCTGAAGGGGCCTATGGTTTCTCATGAGTGCAATGTAGACACTATTATCTGCTTCTAGGGCTCCGTAAAGATTAAATGGGATAACATGGACTCCAGCACAATACCTTGCCCGTGTCATTTTCCTCTCTGGTCACCCCTTGGGAGAATACAGAATCCAAAGTAAAAATACAGTTTGATGTGCCCTCTCCCTACCAACCCAGATATTTTGATGAAGTCAAAACTGGGTTTCAATGAGCATCTGGGACAATGTAAAAGGGGAAGAGGAGTCAGAAGGACAAACTTAAGTCCAAGAAAGTGTAAGGACAAAGGGAGAGGCACAGACTGCATAAATCTGAGGACAGCGCTCTTTACATCAGTTAACAAACTCCTTTCTTTTCTCCAGGGTGGCATCTCAAAGTCACTGCCTGGCTTCCTGCCTCCGAGTCCCAGGAAGCAGTTCAGAGACCTCTACAACACTGAGTTTCAGATGTCCAAGCTCTCAAACTTGTGAGATGTCAGTTGAGTGGGTGCATCCTGGGATTTACTTTGTGAGCAGCAAATCTGATCCCAGGTATGGAAAACACTAATAGAATGGGTCTGAGTCAAAATCCTTAAGTGGTATGTGGCTAAGTCAATGTCATAACAAGTCCAAAAGGCAGGATGCAAAACAAGCTCAGATTCAAAGTCATTGAAATAAAATGGGAACAGATCAAAGACAAAGACAGAAGTTGCAGAGCAGTCTTGGGGAGTGTCTGCAAAGGTCACGGAGTATTTTCTCTTTGCATTAACTTACTGCTGAATATGTGGTGTATAGAAGAACCCAGCTGATGAAAAAACCTGGAGCCAAAGCAAACATCAGTATGATTACTAATCCAGCAGGGCACTGTTTCTCAAAGTGTTGGCTCTGACCACCTGAACCACTTGGAATTACCTAGGGCATAGCTAAAAAATAGCTTGATAACCCCACCCCAAACCTACTAAAATCAGAATCTTTTGGGTTGTGTTATAAGCTAAATTATGTCCCCTCAAAATCCAGATGTTGAAGCCCCAGCCCCTAGCACCTCAGCATATGACCTTATGTGGACATTAAGTCTTTAAGGAGGTGATTAAGTTAAAATGAAGTTACTAGGGTGGGCCCTAATCCAATGGGACTGGTGTCCTTCTAAGAAGAGAGAAGTCACGAGACGTATGTATGCACAGAAGAAAGACCAATGAGGGCACAGTGAGAAAGTGGTTATCTGAAAGCCAAAAAGAGAAACCTCAGGAGAAATCAAAGTTGCTGACACCTCAATCTTACACTTCCAGCTTCCAGAACTACGAGAAAATAAATTACTGTTGTTTAAGCCACCCTGTCTGTGGCATTTTGTTATGGCAGCTCTTAGAAACTAGGTTGAGATCTGAGAATTTCTGTTTTTAATAAACAACCTGACTGATTGTTATACTTAGTCAAGTTTGAGACTACTAAGCCAAGGATAAGCTCTAACGGTCCACTACGCTTTTTTGAACAGAGACATCCCTCTTGAGGTTATAAATGTAGATGATTCCCTCAGCCCCTCAACACTCATAGCCAGAGAAGCCCTATGCCAAGAGACACAGCAATGTGCAGACCAGGCCACACCACCTTTCAGAAATAGGGGCCACAGAGAGACCAAGGTGGGAATCCTGCAAGCTCAGAAGTGCCAAATGCCTGTCATCTGCCATTTAATCAAAGCCTCACCTTACCCCAGTGGATCATGAGACATCTTTCGAATTCACCATGTGTAACTGGATGATTGGTGGCTCCCCATAAAGATCTATCCACCCAAAACCTGGGAATGTGACCTGATTTGGAAAAAGGGACTATGCAAATACATAATGATCTTGAGATGACAGGGATGCCTGGCTGCCTTGGTCAGAAAAACATGCGACTCTTGATCTCCAGGTCATGGGTTGGAGCCCCACATTGAGTGTGGGGATTAGTTAAATAAATAAAACTTAAAAAAAAAAAAAGATCTCAAGATGAGATCATCCTGGATGATGGTGAGTCCTAAACACAATGACCAATGTCCTTAGAAGAGAAGAGAAGGGGAGAAGACACAGGCAGGGATTGGAGTGCTAGGTCTGGAAGCCAAGGAATGCCAAGACAGCCACCAGAAATTGGTGGACAAGCACGGCGCAGACTCTCAGAGCCTCCAGAAGGAACCAATCCTACTGGCACCTTAATTTTGGATTTCTGGCTTCCAGGACTGTGAAAGAATAAATGTCTGTTGTCTTAAGCCACCAAGTTTGTAGTCATTTGTTACAGCAGCCACAGATCATGCACCATACATGTTCTTGTAGAGTAGTTGTCAACTGGGTTCCAAGTCCCAAACCACCCACCTGGTTTTGCTGAGGGCTTGTGAGAATCTTTTCTCAAGGCCAAAGAGAGAAATCCTTCCCAGGACACAGTTTGAAGCAGATTTTCTGGCAATTGCCCTCACCAACCTTGCAAATGTGTTTCTCTGAGCTTAGTTGAATTGCACAGAGCACTACAGTTGGAGGACAGCTTTAGCCGGGTAAGAGTGCCTGCAATGGAACTGGCACACTGTCTTTCCCTTTCTTTGGAAAAAATAAATAAAATAAAATAGAACAACATCAGGAAGATCTAAACATAGAAAATGCACACTAGGCCCCCCACCCCAACTCCAGGTGAATATCAGTGGCTGGACAGCATCTGTGAAAATGCCCAAATAATCCCAACACAGGAGGCCCCACCTGCACCTGGGAACTCCTAGTAGCAAAACCTATGACTCTCTGAAAAGAGAATCTGAAAACCAAAGGCTAGTTTTAAATATTTTATAGGAAAATGCCAATTAACCAGAAATAAGCTGTAAAGATTTCTTAATTATCTGTATTGTTCATATTACTTACATTAGATTTGGGAGGAAAAAAACCTGCAAATAGCAAGCAGTTGAAAGGTATAAAAAATATATTTTTATTTAGTTATAGAGCTGATCTGAGGATAGGTACACATTCAGTGTCACCTTCTATAATGTCTCCATCAATATTACTTTCACAGTTACCTCTGTGAAATAGAGAAGTTCTTATGAAAACCAAAGTTCTAAGCAAGTGAAACTCTCTTCTAGTGGCGCCCAGGTAGCTCAGTCAGTTAGGTGTCTGCCTTCGGCTCAGGTCATGATCCCAGAGTCCTGGGATCGAGCCCCGGATCTGGTTCCCCTTTCAGCAGGGAGCCTGCTTCTCCCTTTGCCCCTCCCCCCACTCATTCTCTCTCAAATAAATAAATAAAATCTTAAAAAAAAAAAGAAACTCTCTTCTGCCAGAAGTCCTTCCTTCCCCATTTCCCTCTTCCATCCTCCCCTTACTTTCCTTCTGGGACTTACTTTCCCCTTCTGTAAAATGGAGGCAACAGTATCTTTTTGCTAGGATTGCGGTATTAAACAAATTAATACATATAAAGCTCTATGAATAATGCCAAGTTTATAGTAAACACAACATATTCTACTTGTTGGTACAGTTGTTGTTGTTACTTCTCTCTGAGTCTGGAAAGGCGATGAATGAAACCTGTTTTATCTCTGCCTCCCATCTGGCTTCAAACAGCTTTCAGAGGGTGTAGAGTCAGCAAAAAATGCTCAGTGCTGAGAACCAGAGAAATCAGGGCATCAAGGGAAAGAGCAGCATCTGGGCCAGGGTTTGTGCTCTGTGGGAAAGGGTCAGTTGTGGGTCATGAAAAATAAATCACTAAAGACAAGGACCTTTGGGGGAGGCTGCCGGGAACACCCGGTGCTGCTGAAGCCTCCCGGCCTCGGTGTGCTGGGAGGTGGGGACCGCATCACTCAGGGTTTCTGGGATCCTACAACAGCCACCCTACACTTATTAAATGAATATATATTGTGCTAGCAACTGGGAATATAATGGAGAGCAAAATAAACAATCCCTCGTTTTTAGAGCTTAACAGTGCATGTGGAAGACATATCTTAATCCAATTACCACCCTGTAAGCCTTTAATTGCAATCTGTGAAGAATATTATGGAAGGAAAGACATGGGAACTGCGAGAGAGAACAACGTATCAGCTCACATTTATTGAGCATTTAGGTACTGATTCAAGCATTTTGTGTACACACTAACTCATTTCCTCTTTACCAGAGACCTATGAGATAGACATTATCATTGTCCCCTTTTTACAGATAAGGGAACTGATGCACGGTGAGGTAAGATTTACAAAATTCATACAGCAAGTAAGTGAGAGAGTTGGGGTTGGAACCCAAGCAAGATAACCACAGAGGCTGCATGCCGAGCCACAACACTCTACTGAGTCCTGCCTGACATGTGCTGTGGTGGGAAGATCCAGCTCAGTTGGCAAGGGCAGGAGAACAGGGGGAATGGAGCAGTTTCCTGGAGCAAACTAGAGCTGAGAGCTCAGCATTCATTGGGGTTATCTACTGCCATCAGCCAGGGTTCTCTCGTAATTTAAGTAACAGAAACTGACCTTGATTGATGAACCTTAAAAGGGTCAAGTTGGAGAAGTAGGCTCAAATGAAGATCTCAGGACCAGTGCCCAAAAACACAACTCAGAACTGGTGGGTGGAAGAAGCTTCCTGAACTGCTACTGACCCAACGGGCACTAAGTCCTGCAGTGCATTGCTGCCAAGACCCAACCTTCCTGCAAGCAGAGAAGCCACTACTTCTGCACCAGAAGCTGGACATGACGACCAGTCATTCTCAAAAGCTGGATACCCGTGCTGCTCTCCTCACCAGCACCCTAGGTTCTGCCTTCCCCAAGCTGTTCACTTTCAGATTATCTTCTCACATGGACAAGTCTGATGGGCAGAGACTAAATCACAGGTGTGTGCCCTTGCTCTGACAAAACCTGAGGAATGTCCTTCTCTACCTGGGCTAAACAAAACTCTTAAATCTGGACATTCCTCAAATGTAGCTGGGGTGTTCAACAAGGGCTAGGCAGCCAGAAAACATGACGGGTATCCACTTCACTAGATGAACAAGGACAAGAGCAACCCAAGAAAAATGAACCACATATGTGAAAGCTCAGGTGTGGGAAAGTTCACAGCATATTTAAGGAACTCCAAGAAGGTGGTGGTTCAATGGATCATAAAGACTTATTAAGAATTCATAGAAATAGAGAGTAGAATGGTGGTTACCAAAGGCTGGGGCAGGGGGAAATGGGGAGAGCTTATTCAAAGGGTACAAATTTTCAGTTGTAAGATGAATAATTTGGGGGGATCTAACATACTATATGGTATTTATAGTTATTAGTTTGATAATTATACTGTATTATGGACTTGAAAGTTGCTAAGAGAGTATATTTTAAATCGTCTCACCACAAAAAAATAAATGGCTATGTGAGGGTGATGGAGGGTGTTAGCTAATGCTACAAGGGGAAATCATTTCACAATATATAAATGTATCAAATCAACACACTGTACAGCTTAAACTTACACAATGTTATATTTTAATTATATCTCAAAAAAGCTGAGGGGGGAAAAAAAAGAATAGTGGAGAGAGCCATAAGGCAGGGGACATGCAGGTCCTTATAAAGATTTTAAGGATTTTGATCTTTATCCCAACCACATTAAAAGTCATTGAGGGAGTTCAAGCAAGGGAGTGACTTTAGCTAATTTGCATTTTTAGAAGATTACTGTGACCTCTGTGGAGAATAAAGGTGAGTGTAGCAAGAATGGAATCCAAGAGCATATTTAGGAGTGACTGCAGTAAAGCATGAGGGAGATGATGGGAGCTTGGTCTGGGGTGGTGTAAGGGAAGACAAGAGAGAATCAGATGGATTAAATAGATACTCAGGTAAAATCAACTGGATTGAACAATTCACTGGAGATCAGTGGCAAAGGAGATAAGGTAGCACAGAACACGATTTAATGGATATCATTATCAGTCTCTGAGTCCGGGGATACTGGGCAAAGACAAGTTTTAGAGGAAAGGCAGAGAAGATAATGAATCAAGCTTTGGTTTTGATGACTTTAGGTTTCTCTTTTTGATTTCCAAATGAAGAGTTGAAAAAACTCAAAGTAGAGTCTGAGATGGAAATGTGAATTTTGGAGTCATCAAATAGTGGAGGTAATTGAAATCATGGTTGTCAAACACGATTTAGAGAATAAGAAAACAAGTGGTTGGTGCAAGCCTTATGGTATTCCAACATTTAAAAATAAGCTGGAAAAGGAAATTGAGGAGGAGGACCAGAAATATTCTATATCCTTAACCTGATACAACCACAAATGACACTTTCTTTGGACATAATTTGACCAAAGTTACACAGCTGAAGAGGGAGAATTTGGAAATGAACACTAAGGCTGTCTGACTCCAAAGCCCACAATGCTTCTATCAGAATAGCATGGAAAGATTATAAATCTAAGACTGTGGGTGATACGCAAGGGTCAAAGCCACTATGGGAACATAACCAGACCATGTGGAGAGCATAAAGTAGGTGGAGGTTGATAAGCACCTGTAACATCAATATCCTAAGAGCAAAAATCTAGTGCTTATAGTGTAAGGAAAATTCTCAAGTCTTCTCCACCCCTTTCAAAATCCCTTTCTATCACTCCAGGAAAGATTCAGGATCAAAACCAAAAAACTTGCCCTCACTGAAAAAAAAATAGCACTCAATTTAGTGGACAGCAATTGGTGCAGGTTTTGCTGGGATGATAGTTTTAAAGAGGATCAGGTTATGAAGCTATGACCTACATGGGTAGGGGTCTCTCTTTCATGCACTCTCGAAGTCAGAGTGGTTAAGATAGTATGGATTCTCTCCCCTTGGAACACACTTTGCCAAGGCACATACTTTGTTCAGCGCCTCTCTTTTTCCTATTTGGCAACAGGCCCATAGCTTATTGACTTGCTTAGGCTCAGGACAGAAGCAGGTAGGGAGCGGGGGGTGGGGGGGGTGGGGGGGAGGCACCCTCCCCTGTTATCTGCTGCTCTGGTCCTATTTCCTAGGGTGTGAAATAGTGCTGTTGGTTTTTATCCTATTAGAAGGATAAGTTCAGAGATCCTAAGATGAATTTAGGAAAAATTGTGGGCTTTTAGTTTGTTTTGACTCTGGGCTTTAGACGAACTCTAACCTGTCTCCACCGGGCAAAAAAAAAAAAAAAAAAACAACTATGCCATGTGATTCAGCCTAGCTCACTAAACTTCTGAAGAGAATGGAGGGCCATGACCCAATTTAGATCATGGGTCCTCTTGTCAAATATCGCATGGTGACTCCAAAATTTCTATCTCCAGCTCCTGCATCTCCCTTACCTGCAAAATCTCTATATAATTGACTAATTGACTTCTCCCCTTTCAGTCAAAATGACATTTAAACTTTAACATATATATTTGTACACTAATGTTCAAATCAGCATTATTCACAATAGCCAAAAGATGGAAATAACCCAATGTCCATCACTGGATGAATGGTTAAACGAAATGTGCTATATTCCTACAATGGAATATTATTTGGTATTAACAAAAGAATGAAGTTCTGATACATTCTACAATATGGATGAACCTTGAAGGCATTATGCTAAGTGAAATAAAGTAAACATGGAAGACACATATTGTATGATTCCATTTATAGGAGGTACGTACAATGTCAAATTCACAGAGACAAAGTAGAATAGTAGTCACCAGGGATGGAGGGGAGGAGGCAAGGGGGAGTTATTGTTTAATGGGCACAGTTTTAGTTTGGGGAAGATGAAAAAGTTCTAGAGATGGATGCAGGTGATGGTTGCACAACATGAATGTACTTACTTAGTGCCACTCACCTGTACACCTGAAAATGGTTAAAATGGTACATTTTACTCTTGTGCATTCTAATTTTGAAATTTTAAAAACCGATTTTAAATCAATTTAAATAAATACAGTGTAACGTGTAAAAAGTAGAATTCTTGATTTTTAACCCATTCCTCAAAACTGCCCCCCACCCAGCTTTTCTAATCCTAGCAAATGGCACCATCTAATTCTTGACACCAGGCACCTAGAGGTCATGCTTGATTCTCCTTTTGCTGTATTTTCTCCCACTGCCAGTCTGTAACTGGCTCTGCCTCCATCCACCTCTCTATCCCTCTACACTACCACCGTAGCTTCCTTACTGGTCACCTGCCACAACTCCTATACACAATATAGCCAGAGAGTGTAAATTTTTGAAAAACCAGTTCAATTTATGTCCTTCCCTGCTTAACTTCCCCACTCAATGGTTTTCTATCTTACTTAGTGCAAAATTTGACATCCTTATATGACCTTTAAGGCTCTGTATGATCTGGCCTCTGCCTGGCTCCTCTCTGCCTTCTCCTTGCTGTCTTCTACCTCCATTGTCCAGACACACTGGGCTTCTTTCTCGTCTTGAAATGTGCTGAGCTCTTTTCCATTTCATGACCTTTACCCTGACTTTCATTCTGCCTGGATCACTCCTCTAGGTCCTCACTTTATGGCTCTTTATTGCCAGTGGGTCTTAATTTAAATTCATCTCCATAAGTTATCTTTTCTGATGCTCCAACTTAAAGTTTTATTCCCAACCACCCCATTGTCTCACATATTATCCTGTACGTATCTTCTCTGTGGCCCTTCTCATTACATGAAAATGTCTTATTCATGTATTTACTTATTTTTTATTGTCTATCTTCCCCAGAAGACTGAAAATCCCATGAGAAAAAGGGACATCTGTCTATTATCTTCAATATGCCCAATCCTGAGAACAGTACTTGGCACATAGTAGATGCTAAATAAACACTTGTTAAAGGAATGAAGAAGAGAGGGAGGGAACAAGATACGGAAGGAAGAGAGGAAGGAAGGAAGGAAGGAAGGAAGGTAGGAAGGAAGGAAGGAAGGAACAAATGAACAAATGAAGGGAAAAAAGGGAGTCCTCTTAATATGATCTTAGTAAGACTCTGGTTGCACTATTATCATCTGGATATTAGAATAGCATCTTGAAGATGCTATGAACAACCAAGATTCAATGGGTATTGATTACAAAATCTATTCCCAACACCTGAAACCCTGTTACTACGCTGTTGGCTGTCCCTATCCAGCCTCTGCTTCCAGTCCCGACCTGATGATTCCAAGTCTCCATCCATTTGGACCTGAGATTCCTCATCACTTTCCGTTAGCCTTTTACTCTCTGACATTCCCCAAAAGCTTCTCCACCATCTCAGCTGCTGCTAGCGCACTTCACCTCTGATTCCTAATATTTCTCAAATAACTCTTTATTTGGCCCTTAGTTGCATGTCTGGCATAGTCCTCTGGAGTGTTTTCCCTTCTTGAGAACTCTGGGAGTTCTCAACCCTCTTGAGCAATGTCACTCCACTCTCCCGGACACAGTATGAGCTTGAATGGTGGCTCTTGGCCCCAGAAATCCCCCAGGGCACCAGAGTAGAGCCCCAGGAGAAAACATCTCCCATCTTATGACTTTAATCTGTAGGCCTGAGGCAGGCACTTTGGAATAACTATCATTTTTTTAGTCCATAAGAATATTGATCTTCCATATATAGAAATAGTCTATCTCTAATAACTATAGCCATCTAAGAAAGTTCCTGGTGGCCCAGATAGAAACATCAGAGTCCCGCTTTTCTATACACAGGTGAAAGGCTAAGTTCTAGGTTCTATGGCTCTAGAAGTGGAAAAATAAGCGGTGTGGCTGAATAAAAGTAGTATAACTGCCTGTGAGAACAGCAACAAAAAATGCATAGTTTTGCTCTGAAACTGACTTAGGGCTTTAGAACTATAATTTGTCAAACCGAATCCTGAACATAGAGACTAATATTAATACTTCCTTCTTAGCTTCTTTAATTCCTCCCTTACATCCACAAAACACTTCACTAAGCATCTACTAAATGCAAGTTATTGTTTTAGGCACAGTGATTCTCATAGAGAAGAGGAAAATCTGATGTAGACCTTATCCTCAAGGTCAAGTAGTCAAGTAAAAAAGTCCCCATATAGTTTCTCTGATTTGCACATTCACTCAACACCCTTAACTTCCCTTTTGTAATATCAATAAGACATGGAACTATTTGTTCATTTTCTTCCACTCCAGATTCTAAGCTCCATGAGTACATTAAGCACATGGATCTTATCCTGGTGAAGGGTAGGTGTTTAGCAGAATATTGCTTAAATGAATAAATGCTACAAATGTATACAGAATACTGAATATAATGTCACCAATAGAAGAACAGAGAAAAAGTGGTTCTCAAGAAGGCAAGATTATCTTCTTGACCACAGTAACAAAATTCAATTCTAAATTCCTCTTGTCCAAATAAAGAGAAAGAAATATCTTCTTCCAACCTGATCAAATCACTGCTTATTTTGCACTCTAGAATATTTCTATGTGATCACAAGGACCATGTCTCTCATCAGTTACTAGAATTCACATATATATATAATATTAAATGCCCCTCAAAAAGCCATTGTCAGAGGATTCAATGCCACCTTTTGCTAATGACAAAAGGAGAGTAAGAAAGCATTAGCATTATCCTCACCACAATAACACCACAAAAACTCTTGAAGTGTTTGCATACAGTGGTCACTATAATGGCCTAGAGTCAGAAGATACAGGAAAGTGAGTAACAGAGGTTGAGAGGAAGGAACAATGGCATCTCTTTAAACTGCTACTGTGTAAGTTTTCATATTGCTGGCACCAAGTTCAAGCCCAGGTGGGTAAACCTCACCCAGACTGCCTGTCCTGGCCTATTGTACAAGTCTCATTAGTCTGCTTTTTAAGGACAAGGAAGGACACTGCTTGGTGATGTGGCCACAAGCTGTTCAGGGAAGAGACTTTGCTCAGCACATTTCAGCTACTGAGCAAGGCTGGGCTCGTTTCACATAAAATAAATAATCATGCAAAAGCGGATTCGTTGTGATAGGGCTCTGACAACTGCTCTGAGAGGTAGATCCTTGCAAGCCCATCTTTCAACAATGAACTGACCCAAAGATCCAGGAAAGCTCCAGACAGGACCATATGGCCTGGAATAAAAACATATTTCAAACTCTGTTTATTATGCATATCTTTCAAAGGTTCACTACTCTGTGATGAAACATTGCACCTGCAAAGCTTTAATAAGCTTCCCAAGCAAGTACAATTATAAAATCGCAGGCACCTGAAGAATTTGTCTTCTCTTACACTTAGCTATGCACTGCCCACCAATGACTGGTCTCATTCTTTTTAATTATATAGGTTTGCAGTATTTTGTAAGCTGTGATCAATACTTAGTCAGAAAATAGAACTCCTTATAGACCTCAGCATGAGGGCCATGAAATGTCTCTCCTCCTAAATTTTAGGGACTCCAACATTATTGCATATAGAACCTTCCAGGATGCCTGAAAGGAATAGCAGCGGCTCAATCATGCAGCCCTGCAAAGACAGGAGAGCCTTTGACGTGAATTTAGGTTGGGCTTCATTCATCAGCAGTGGCCGGGGTGGAAGGGGCATGAACAGTTTCCCCTCACACAGTGAGCTCTGTGACTCTACATCCAGTCCAAATATTTGAGAAGCACAGTTTGTTCATTATTCACTCAACAAATATTCACTGAGCAGCAATTATGTAGACTATGTATAGACTCCAAACTAGGTGCAGTGATTCAGCGATAAACAGCACATAGTTTCTGCCCTCAGGAGTTGATGGTCTCATTGGGAAGACAGACTCAAAAAGAACTGATTTGGAAATACAAAAAGACACTAGAGGGACAAAAAAAAAAAAATGGGGTGACTTAACTCTCCTGGGAACTTCAAGTACAGCTTTCCAGGGAAATAGGCATCCGAATCAAAACTTGAAAGTTTAATAATTCACTAGCTAGTTAAGTAAGAGAAGGTATGAGCCATATCAGTGTTGGAACTCTGCCCACATGTCAATTTTAATGGCCGGTCTCAAGACTATGAGCATTGTGATACAGTTTGGCGCCATGAGTTCTGTTTCTATCCTTGCCTCTAACCAGCTTATGCATTAATAAGACATATGTCTCTGAGATTGTTCATATGATCCAGTGATGGGTTTAGAACCGAAGATCTTTATAGGTCTATTGGCACTAGAATCCTTCTAAGGTTCTCTCCAAACTAAGGGTCTACATAAAATTTGGACCTCTTTTATTTCTCTACCCCAAAACAGCGCACAGTGGTATATCTTGGGATTTAGAAGTAGATTTTACATAAGATAGCTTAGCCTAATCATTATGCAGTGTGATGGAGTGGCTGAGTCTTACTGCTAAGATCCTCTTATACTCCTTGAACCTATGGTCTTGCATCAAAAGAGACTCTGGATTATATCAGAGAAAGATTATATCAGACTCGGCCTTCAAGAATGTAGGACCAATAATAGTAGATGAAATAAAGACTTTGACTATGAAATTACATGTAGACCTAGAGACATAAGAACAAAAGTAACTGCTGCTTCCTAGAGGTACTGATGATGCCATCAGTAATATGCAAGAAGATGAGCTTTTTTTTGACCACAGGTTGTTATTTGACAAGTGCGCTGAGGGAACAAAAGAGAGGAACAGAAGGGAGAGAGTGAGGGAGAGGCGGGGAGGAATAAAGGAGAGAGAAGGCAAAGAGGGAGGGGGAAGGGAGGGAGGAAGGCAGAGGAACATTTACTTACTATAGTCAACAGTGTCCCTAAACTGTTTTTATCTCCAGGCTCTCAACAATGAATCACAGTACAAGCCAGGGCATTATCTTTCAAGGCTTTTCAGATTCAAGGAGAACAGCAGAGGATTACAAAGATAGCACCTGATACTTCCCAGGCACACAGAAAAAGGGACAGCTTTGATATATTGCTAAACACCATGTTGTTCACAGCAACCCTTCAAGACTGATGTTGTTATGCCCATTATTTGGATAAAGAAAATGAAGTTCAGAGAAAGTTAAGTGTGTTCAAGTTGAGCAAGAGAACAGGTGACAGAGAAAGGATGAAGACCCAGCAGTCTGCCTCCAAAGTCCATGCTCTTTCCAAGACCCTATTTTGCCCTCTTCTAAGTCATCTTCCTGAAACCCCTGCATAGGAGGGAGAGATTAGCCATTTTTGTCTCTGTCCAACCTATGCTTTGAAAGACTGTTGGTCACAGCCATGTAGGTGGCCATAGCAGATGAAGTGTCAAAGGAATTCTGGACAGGTATCCTGACACTGAGCATGTCACTGACAGGTGCAGGTCCAACCAGTGTCTCTTTTTATTTGACCTCACTGTCTATCATATATCTGTTAGTCTTTTCTGGTTTGAGTATTAAAAAGACAAAAATATTACTAAGAAGTGTCAGGAGAAAGGGAGAGAGAGTAGGGAATTGGAAACCTTTTGTTTTACTATGAACTATAGACAGACAAAACCATCATTCAAAGAGAGAATGGAATCAACAGATTTTTGTTTTTCCTCCGGCTTATGGTAGAGCTCTATATTCTTTGAACACCATTATTTTTCTTGATAAACATTGACTTTGTTTGGATTTTAATAAATCCACTCTTTTATGAGCTACTTCATTGAGGTTCAGAAAAGCTACATACCACCTCTCCCACGCAATTTTTCATTGACTACCTTGAAGAACAACTTTCTTGAATGAAAGATGGGGTGAATTTACTCCTATTTTGAAGCTAATAAGACAGTAGTAATTCACATTTGCTGCATGTTTACTGGATACCAAGCACTTAAGAGTTTTATATGCATATTTCATTTGCCCTTTGCAACAACAAGATAGATACTCTTATTATTCTAATCTTAAAGCAGAGAAAAATGAGACTTAGGGAGGCTGTGTCATTTGCCCAAGGTCACGCATGTGATAATACATCTCAAATATGGTCTCCTTTCTAAACCTCTTGTAGAGTGGAGTGGATTAGCAACTTGGAAATGATTCTGGAAGGACAACTACATCATCTTATTTTTATTGGATATTTTTATAATATTATATTGAATATAATATTTATTCTTTCGTTCAGTCAACTTTTTCTTTTCCGAGCCACCAAAAATACAGAAACAAGTAGGATGAGATCAAAATCCCAAAGGGTTCCTCTGTCTTATAAAGAAAAAAGATACATAAGGGAGTAGTTATGAAACAGTGTAATCAGAACAAATACTGCATGTCATGGGGCACAGAAGAGAAACTCCTGATTCAGCAAGGGTACTGAGGAAAGGAGACATCAGATCTTCTTTAGTGTAGATAATGCTAGAATAATCTTAAAGGGCAGAGAGAAGATAATGAGGAAGAAAGGGCCAGAAAGCACAAGAAAAAGACAAGGACATGTTCTGAGAACTATATCTAATTTGATATGACACAAGCATTGATAAAGGCAAAAGGGCAAGAGTAACCCTGAGGAAGTGTGTAAAAGGTGTGTAAAAAGCCATGTCCTGGGAGACCTTCCTTGCCATATGCTAATAAATTGGAATTTGAAGCTGAAGGCAATGAGAAACCAGTTTTAAGAAGGGGAATAAGAAGACTGAGTTTGCATTTTAGAACAATCTTCCAGCAGACTGGAGACTGGAGTCAGGGAGGCCAGTGAGGAGGCTGCTGGAGCCTTATATTTAAGGAAATTGCAGTGGGATAAGGAGGGACCAGATACTAGAGATATGAAGAATCAAATCTTATAGCCAAGTAATTGGGAGGAAGAGTTTAATATGACTCCCACATTTATAGCTGTGTCTGTTGTGTTAATAAGAGAGAGAATTCAATAGAAGGATCATGTTTGGGGCATTAATAATAATAATAATGAACAAGGGACTTTACAGTTTACAAATGAAATTGACAGATATGATTTTATTAGTGCTTTAAACAGCCGTATGAGGGCTAGCCCCATCTCAGATGGGAGCCCTGAGCAGAGAGGCCAACTGACTTGTTCAAGCTCCTACAAGTAGTAGAGGGAAGAACTAGAACTTAAACGCTCTCTAAATCCCATTTTCTTTCTGCTATATAATCTGACACACATAATAATAGTAGCAGGACAGTAATGATGATAGCTAATGTGTGTTGAACCCAGGTTCTCTTCCAAGAACTTTATATTTATCAACCCAGTTGATTCCTCGCCACAACCACATCCAGTGGGCATTGTTGTCTCCATTTTACAGCTGAAGCAAATGGGGCGCAAAGAGGTGCCAGCAGTAAGCTGTATCAGCTGTATAAGCTGGGGTATACCTGTCACCATTTCCCCTGTGGGGCAGATCCAAGCGCCATGGCAAGCAGAACCACATAGCCATAAGTCAATGACATGACCCCTTGCATTCTTCACCACACATCAGGTTTCTTTCAGAGCCTATGGTCCAGAGGAAAAATCCAGACCTGGGTCCTCATCGTTTTAACCCATATATGAAAGACAAGAACCATTTTCCCCCCAACCCCAATTCTTTGAGTTGGCGAGGATATCCAGGACCTCTCTGCTGGGCCTTCTGAAAGCTAGAGCCAGGCTCTGTTGATCCAATTTGAGTTTTCAACAGGGAACCATTTTCCAGCAGCATTAGTGTGCTGGGCTGTGCTGTCCTGGAGCGGGATAAACAACCTCAGGCTTGACTGCCCAATGCATCAGGCTGTGGAAACAGCCCTCCGGAGGACACTACTCACCAAAAGCCCATTAGCCAATTACTCAGAGCCCGTTTAGTAAATGAGCTCTTTCTGTGTACTAATTGGAGCCCTGTAAAAGTAAATTTGCAGTGAGAAGCTAGCTCTCCGTGGTCAGACTCCTCTCTCTGGTGCACCTCAGAACCAGGGTCCTGGAGAGGCAGAATGGCCTAGTGGTATGGCCATTGGTGGTACAGCTGGTACCTAGCAGCTATGTGGACATCAGCATGTTATTCTGGCCTCAGTTTCTTCATCTGTGAAATGAGGATTATAGGGCCTATTTCATGGGATTTGGGGGGCTCAGATAAGTAATACACCTGTGCCCAGCACATAGGAGCTATTCAATAAACGTTACCTGGTATTGTTTACTGCCCTTGCTTATTTATGTGGAACAAACCACCTTATTCCAAAGAATGTAATATAAAAAGGTGAGAGGAAGCAGTATAAATTTACTCAGGTTTGATTACTCAAGTTTTAGTAATATATTTACTCAGGGTATCTGTGATGTCTGCTATACTCCGTATTTGGCAATTAAGATATAGTTTGTTAGTTTGCATTACTATGTCACTAAGTGACTTTTCATATACCTAAGCATTAATTACCTCATCAGTTCTATTTCATGCTCCTTGAAGACAAGTTCCAGGTACCTACATGCACCCCAGTACCATCCAAGCATTAAGTAGATATTTATTATTGATGTCCTTGAGTAAATTGTCATTCCTTTTTTTTTTTAAAGATTTTATTTATTTATTTGACAGAGACACAGCGAGAGAGGGAACACAAGCAGGGGGGAGTGGGAGAGGGAGAGGAAGGCCTCCCGCCGAGCAGGGAGCCCGATGCGGGGCTCAATCCCAGGACCCTGGGATCATGACCTGAGCCGAAGGCAGACGCTTAACGACTGAGCCACCCAGGCGTCCCTAAATTGTCATTCCTGATGAAAATCAGCTGGAGTGAATATTGGTGTGTTACTACCTACAAATACTTAATTCTTCAAGATTGAAAGTTTCCAATGAATTTAATCTCTATTCATGATTTGGCGTCAAATTAGGCATACACAGTCAAACCCATAGGGCAAAATAGTAATAAAATAAGCTAAGGCAAAAACTTACTCTACTCATGAATCATAGCTGTTTATTTTATGAGGACTTCATCACAAAGTTAAAGTAGATGAATACTAAAGCATTCATGGCCTTAACTCCCCTGGAGCTGGGCAACAATTAGCGTAAGAAGTAGAATAGACTCTGGAAACTAAATTGAAGTTCTGCCTAAATTAACTGTTAATTGTCATGGAAGTTGTACAAACTTGATCAAACAGTCTCATTGTCTGCTAAATGTTAAGACCATTTTAGTATATGTAAAAATAATGTGCTTGGTATTACCAAAACCACGTTAACCCAGCAGCCATTTTATGGGTTTGAGTACCTGATGATGATTTATTAAAAATTATAGTTTTCAAGGTAAATATCGGAAATAATAACTTTGTAATGTGGTAAAAGCCAACTCTATTTAATCTTTTTAAATTTCATCCTTAAAAGTCTAAAAATAATATGTTAATTTGTTTAAAGGAAAAATAAGAAAAAACATGTCACGTCTTTCGTTAAGCATAGGTAACAGTTGAATGGAAAATCAAACAGACTACCATTTAAACAGACTTAGGTGAAGAGTTAAGTTACCCTTCATTATCAGGCTTCTACGGAAATAACTTTTTACTTAAAAAGAAAAGAAAACCCTGAAATAGCTTCCTTTCTTTAGCAGGGTCATTTTCCCGATTTCACATGCCGAAGCAAATACAATGTGACTAGCTAATTCCCAGCTGCATAATGATTTAAATCCATGTCTGAACACTGGACAAATTATGTAGTAGTACAGTAACCAGAAATAAACTCAACACATAAATGCAGTTTATTCAGTATCATTAACACAAATAAAATTTACACCTACAGTCCTGTGCATTAAAAATAACTTTTCCCACATCAAATAGCAATATTTTGCTATGCCAATCAAATTAAACCACCAGAACCATACGGAAAGAAATCAATTCTATAACAAACCTTTGAAAAGTATGGCATTTATCATGTTCAAGACAGGTTAATTCCAGTTCTAAACAAACTTTATTCCAAAGAGGGGCTTTTGTTTTTGTTCTATTCTTTGCTGGAAATGTACTTAACACAAACATTCTGTCATTCTAACCACAAAATCCCTTTTCTTCCACCCTACGTGAATTAAAAAGAGAGAGAAAAATAACACACACACACACACACACACATAATCTTACCAGACCCAGACAAATTTAACTGTATTGATTTTAGGCAAAAGTGGGACTAAAATCCTATGCCAAGAATGAGTCTGAAAAATTCTGGTGAGAAATGTTTATAGAAAAAGCCGTGTTCCCTTGTTTCCTGTCAACAGCGCTTTGGAAACTAATTGTAAAATCACCTTAGGAAATGTACTTGACTAACGGGAGAGAAGCTATCTTTAATGGCTTTTGGAGCTCTAAACTCCACAGAGCTCTACAGATGAAAACTGATAGCCTCAAGTAGAGCCCTCACCTGAACAATAACTGCATCATTCACACTACCTAAATCATATTCCTAAATTAGCAGCCTCTGCAGTCACCATCAGCTCATATTTGAAAGACATGGTCAAGACCAGTCTTCCAAATCATGTACAACAGCCTCATCTACAAGTTATGAGCAGATGAACAATAGAGATGAGGCAAAAAGGAACGATGTCTGCTCCGAAGTGCATACAAAGTGGAATGGAAGGAACAGAAATGCATAGGGTGCACATTGTAGAGCAAAAAGAGACCTTACCAGTAACCTAGTCTGGTCTCGTAGCTTCCATCACATGAAAGAGTGTGGGAGTGGAAATGCGGAGTAGAAAAAGGTTTCCCTCTGGCAAAGAAAGGAACGCATGGTGCCAAATGCCTGTAGGGCTTCTCAGGGTTTGTGCAAGTACCTGGTTGTTCTCCACGAAAATGGAAACAGTCTAAAGTACTGTGTCAAAATTAAGAGAGGAACCGGCTTTTCAGCTGGAGATTTGAAATTTGCATTTAGTTAAAACCAGTGGACTGAAACATCCAAGTGAGTTTCTTTGTTTTGCCTTAATTTTACCATATGCATCCTAATGAAGTCATCACACATTCACTTATTAAGTCAACAAATATTTACGGAGAGCTACCAAGTATCAGGCATGGCCCTGGCTGCCGGGGTATAGCAATGAACTAAGCACAGAAAGTCTCTGGGAGGGGGCAGTCAATAAACACGTGCAGACATGTATGTATCAGGTATTGGTGGATGACATAAAGAAAAAGAAATCAGGGTGAGAGCCAAGATTGTCAGAAGATGCTATTTTATGTAGAATGGTCAAGGCAGCCCTCACTGATAAAGTGACATTTGAGACAAGATTTACAAGAGCAAGGGAGCAAACGTTGAGAATATATAAGCTAAGCATTCCGGGCAGGGGAAGCAGCAAGTAAAAGCATTTTTGACATGTACAGGGAACAACAAGGAGGCCAAGCTAGATTTGAATGATCAGGAGTGAGTGGGATGTGGGGACGAGATCAGGTAGGGTCTTGTGGGCCACAGTAAGGACTTTGGACTGCATGCAGAGTGAGATGGTAAGTCATTTGAGTGTTCTGAGCAAAGAAGTGGCATAATCTGACCTGGCTGATGTGGAAAGAGTGGAACACTAGTGAGAAAGCAAAAGGTACTTTAGAGAATTGCCACTAATTGGTAGCGGCCACTGCCCCACAGAACTTGTTCTTTCAAGACCTCAGCTCATCAACCACTACCACACCACTACCAACACCTCCACCCAACCCAGTAGGTCTAAGCAGTACCAGGAGGGGAGAGGGGTCACCTTATGAATGCACAGAGCAGCAAGCAGCCTCGCTTCTTAGACCTCTCCATCATCTCTTTCTGTAACACCCAAATATCCTCCCCACCTCTGCAAAGTCAGGGACTGTGATCATTTCTTGCCTGAAGTCCTGAGCAATGGGATCCTCAGAGTGCCCAGTGTGGCAAACATGGGACCAAGGGCGAGAGCAGGATGACCGAGGAATGATAGGCAAGTGTTTTGGGGCAGCCTATACACATATGGTTTACCAAAGCAAAGATCGAGAAAGCCCTTCTTGGTAAACCAGTGCCAGAAAATAGAGGGATTCAAGCACTTCCAAAAGGGTCACTCAGTGAAGGAGGGGACCTTGCAGCAAAAGGCCACAGACTGAGTGGCCTGTCCATGGCGTGGGCGGAAGCCGGCAGGAAGAGGTGGACACTGAGCCAGGTCTCCTGGACCAGCATACTGTGTAGGGCAAGTATGAAGAGAGCGCTCCCATGAGCACCCATAAGAGGTAACTCTTTGGTGCCCTGCCACACAGAAGGGTGACAATCAGCTGGTAAATGAAGGCCGACTAAAGGGCTCTGAGAAATCCTGAAAAGCCCCTTACCCTAAAAGTATTGCTTTTTATGTGATAATAATAGTACTCTAGGGATATCTCATGGAGGAACTTGCAAATATAGTTTTCTCTGCATACAGTTCAAATTATGAAAACGCCCCAGTGAAAATTTTCTACATTATAAAAACCGCCACCGTGAGAGAATGATTAAACAGAGCTTATATATATTCACCTTTTACAGAATTAAATTCAAAACAGTTCAACACAAAGTTTTAACGGTTCTCTCATAGAGTCATATTCACTTGCTCTTGGGGGTTTTCTCCAAATTTTTGAAAAGGCAAAAATAACACTTTCAAAAACGGACTGTTTTTTTTTTTAAATCATATATGATTAACCTAAGAAATATCCTCGTCTTTAGGAAAAGCATTAGAATGGTTCTAGGCTGCCTCTGCCTTTTTAACTATGATTTGATGAATAAGTCACTTCACTTTGAGTGATGATGTCCTCATGGGGGAGCTGGGATGTAGAAAGTGTTCCTAATCTGCAGATCTACAATCTTCTGGGGAGGGGTTCCTCCTAATATCACGTACCTCCCATCCTTTTACTACTGCAATGTATCCTGGAGCCCACTTGTGAAGTTCTCATGGGCATCTGTCAGTTTTGCCTACCTTGCCTTTACCTCCCACCAACCACTGGTTAAGAACACCCCAATTTTCATGGAGAAATCATATTGCCCACACTCAGTTATATACATAGTTTGGATGGGACTGGCCACATCCCGTGAATCCAGATGTTAACACCAGAACTATTTCTAGTCAATCAACATTTTCTAAAACTAAAGTCACAGTGATTGGTTCAAGGATGAACTCCTGATCTAAGTTGTCTAATCAGAGCTAAGTCAAGCATTGCCCAGAGAAGTAAGACTAAGTTACTCTCTTCCCTCTGATCTTGATCCTAGAAGATATAAGCCTAAATCTGCCAGCAACCATCACGAAGAGAGAGTCTGAGAGTTGAAGAAAATCCAGATAAAAGCAGAAACAGGATATGGAGAAGAAATAGATCTCTTTAAACCACTAAGTCCAATTAATTTGAAGAACTATCCTTGGATCTGTCACTTGAGCAATAAATTTCCTTATTTCTGTTTTTTGTAACTAAAACCAGTTTGTTACATTTATTGTACCTGAAAGAGATGTGTCTGATACACATGGTCTACAAATCGAAGAATTGATTCAGGTTAATACATGGATGTACAAATATTTCTATAACATATATAAATAATATGCCAAATAAAGTATAAATCAATGTAAAACTTTTCTAATATTAGGATTTTCTCAATCAATACATAGCAAAGCTACCGTAGAAAATTTCACCAGTCCGTTTAGGTTCTCAAATCCTATGGTGTTTAAAAGCCTTTGACTTACAGAAATCAAGGTATATACCTGTGCACAAAATGGTACAGGGGGCATTTGTCCACAGAGATTAATCAACAAGCAGCTGTGTACCTTTGCCTGATATTGTGAAATGTGATAACTTTTAGACAATGATGTTACATTGTGGGTTTTGTGGATTAGAGACATGGAAATAACGTTGTGAATTCTGAGTAAGAACAAAAAAAAATTTAAATCCAAATGATGCCTTTTGTTTTGATCCTTCCTTCGGTGCCAGTGGAGCTTTCACACTGGGTAATATAAATCACCAACGTGCTAATTAAGCTGTGTTTCTCACTGTAAGGTCTTTCTGTGCTTCCCTCAAAGTGATAACAAATAGAACATCATCATTTTCCTTAGATCTGAGATCACAAAATGTCCACGAGCAATATACAGTTGTAGTGATACAGTAGCCAGCAAAAAATAGGCTTTAAATATCACCCACCACAAAACTTGGAATACAAAATGTGAAATTTGCAGAGGTATGACTAATGGGGTGATTTCTATTTTTCTAGGAACTGAACACCCAGGCCATGAACCGAGCACATATAATACTTGGTCTTGGAGAAAACTGACAGATATATAGGGCATTTTATCTTGCATTATGTGATTTGTAGAAGTAATCTCAACTGGAAGTCCTTCAAAGGAAGGCATTAAACAAGTGTAAAATAACTAATCTACAAGTATTTATTAAGTGTTTGCTATGGAGCCAGCCAAATGCAAGGTGACTGAGGAGGAAATAAGAAAGTGCAATCTAAGGACGCTGTGGAGAGCAACTTGCTCACTATATCCTCCTCTTTCAGCCTCACCCCCACACGTTTCTGAGGCTAATTGATTCAAAGCACAGTATGACTCACTTCACTGTCCAGCATCTCCACGGGTCCTCTGCTGCCTACTAAATACATTCTGGAACTCTTCGGTTGGCACAAATTAATCCCAACCTAATCTCCTAGCCTTACCCCCCAGTATTCCCCTTTGGGTGATGTCGATACAGGTTAGCATTTTTATCTGAGAAGGAATTGGTTCTAGAATAGTTATGAGAATGCTAGGAACAACGATGATGAAGAGGAAAAAGATGAAGAGGAGGAGGAGAAAGAAGAGAATGGCATTCTTTGACTGGTTGCCTTGTGCTAAGTATTAGCCACTGTTCTAAGCATGTAATGGCCGTAAGTCTCCTTCTAACCCTATGAGGTGGATACTGTTTTCATCCCCACTTCTTTCTGTTGAGGGGAACTTGATATAACATAGACTTAAGCATTTTAAAGTGAACAAACATTTAGTACATTTACAATATTGTGTAACCACTATCTCTATCTGGTTTCAAAATGTTTTCATCAGCATAAGGAAACCCCATATTCGTTATTCAGTTGCTCCTCATTCTCCCTTCCTCTCAGTCCCTGACAACCATCAATCTGCATTCTGTCTCTATATCATCTACATTTTTAAAGATTTTTTTTTTTTACTTATTTATTTGAGAGAGAGAGGGAGGGAGAATGAGCAGTGGGGAGGGGCGGGGGGAGTAAGAGAGAGAGAGAGAGAGAGAGAGAGAGAGAGAGAAGCAGGCTCCCCACAGAGGTGCAGGGCTCGATCCCAGGACCCAGAGACCATGACCTGAGCCAAAAGCAGATGCTTTATTGACTGAGCCACCCAGGCGCCCCTCATCTACATTCTTAAAATGAGAAATTCAGTCTTAGAGAGGAGAGGCTACTGGTCCAGCTTCTCACTGCCAGGAATAATGAAGCCGGAATTCTGTCTCCTTCCCTAAAACAACTAAGCTATAAGGCTTTTGCAACACAATTACTTGAAGAATAAAGTTATCATGAATACAGAGACTAGAAAGAGATTGAATGATATATGTTGGAGAACTCATATAACTTTAAAATAAACTAGATCCCCCGCTACCTGGGAGAAACAACATGGCAGCTCTCATCACCCCGAGAGTGCCCCCAAATTCCTTTCTAGTCAGTATTTGCTCCCACCATTTATGTATGCAATAATATGAATTGAACACCTACTATGAGCTCAGTGTGTAAATCTCAGCTATAAGTACAGTCCACTAAATTTTTTATGCCTTTAAATTCTTCTCAAAAGGGACAAAGTTCAAAACAAAATATCTTTAAGCCCATACATGCTACACTTGGCAAAATAGGCCATTTTGTTTCTTTCATGTTGGGTTCCAAGTTCTTTTGTAGAATATAGTATGACTATTATGTAATACCTTATAGAGAAGAGGTAAATAACCCAAACTATAATATGATATGCACACTACAATATTATAATTACATAATACTACAAATTATGGTAATTTAATACAAATCCAAATATAATATTATTATATATATATAATATATATATTATATATATATAGGAAATCATACAAATTAATGCTAAGAGCATCATGTTCTAAGACATCTCACCTGACCCTTAGATGAACCACTACAGTAGCTGTCTGACTTAGGCCCCTAATCCCACCCTTGCTACTGGTATTAGCCCAGGTACACCTGAGACAGAGATACAGAACCAATGGAGGAAGCTGCAGAGAGAGAGAATTAAGAAATCGGCTTGCCAGATTGCGGGAACTAGGAAGTACAAAGTCTATAGGGCAGGCTAGGAACCCAGGAAAGAGTTAATATATCAACTCAAGTCCCGAGACAGTCTGGAGGCAGAATTTCTTATTTTTTGAAGAACCTCGATCTTTTTCTCTTAATGCTTCCAACTGATTGGATTAGCCCCATCCCCATTATAGAAGGTAATCTGCTTTACTCAAAGTCTACTTATGTTAATCACAACTAAAAGATATCTTCATAGCAACACCTACATTGGTGTCTGATCAACTTTCTGGCCACCATAGCCTACCAGGTTAACACATAAAATTAACCATCAAACAGTAGTTATGGACTAGATTTTGTTCCCCCCACACACACACAAATTCTTATGTTGAAGCTCTAACCTGTGACTGTATTTGGAAACAGAGCCTTTAAGGAGGTAATTAAGGTTACATGAGGTCATAAGGGTGGGGCCCTAATCCTATAAAACCGGTGTCCCTATAAGAGGCGGAAGAGACACCCGAGACCTCTCTTTTTCTCTCCCTCATGCACACAGAGGAAAGTCTATGTGAGCACACAGCAAGAAGGCAGCTATCTAGAAGCCAAGGTAAAAGCATCACAAGAAATTAACACTGCTAGCACTCTGATCTTGGACATTAGCCTCCAGACGTGTAAGAAAAAAATTTTCTGCTGTTTAAGTCACCCCATCTGTGGAGTGATAGCCCTGACAGACTAATACACAACCTAAATCTCTTCCCAGTGGAGTAGCCAGGGGTTCACTGAGAACGTACACTGGACACTGCCGTCCTCTGCACAAAACCTTCCAATGACTCCTACTGCAGTCAAAGTAGAAGCCAATGCATTAAAGGCCTGCCCTGCCCTATGGGATCTGTTCACACAGGTTTCCTCTCTTTCGCAGTGACTTTGTTTCCCTCACCCATACTTTTCCAGCCATGCTGCCCCTCCTTGCTATTCCTGGGCCATATCAGGTCAGATCCCAATTCACAGAATCTGTCCTGGCGCTTCCCTCTGCCCAGGAGCCTTTTGCCGAATGTCGGCACTCTTCACTCTCATTTCCTGAGTCCATCCTCAAACAACCCCTACTCGGTGGTCCTTACATTGCAACCAGCCTTCACCTCACCTCCACTCCCAGTGTCACTCCGCTCCCAGTGTGTCTGGCCTCCATGTTCCCACTCCGCTTTATCAATCCTCTCAGTTGCCCCATGAAGAAAGTGCTGTTATTACCCCGCATTTTATAGATGAAGAAACTGCAGAATAAATGGTGTAATTATCTTGCCCTTGCCCATTAATCCCTGAAGCCGAGTGACCAGGGTTTGAAGCCAGGCTACCCTACTCTAACTCTACACCCTTCATCACTCAACTAGACTCTGTCGCTGTTTTGGCGAGAAGGAAATGCCACTTTTCCCCCAGCTTTACTGAGCTATAATTGATAATATAACATTGTGTAACTTTAAGATGTACAATGTAATGAGTTGATGTAGGTATATGTAGGTATCCATTGGGAAATGCTGCGCGGGCAAACACTGCTTTCAGAGTGAGATCAATGCATCGGACACAGGCCATACCTGATGCCAGTGCATGCTTTTTCCACGTCATTTCATTTAACTGCCAAACGATCTTGTGAAGTTGACATGGTTCCCTTTATACAAATGTGGGAACAGCTTTTTAGAAGAGATTAGGCAACACAGCAAATGAGAGAATTCGCATCTTCTTCCAAAATCTAGGTCTCCACTACTCCAAGCTATTGCTAATCATCTACTGTGAAACTGTGCCCCGTAGGGTTAAGGAGGTTGAAACTCGCAGAAAGTCTAAAGCTTGCTTTTCAGAGAACTGATTCCCCCTAATCAGCTACTGTGCCTTTTCAGACCCCACTAACAAATCCACTAGCTGTCTCTGCAGAAGCCTGGACTCAAGGTCATCTGACATGGTTCCAGCCTAGAAACAAGCAAGGTCCTGCAATCCTTACCAGAGATAACAAGCGCAAGACCCCATTCATTTTGTACCAGCTGTAGGAGCATGCCCATAGCCCCTTCTCCTTGTCCTAAAATAACCTCCTGACGTCAGGGGCTGCATTTTGCCTCATTCTGATGTTTAGTCTCCACCCTAAAGTGAACATGGGATGCATGGTACACACGTGCTTGCTTGATGCGCATACTCCCCAACTTCACTCATGAATAATCTTAACTTTCCCTAGCCTTTTATCAAGATGTATGTAATCTCCACCCCTATGGTTATAAAAAACTTGTTCTCTCCCCCTTTGGGGATGCAGATTTGAGGCTTGCCCTCCCATCTTCTCATTTGGCTGCCTCTCAAATAAACAGTTTCCTTGCTGTGTATCTGATGTCTCAGTAACTGGCTTTGCTGTGTGTCGGACAGATGGACTTGGGTTCAGTTACAGCTATGGATTATATGGATATTACATAAAAATGAATTTGGAATGGTTAGCGGTAAGACTCCCATATGAGTTAGGGCCTTCTCAGAGACAGAAATTAGTAGTTTGGGTGTATACTTGTATATAGGGGCTGATGGACATATGCTTTATAGGATCCATTCCTTGGGGTCAGAGCTAACCTTTACATAATCTACATATTATGAGCCAAGGGATCCTAGAAAGTCTGTTATAATGCCTGTAATTCCATCACTAAAAATGAAATCTTTGAGTTATGGCGTTACTATACTCCACTAAACCTTTTAAAATTACAACAGAGTATTTTCTAAAACTCTTTCTTTTGTGAGTAACAAAGACCCAGACCTAAACAATAAAGGGAATTTATAGACCTAGGTTGAGAGACAAGTCGGCCTAAGGTAAGGTTTGATCTAGCAGCTCAAATGATCTCCCCAAGGACCCAGGTTCTCTCCATCTGTCTGTCCTGACTTCTGTGATATCTGCTTCAGTCTCAGAATTCCCTCAGAGCCCCTGAAGCTCCAGGCTCTCCCCTAGGGAATGTAACACAGTGGCCAGAGTCTGACTTCCCTTTCCCATACCACGTGAGGAAGACCAAGCATCTCCTTTCATAGCTCCAGTGGAAGGGAGGAAAATAATCTTTGTGGAAAGGCCAACAAATGTCTTCTTGCATCTCTTTATCTCTGATTAGGTTATACCCATTTCTACGCTCCGATCAGAGTGTCTCAGAAATGAGATTCTCTGACTTGAACTAATTAGAGCTCCTCTTTGAAGCTAACGATGGAGCCATTCTCGCTGAAATTAGGTGGCTGAAATGGGGACCAAATGAATTGCTTGAAGGAAATGTGGGACGATGTTAGAAAAGCTACCACATGTCCACTAGAAAAGAGTAAGGTATAAAACCATTTTAGGTTTTTAATACTTTATCAGGATATTGGTCTATCCACTGATGGCCAAGTGTGACACCTCACCTGATACAAGACAACTTGAGCAGGGGACGTTAATGTGGGTGGGTGTTGGGGGGTGGCCTTTCATCTCCTGAAGCGAGAGTTAGTAGAGCAGGCATATGCAAGAACTGGGATAACCTGAGGGGGACTGAGTGCCTCAGGTCACCCTTGAGTATCCGAAGTTACGAGGGCGAGAAAGACGAAGAGGGCTCGCCTCCTTGACAACTGTGCCTTCTCTGGGAGGAACGAGCTGTGGGATGGGCAGGCTACAGAGTGAAAAGAGATTCTGCAAAAACAAGCATACATTACAGAAATTCTCAGATGGGATGATCCTCCCGAGAATTTTGTTATATCCTAGCTAATTAGCCAAGGAGATAATTCATTTTACTCTTGAGAGTCCTGTTTTCCCTGAGGGGGGAAAATATTCAAGGTCTGCAAAAAAAAAAAAAAAGAGTCCCAGACTACTGTGAGTGTTGCTAAATACCAAACATTCCTTCTCCCTGGCTGGAGCCCAGCAAGGACAAGGCAAAGACAAAAGATCTGGCTTTGGGCGTAGCCACTCCCCCCACACTTTGCTCCACCTCCATCCTTCTGATGTTCCTCTCCCTCCCCTAGCATTTAGGCCTGGAGATAGCTCACAGCCCGGGAATGCAGATCCTGGAGAGAATTCCTTTTGTTACTGCCAAAATACACAGGAGGCAGAATCAGGCAGTATGACGTGGGTTCAACACAAGGGAACAAAAGGCATGCCCAGTGCTCAGGGAGTTAGAAGAGCCTTACTGTGTAAAAATGGGTGATAGCATCACAGACCTGTACCCCTGACACAAAAAGTACGTTATATGTTAATAATAAAAAAGAAAAATGGGTGATAGCTGACAACTGCAGAGATGCTCTTAAGCAACACAGTTTTCCCCAGTACAGAACAAAGCTGCCAGAGTCAAAATGAAGGTGTGGTTACATCTAAAGTCAGGATGTAGCAAGAGAAAGAAGTTCAGCCGTGAAAACATAGGAGTTGGACAGAAATCTGGACCAAATGTGTGCTCAGCACATCCAGGGACTAAATGCCCTAGACAATGAGTACAGTTTTTTGTGCCCCCCTTGGAGGAATGGCATTAGATTAGAGGTGGGTGCATCAGGCTACAAGATGCTCTTAGTCCTTGCCATGCCTTGATCACCTAGCCAGATTTTAAGCTTTTCTTCTGTTTCACTTACAGCTTTCTTCCAGAAAGAGAATGTGTTGATTAATTGCTACAAATATCTTATGTCCTTGACAGTTGTATTTCAAGTCATAAGTTAATAAATTGGCATTTGGATTTATATATCAGTGTCTTTCAAGTTGCTGGATATGTGTCTATTACATGAGAAACTGATATACTCTGGGAATGCTGACAACACTTCATTTTCTGAACAAGCACAGCTGAAGAGCAGAGCCATCACTGGCTAGGATAAGGTCCTCAGAAGGGCCTTGCCCAACTGTCTGGATGGACTCTCTAGGTGTCGTCCCTTTTGCTCATGCCTTTGAACCACAACAGCAATTCAGGGTGGTCAGCAAGATCAACTTCATTCCAAAAGATTAGCCTCCACTGTAATTAGAAGCTTGGGAGAGACCTTTATGTGTTGAAATTTTAGGGCCACTTCATTCAAATAGTCAAAAGTCAAAACACCATACAGGATTTAAGAGCTGTAGTGAGTCCTCATTTTACAAGTGATGACAAAGAGTCTCAAAGAAGTCAAGCAACTCATTTAGGGTCACGTGTTTTTGACACAAACAGGACCCAGGAGTCTCGGTTTAAGTCTCAGTTTCTTTCCACTGCACCACAATGGTCCCTAAAGACCATCAAAGTTATCGCCAGAGCCACAAAAAGCCATCTTTTGCATTCATAGTTGTTATTAAGTGAATTAAATTTGTAAATATAGCCAATTCCACTCTATGTCCTCCCTCCACCAAAAAGTATAGATATTTTTCATTGCATTTCAAAGGTAAAATGCTCTGACTAGTATGTAATCAAATTATAATTACCCTGATGGGTCTTTCTTGTCCTTTTTATAATGATCCTAAGACTTCATATCAAATTTCAATATAGATAAAGTGAAATACTAATTTTAGTAAGTCGTCAGCTCAACATGATTTCTCATTTTTACATGACACACAGTAAGTTGCCGATAATGTCACAGACAGTCAAGTGTTAATTTTGGTATCAGGAGATTATACTGTTTGGCTACTTGAAGAACTGGCATGTATCCTTTTATTGGGTAAAGAAAATTACACAGCCCATAGTATTTTCCTTTTTTGTCCTGGCTGATGGGTGACTCAACAGTAAATGTAATGCTCAATCACAGGAATTATTCTAGACATGTTTTGGGATATTTGCATGCTTCACTCTGAGCCAGCCATACTGGGCTCAAGCCACCTTCAGGCAGAGCTGCCCAGGAAGAAACTATGTAGGGATGATGCAGAGTGGAGAGTCTGGTAATGGGTAATCTATGCTACAACTGGGATGAACTAACTAAAATCTTAGCAAGATAAACATCCAGAAAATTAGAACAAATAAATACTGTATCGGACTAGAGAGAGAAACCACAGACAATAAAATAGGAGTGAAACACATGTTAGCTAAAGATAATGAAATCTAAAGAAGAAAGGGGCTAACCAGGACAAAAATCCTGTGAATTCAGTGTAAGTGCTACATTTGTGAGTGTCTTGATTGGTTTCCCAGGTTAGATTCCTAGAGAGTTCTTTTCCTTTAGTTTGGCACCTTTGTTGCTAATCCATCTAATTAAACACGTTAATTTTGTTTTAAGCCACGTCTATTCCTATATGAGAGCAAGTAGACAGAGTCTAAAATATGTGGATGGGCTATCAGTGACCTGTCTTTAAAAAATCTTCACTCTAGGCACTCATGTGCCTGGAGTGTCGAGGAACAGCAAGAAGGAAAGTATGGCTGGAGTGGAATGAGGCAGAGAGAATAATAGCAGAGAAGATCCAAGAGTTTGAAAAAGAAAGGTTTTCACTATTATGCTGTGTGAAATGGAAAGCCATTAAAGAGCTCTAAGCAGGATATTTATATAATCTGACTTATGTTTTAAGAGGATAACTTTGGCTGATGTATGATAGAGAAATGGGGAACAAGTTAAGAGCCTATGTCAGTAGTCCAGGAAAATATGTTGGCACCTCACACCTAGGTATTTGTAGATAAAAGAGAGAGGGGAGACAGAAGAAAGAGAACAGACAAAATAACTCCAACGTTTTGGGATCAAGTCATTGTAAATATGGAATTACCATGGAATGAGATGCTGTGCCAATGCATAGGACACATTAGAGGACGAACAGGACACGGTGGTTCTGAGAAGTCGCAGTCTAGACAAGGAGATGGATGAGAAGCAGGATATTAATAAAAGCAAGTTCCGTGTCTTATACGCTCACTTTGTACCAGGCACTGAACTAAATATTCTACAAACACGACATAACTCAGTCCTCATAATGACTTGATGTGGTTGATACAATTAGCCCTACTTTACTGAAAGAAAACTAAAGCTCAGCAGAGTAAAAGGACTTGCCCAAGACCTAGGAGCTGAGCGATAGAGAACTGGTTTGAACTCATGTCTGTCTGACCTCAAACTTACACTCTTAACTCCTATATTTTAGTCTACCTCTGGCTCAACTTAATCTGAGGAAGTAAGGTGGGCAGGATATATGAAGCATGCCCATGAGTACAGGGAGCAGTTTACCTATGACAGAATGATTGCATGATCACTTTTAATCCATAAACAAGAAGGATGGACTCAATGATTTCCATGGTTCCTCTCAGCCCTAAAAGCCTATAATTTTAAAACATGGTGATGCTTCTTTTCACTAAAGTGAAAGTCATTTTTACTCCTTAAGACTGAATAGCATAAAACACAATTCTCTTATTTACACAAAGCTATTCCAAGCCAGGCTGAATTGAGCCTCAAGCCTTATACTTTGCCCATTTTGAAATAGAAAGGGCATTAAGGGTAAAAAAAAAAAAAAAATAGCAGTGAACATAGAAGGGTAAATGAGGAAAAGGGAAAAGGCACATCAAGGAAGTAAAGGCATAGTCATAAATAAGCAAGGGGAATAAAAAGGAGGTTTGGAAAATTGTCATGTTCCAGAAAACTGAAGCACTTTTATATTTTTTATACAGAGACACCTTGGTTATTGATGAAAACATTCAGTGACAACTAAAAAAGAACCCTGCATGTAAACAGAAACTTTAATTTTCATAGTCTTTCTTGTTCCAAATTCTAGTTTGTAATATCACACCTTCAATTTATCACAATAGCAAAATCATGAGAACATATTTTCACCCAGAGAGGACATAAATCGTGTACAGCCAGAAAAAGATAATGCAATATAGTTATGTTTGCCTCTGATTTGGGATATGTCAGGGAGGTTAAAGCAAAATTTGGCCTAGATTTAAGGACTCATAAAAACAACTTTGGTTCAATTAGGATGTAACAAGCAGTGTGTTTTTCTTCATCATCATCACTAAATTTATGGTGGGCTTCCATACTGCGTGTGTCTCTGCAGCAGTATGCAGCTATGGGTAAGCCACTTGATCTGCTGACGTTGGAGGCAAATAAAGTTACAGTGAAATGGCCACAAGGTGTTCCATTAGCATGAAGAGGAAAGGAAAAGCTCTGAACTCTAAGTTTTTAAACCATGCTTCACAGAACCAGGGCATCCTGGCCTTTCTCTCGGTCTCACTTCATCCTCCTTTCGATTGCTCCATATGATGACATTTATGCAATGACACCTCCAATTTTCATTTGAAGCTTTTAAAAATGTGTAGAACTGCAACTAAAATTATAATGAATCGGTTAGATGTTTAAAGATGTAAATAAAATTGAAGACTTTGCCCTGTATATTAGAATCAGTATTGTTTCTAAGTACTTTCTGGGGATCGATAGGTGAAATGACATTCATTTATTATAATGGCTATTATTTTCTTAAAACACACGCTAAACAGGAAAACCGCAAGAGGATGTTCAAATAACATGAACAGACAGCTCACAGAAGAAATTCAAATAACTGATAATAAAACATTTGGTCTTCTCTGAAATTAAATTAAATATAAATGAAAAAAACACATGCAGATAGATAGATAGACAGATAGATAGATCTCATGTCAAATTAGCAAAGTGTGTGTTGCATGTTATGTGTCTGTTTTAGAGACAGCACTCAGTATTGGTGAAGTTGTGGCTAAATAGGTATCCTAACAAGAATTAAGGAAAAAAAGTTAATTTCTAGAAATCAATTTGAAAATATATAACGAAACACATTAAAGTGCATAATTTTGACCCAGTAATTTTCTATCTAGAACTGTATCCCAAAGACATAAACAGAAGCTGGGTCTAAAAGATATTCTCCAATAAATAAATAAGCTAAATTAAAATTAAAATTAAAGGTATTCTCCAAAGATTTATCATGATTTTTAGATAAGCGGCAGTGTGAGCACATGCATCTAATTCTCCCAATCCTCATATTCCTATAGAGTATTTCAAAATACATATCAGTGATTCTCAGCATTTTCTGTACATGAGAATCTCCTGGGGAACTTGTAAAATCCCCAATGCCCAGGCCACACCCTGGACACTTCAATTAGAATCTCTCCATTGCAGCATTATTCACAACAGCCAAGACATGGAAACAACGTAAGTGTCCATCTATAGATGAATGGATAAAGAAGATGGGGTGTACATATATAATGAAATATCATTCAGCTCTGAGAAAAAAATGAAATCCTGCCAATTGCAACAACATGGATGGATTTCAGGGCATTATGCTAAGTGAGATAACTCAGACAAAGGAAAACAAATATTGTATGATCTCACTTATATGTGGAATCTAAAAAAAGCCAAACTCATAGAAACAATAGAATGGTGGTTGCCAGGACATACGGGGTGAGGGGAATGGGGACATGTTGGTCAGAGGGCACAAACTTGTGGTTACAAGATAAGTAAGTTCTAGGGATCTAATGGTGACCATATAAACAATACTGTATTACGTACTTGAAAGTTCCTAAGAGTAGAACTTAAATGTTCTCACCTAAAAAAAAAAAAAAAAGTAA
This sequence comes from Callorhinus ursinus, assembly GCF_003265705.2. Lineage (NCBI taxonomy): Eukaryota > Metazoa > Chordata > Mammalia > Carnivora > Otariidae > Callorhinus > Callorhinus ursinus. The sequence goes on along the minus strand of NW_027397066.1, from coordinate 18,039,978 downwards.
TTACATGAGTTGATGGAGGTGTTAATTAACCCTATTGTGGTGATCATTTCATAATATATATATATACATCTAATCATCACCTTGTACACCTTACAGTTATACAATGTTATACATCAATTACATCTCAATAAAGTCAGAAAAAATAAATTAGAATCACTATATGAAATGAGGATGTTAACTAAAAAAAAAAAAAGATTATTTTTTCTGGGGGTGGAATCCAGGTGTCAGTATTTGTTAAATCTCACTAGTGTTACAGGCAAGATTAAGAAGCAGTGCTCCAAATCTTTACTCTCAGGAGAGCAAAAGCTAGACTGTTAAAAAGGAATGATGCCTGGGTGGCTCAGTCGGTTAAGCACCTGCCTTCAGCTTGGGTCCTGACCTCAGGGTCCTGGGATGGAGCTCCCCACTCAGTGGAGAGTCTGCTGCTCTCTCTCCCTCTGCCTGCCCCTCTCCCCAACTCGTGTTCTCTTTCTCTCTCACTCTCTCCAATAAATAAATAAAATCTTTTTTTAAAAAAAAGGAGTGATGTAGGAGCAATGTTTTCTCCCTGGTGAGAATATGCAAACTTCCATTTTAATATTTTTAATTTCCCAATTTCTTTTGCTTTTCCAGCTAAGATCCTTTAAAAATCCTTACCTACAATACTAAATGGACACTCTAGGCCCTGCTGGCAAATCATTCTTAGTGACTTTAAAGCAATGGCTTGGGAAAGCTATCTCTCTCATGAGCTCCTTCTGTACTATATCCCTTACTCAGAATACATTAATCTGAACTACATTTGGAGAACATAATTTTAATCTGGATTAATTTTAAGGTCAACAAATGAAAAGAAAGCACCTACAAAGAGACTTTGGCCAACGGACGAAGTAACTAAGTCCCCAGACTATATAGCAAAGGAATATTTTTTAAGGACTGTTCAAGTGTCCTGTATATTTACTAATATAGTATGAAATCAAACATTAAATATCTGGGGCTGTAAATCTACTCAGGGTCAAGGTGGCTCCCAATGTTCTGTTAAATAGCATAAGGAAGCATATTAATCCCTCAGATCACTGTGATAGCAGGTGGATCAGTGACTACAGCAGATATTACCTACATTAATGAGGTCCCAACACACTTGTTTCTGAAGTGTGTGAAAGAGAGAGAGGCCATATCCATGTGACAGCTGATGTAGGAAAAGACGTTAGGGTTCGAAGGCAATGGCCAAGAAAGAATTCTTGAGACGTCTTTGGTGCAAAAAGGTGGTTTTATGAAAGCTCGGGGACAGGACCCGTGGGCCGAAGGAGCTGCACCGGGGTCATGACGAGTGGCCCGTTATATACTTTCAAGTTGGGAGGGGGTTAGGGAGAGTGTAAATCTCCCAGGTACTTTGGAAAAAGGTTTCCAGGATCCTGAGGGGGCTCACTATTGTTAGGAAAGGTCATTTATTACTGTTTAGTAAAAACTCAGTCATGAGACCCCTTCAGATGTCTAACAGCGGGTCCTATGTTTGAGGGATGATTGCCAACATGTATCTAGTTTCCAAAGGAATTTTTGATATGTTAAAGTAGGCTTACCGGATCCTGGGGGTTGGGCCAAGATTGCCTTTTGCCCTTAGCAAAGTATTAACACCGAGGCAGCTGCGTCCCTGGAGGAATGTCACTCTGCCTGTTTCAAAGACTTGTCAATGAGCTGTAGATAGTAAGGAAATTTAATAATTTCTCTTCTGACTTTGTTTCCCACATCAACAGCCAACTTCATGTTACTGACAGAGGCCAGAGAATTCAAACCAAAATGTTAGGTCATTATGTGATATCCAGATGAAACCACCCAAACTGTTCCATTCAGATGTTTATTTATTAATGTTCTCTACTGTGCAGAAGGAGGTTTCCAAATCAAACACTTTGTGATTGATTGGGGCAGATCTGACTTTAAAAGAATTAAGTGTGCTTACTTATAATTCCGTAAAGTCTCTACTTTATAATTCATGTTTTTGTCATCAGTGAAAATCACAGAGATCCAATTCTAATGCAAAAATATTTATCTCAACAAAGTTTGATTAAATAAAGCCAACACATGTCATCCTGAGCTCAGAATTCCTATTAAACTTTCAAAACCAGAAGAGAAGTGAGCCAAAGAAAAGAAACTTTCTTATGCTAGAATCTTTTATGTCACAAAGACAAAGCCAGAGCTTCAACTGGGGGACAAAAGTAGACTTGGCTATGGAGTGGTATTCTGCACCATGTTTTGTACTGCTGGGCATAAGGTTAAGTGTGACCAGTAGGCTGGTGATGTTTTGGGACTTCATAACTTCAGACTGCTCTAATGTGAAGGATGTGAGAATTACATTAGGGCCTTGGCTAAAACTCCCTGAAATTCACAGAATTTAGGATTGGAAGATGATCATGTCCAGACAGCCTCGGTGCCTTATATATTTCTGTATCCTCCATGGAAGCAAGTGCACTGTGGGTACTCAATAAATATTAGGCGATTGCACACACTTGTGGAATGACCCTCCCACACGGGGCAGACAACCTCTCAACAGCGTCTTTGACAGATGGGCATCTGGCATCTGCTTCCATGCCATCTATTGACAAGTATCTAATGATCTCCTGAGGATGTTCATTCCCTTATTCAGCCCCACTAACTGTTAGAAAGCTCTGTCTTATGTTAAAATGAAACTTGCTTTCATGTAATAGGCCCCCACTGGCCTGAGTTCTGCCCTCTCCAACACAAAATGAATCTTTTCAGTCTTGTACCTGATAGTTTCTTAACAATTTTAACAAAAACTAAAAGCCCTCTCCCTGTTATGAGATCATCCTAGACATTATCTTCTGATATGATTTAGATTGTTAATATTAATGTTAATGCTCAATGGTGCCAAGGATGGAAGATAATATTCCAGACAAAATTAAGAGTGATGCTATTATACCTTATAATCAGGAGATCTGACACTGTGAATACAAGTAAGGCAAATTTTTAAACAACTACAACACATATGTTTGCTTCCATGAAGCATATTCAATAATGTATACCAGGCTTCTAGTCTTGACTCCTTCCAAATTTCATTTCTGAACCAGGAATCTGATCCTGTCACTTCCTTGCCTAATATTCTTCAATGATTCCCATGACTTTCATTCAATCAACAAAAATTAATATTAAGTTCCTATCATGTGCCAGGAACTATGCTGTGTCCTGGGGGGGTGGGAGCAGAAATGATCAGGGAAGCATGGTCCCTTCTCTCATCAAGCTTATAGTCTATGGAGATGTGTCAGGAAACCGTTAAACAACTAAGAAATACAATTTTGGATAAAGAAAATAGGTAGAAACTGATTGGAAATGAAGGTCATACATTAGTCAGATCCTCAGGGAAAGCCTCTGTGAGGAGGTGAAATTTAAGCTAAGACCTGTTTGATGAAAATAAACAAACCACCATAAAAGTAGCAGCAAGCTTGTGTTTGCGCTCTCCCCTAATGAGCTTTTTGTCATCTGCAAATTGGAAACGCATTCCCTCAACTCTTTACCCAAATCATGATGAAAATGTTGCCTGGGACAGGGTCAAGAAGGGAAGTTTAGGCACCTAAGAGAGGTTTCTGCTAGACTGTCTCATGCAACATCTAACTGCAAGGACTTTGCAAAGCAAATAATAGGCTTTTAAGATTTCGAAAGCAGGGCAGAGTTTGTCCCCTACTAAATTCCCATAAACAACAGAGGGGACATTGCACTGCCTCTTGTGGGGTTGTTTTCCTCACCAGCAAAGCCACCTAGGGAGTACCAAAGGAACTTTCCATGAGCACATTTCAATGTATTGGCACTCGTAGTGCTAGCCTCAGTGGGAGGCTCACAGCATGGCACCTCAGCCCAATGCACTTCAAACTTCCTTACCCAGAGCAAAGAAATATATGTCTTCCCTGGACAGCTTGCCTTCTCTAGTAGCATATTGTTGAGTTAGCAGAGGATGCCTGGTAGGAGCCTGTGCTGTATATGTGTCTACATAGGAGGGGCTTGAGGGACGTGTTCTGGACAATAACACCTCCATACAGTATCACTTGACCCTGCCACTGGTCCTCTGTGACCTGGAAAAGAAAGGAAGCCTACACATCTTCCCTGTGTTCCTCATTTGCAACGTATTATCTCTGAAGAAGATACATTTTTTTTCCCAACCCCTGCTTTTAGCTGGAAAGATTCCATGTGAATTCTAAGCACAAATCTTTGATTTAGATTACAGTTGCTAACCTGTTAAGCACACTCATTCACCCAAACTCTTGATATCCTGCGGGTTTTCTTAGTTTGGGTCCCCTACATACAGGGTGACTGCTATGATCATGCAAGTTCTATTTTGCGAAAGTATGGAGGACACCCTTGAAATAAAGTGATTATAGATTTGCTTAGTCTTTGAGACCATTTCCCAGAAAATGTAGTGTTTTAAGGAAAGGGAACCTTATTCTAAATGGTACAAAGACACCAGGTGGGCTAGATGAAGGCCTGCTTCATAAACTCCCATGTAAGAAATGCCTTTCAAACATGAGCTACCCAAGGATACTCAGTGCAGCACCATTTGTAAAAGTGAAAAAAAAAATGTCCATCATTTGGACTCCAAATGATCTGTCAGCAGGAGAACGGAAAAATAAATGTGGTGTGTTCACATATCAGAATACCATAGATCCATTAAAAAGAATGAGTTAAAGCTAAAAGTATAAACATGGTAAATGTTAAAGAATGTATTGTTGAAAATAGATATGTATAGTGTGAAGCTATTATGTAAATGGTATAAGGCACAAAACAATATACAAATGGGTTATGGATACATACATTTGTAGCAAGATGCGTATCTAGTGCACAAGGGGACACACATCAACTTCAGGATTTGGGTTATCCAAGGTCAGGGAGGGAGCAAAGGAGATTTGGACAGGAAGGGTACAAAGGGGTTTCACCAGGGTCAATTTTATTCATTTTATTTATTTTTTTAATGTAAAATACATGTGGCAAAATATTAACACTTGTTAAATCTGGGTCACAGTTACATGGGTACCTGTATTTTTCCCTATGTTTGAAATAACTTTTTTTTTAAGTGAAAGAGAAAGGCAGTTAAGTTTCATTTCCCCAAAGGAGCTACTATGTTGCTTCCCCTCTGATAGTGAGATCCCTATTATTCAGCGGCTTTCCAATTTTTCTTTTTTTAGCATCAGAGTCTTCCTTTCAAATGAAAATTTTTATGGATTCCTAATATATACAACGAATAAAAGCTGAGGTGCCCTGGAGCCCCACTTTCTCACCCTCCCTCTATACAAACTAACAGTCTCCAAAGATATCTCCATGGAACCCAAGACTCCACAGAGCACAACTTGAAATCACAGATGTAACTTTTGGTGAGTCCCCTTTGACCTGAATGCCAGGACGCTTTGAGCTAGTTTCCAAGCTTTATGTCAACAATCTATGGTCAGAATGTTTGCATTCTTCCCCTTTTCCCTCATTCTTCAGCTTTATTAGCTGGTATTTCTTTTTATCTAGAGCCTGAATATAATAAAATGGCCAATCTTCAAGAATTGACAAAAATTAATACTTCTCAACAAGTTTAAACTGGCATTTCTTAACTCTCCTTTCTACCATTATTCTCAATAACAGATTTAACAGTGCCTGTGTTAACAAAAAGATATTTTAAAAAAATAGAAACATGAAAAGAAGATAATTTTTTCAAGAAGCAAATATCCCTTAAATAAAAGGAAAGTAATAAAAGACTTTGGGTGAATGCAATTACACATATTTATAAGAGAATACAGCATTAGTAATGTCAAAAGTCAACAAAATAAGATACATCATATAAACACCCTTCAACTACTGACCAACACAAATATTTAATATGACATTTTTGTGACTAAAGATGTATCAGTACAGAAAGCTAGTAAAGATACTTAAACTTCAATTTTGTGAATGTCCTTAAGTTTTAGCATTATATTTATATTAACATATATTCATTTGTTCTGCCACATGGTCTTATACTATACTTAGGAAGATGTCACATTTCGTTAAAGAAGCCTATTCAATAAAATATTGCAATTGACCATTCTGATATACCAAAGTTCAAACCCATGGTCCCCAAACAATTCAAAATAGCCCTATAATGCAAATATAGTTTGTTAAACATGAAACATGTCTGCGGTAGCTAAATAGATATAAGTTTGGTGTAGCTAAAGAAACAGTGATGGTGATACCACTGAGTTGCTGGCTTTTAATATATGTCTATATAATGAGAAAAAATAACTTTGGGGTAAAATTACACACAATAGCATGCAACTTACCTTATCAAATGAAGGACAGCTACGTAGTGAGTTGAGTCTCAGAGAAATCACAGGGTTATAGCAGAATGCTAACCGTTGCTTTCTGGCTTTGCACCCTACCCTTACCTAGTGCTGGCCCTGACATTACCAAGGAAGACTTCTACATTTTGACCGGAGCGCCCTAGCCAATCCTGCCTTCACACCAGGGCCAAGAGTTGCCTGGTCTTGGAAAGCAAAATGAAATCTTCACCAGTTATTTTTCCCTTGGCCTTGCTCTCCCTTTAAGGGAGACGATCGGCCTCCTTCTACTGCCACTGTTGAACTTATGAAGCAAGTGCCGAGGCTATCAGCTGGGATGTGAAGGACATCATGGAAGAGAAGACTGTTGTGTTGGAAGAGGGATTTCAGGACAAGGCAGGGATTTAAAGGCAGGCAGAATGAGGCCAGACAGAGGGAAACCAATGAATATTACGTCCTATGATGATCAATTAAACAACTAAAGTCAATCAGCTTGCCTGAAAATGAACCATATTAACTGAGATCACAAAGGGACAATAATAGTGATAATTTTTTGAGGAGACTATTTTTAACTCAAGTCAGTTGTTAAGCCATCTTTTAAAGCAGTATATGACCTTATGGGGGGTGGGGGCAGTCGAGATGACGGGGAGAGAACATGGGAAGTTCAAAAGACCACAGAAATGATAAAATGCATGGTGAAGTTTTCATCAGGAAGGTTATAAAGCCTAAAAAGCCCAATGAAAATAAGTCTCAAACATGACTGGATAAGAGTAAAGGTTGATGAAACACCAAGACAGATTGATTACTAATGTCAGTTGTGATGTCCATCTCTAGAAATCCATAGGAAAAGAACGGACAACCCTCAAGGCTAGATTTAGTTACTCATCTGCACAAAATCAGATGGAATAACCAACATTATGACCTTGTGATAAAAAATATGCAAACAGAGCCTTGTATAGAGTATTATTTAAGGATCTTTAAGGACTAATTCTAGAATTTCCAACAGGCAAGAAGTCAACACATTGGGTCTGAGAATGGATATCAGACCTGTGTGAAGCAAATCCATCTGGCAAGTGCCCAGTTTATCTGTAGGGCAGAGTTTGAGTTCCAACAATATACAATAAACTCTTTATTAGTCTGACAGTCAGGAAGTGGAGTGCTCCAGCTAATCAAATATTTTTTGTTAATTGTTACCACATGCAGAAGGATTACAAATTTTATAAAGAATGAGAATAAATTAAAATACACTTAACACTGAAACTAAACTGATTATAATTTAATCTTTCTCTAATTATTCAGAATGCATTTCAGGGTCATCAAGAGAAGCATAAATTATCAGTGCTTGATGACTGTGCAGGAAGTCACAATTTTTCTAAAGTCCTGGTTAATAGATGCTGGGTAACAAAGAATTCACTGCAATAGTTATCATTTGGGGGATTTATGCGCTAGGCATTTTTCTAGGATATGAAGTATGTCATTAATCCTCACCAAAAATAAAATTTCACAAATGACAAACTGATATTCATGGAGTCAGGATAACAGGTCCAAGGTCACACAGCATGAAAGGGTGTCAGAGGCAGGTTTTGAATGCAGAACTATTTGTCTTTAAAGAATATGCTCTTTGAGGGGCGCCTGGGTGGCTCAGTTGGTTAAGCGACTGCCTTCGGCTCAGGTCATGATCCTGGAGTCCCGGGATCGAGTCCCACATCGGGCTACCTGCTCAGCAGGGAGTCTGCTTCTCCCTCTGACCCTCTTCCCTCTCATGCTCTTTGTCTCTCATTCTCTCTCTCTCTCAAATAAATAAATAAAATCTTGAAAAAAAAAAAGAATATGCTCTTTGGGGGTGCCTGGGTGGCTCAGTCGTTAAGTGTCTGCCTTCAGCTCAAGTCCTGATCCCAGGGTCCTGGGATCGAGCCCCACATCGGGCTATCTGCTCCATGGGAAGCCTGCTTCTCCCTCTCTCACACCCCCTGCTTATGTTCTCTCTCTCGCTGTGTCTCTTTCTATCAAATAAATAAATAAAATCTTTAAAAAAAAATGAATATGCTCTTTCACTGTGTCAAATATGCAAATCCTTGTTGTGGAGAAGTATTCATAAAAAGTGCTGCCTGTCTGTACAAAACTTACAATGGGTCATGCCGTTTGTTCTCCCAGAAATGCTGAAGGATAGTTCTGAGTCACTCTTGACATTACTATCATACATTCATGCGGGCAGCAAACTTTGGCCATGAAATATCTTTGAAGTTTCTTTTTTAAGTGAAAGGCCAACTGTTCATTCAAAGGATCAACAACATAGACTGAACATCTTTGGAAGAATAAAGTTTTAAGAAGACTAAACCAGCATGGCCTCAGCCACAGAACAAAATGATCTACCAATAAAGGTATACACACTTCATATACAGTCATGTACTCCCATTTTATGCAGTGATCTAATTTCTGTGTTACTTTGCTTATTTTTTTAAAAAAGATTTTATTTATTTGACAGAGAGAGACACAGCGAGAGAGAGAACACAAGCAGAGGGAGTGGGAGAGTGGAGCAGGGAGCCCGATGCGGGGCTCGATCCCAGGACCCCGGGATCATGACCTGAGCCGAAGGCAGACGCTTAACGACTGAGCCACCCAGGCGCCCCATTTTTGCTTATTTTTAACTATAAAAGTATTTGACTTGATTATTAGTCATGAAACAATGTGGCCATTTAAAATTATTGAAGACTTTAGGCTAGGTTTAAACCCACTAAAGAAATGAATTCCACTTGTTAGGGGAGAAAAAAGTTATTGCACCAACAGATGTGAGGCATCCCTCCTCCCATCATCTACATTTTGTCCCAAGCTCATTAATGTTTTCACTTGAAACATTTATGGCTTCTTGTTCACCTTCACTCACCAGCACCAATTAAAATTCTTCAAGGTTCAAATGCCTTTTCTCCCTCCACCCATAATGGTTTCACTTATCTCTAAAGCAGGCGTGATTCCTAATAATGTAATTTCACAAACAAGGGGGGAAATGTGGCTGAACTTTAGAATGGTACAAAATAATCTCAGGCCATGATACTGTTTCATTAGCTAATCTCATTCACACACAGGAGACTTTGCTGTTGCTGAGATGACCCTATTCAGGGAGACAGGCCTCCCTCTCCCTCCTCCGCACATAGCATTTCCAGATAAGCCTCAATAATTTCTTTCTATTCTGAAAGAAACTACATTCATCTCCAGCACCAGGCTGATATTTTCATTGTATTGAAGAAAATCCTACCTAAACAGTAACTTGGGGTAAAAAGAACCCTGATTGGAGTAAACGCTGTGTTCAAAAGTTCCAAATAGAAGAGGAGACTTCCCAGCTACGAAGTCTCTCTGCAGAATTATGGTGGGAAGGTAATTTTGAAAATGGCTGCAACCTTATCCTCTTTCTAATTCAGGATCTCACCCAGACACAAAAGTTTCATGCTCAAGTCAAATTTAAGGAAAGTGAGAAATCACTGCACTGCCTGACTGAATTAAATTATGCATTTATGGCGAAGCTTAACTGTCTTAAAACTTGATAGATTAGGTGGGGCTTGCCATGATCATGTTTTGAAAGGTGATTCTACTACTTGTGATTGTAACTGCCGTGCACTTGTTCAGCTGGGGATTTTATTCTAATGCTCTGGACTGATTTGTTCATTCTATTTCCTCTCTGAGATTTTATGTTCTCTATATAACTTTGTTAAACTTGAATCTGAGGTGACCCTTCTGACTCTGAACTCCAAGGGATAACTTTCTCAGGGGAGGAAAAGTAAGGTTCATTTTCAATATGAGTGAATAGAAGAGGAAACTCCCAGACTGAAGGTCAAGGAAATGTTACCTGGAACCTAAATCAATATCGACAGAAACAGTTCATTGAAGAGTAAGGTCTTATTTTATGTTCAGCTAAGAAAGGTGTTCACATTTCAAATTAAGGAGCTAAATGAGAAGAATGAAGAAAGTTAAAAAAAAAAGATGTTAATTATAATTCCTTAGACTTAATTTTATAGCCTAAGAAATTATTGAGAGTTCTAATAAAATATGATCTTTGACATACCTGAGTCGAAAGGATATTTAGAGGGTCACAAAATTCTTAAACTGGAAGGATCCCAAAAGAATAGCTAGTTCAACCCTTTTCTTTTTCTAATGAAGGAACTTAGGCACAGAGGAGTTAAGTGTATTTATATACAGAGTTTAAAAACCTTCAGCATAGATTTCAATTACTGTCTCAGCAAAACCAAATTTAGTATCAAAAGGGTATAATTAGCACCTATGCATAATACCGAAGCATGAAAATTATTCTCATAATAGCAAAAACAATCCACTATTTCTTTAAATAAGCAAAATGGTGGTATAAATCTAATATTTTGTTCAAATTCCCAGGAGTTATTCAGTTTTCCTGCTTGTTTAGACTCAATTTCCTAATCAACCCTTACGCATTTACTGACCAGCTACTGAATGCTAAGTATATAGCTCAAAACACTTCAAAATTGAATTCTGGTCAAATTTTGTCATTCAAAAATGGTAAATAAAATCTTTATACACAATGATCCTGTCTATGAGTGCTTCTACATTTATATAACTTCCATTTCTTCTGAAGACGGTTTTCTTCCTTACTCCCAAGGATTATAATGGGTCTTCAAGACTCAAAGTATCTCTCAACTTCCATCTATTCAACTTTTTTTTTTAAAGATTTTATTTATTTATTTGACAGAGAGAGACACAGCGAGAGAGGGAACACAAGCGGGGTGTTCGTAGAAGAGGGAGAAGCAGGCTTCCCGCTGAGCAGGGAGCCCGACTCGGGGCTCGAACCCAGGACTCTGGGATCATGACCGGAGCCAAAGGCAGACGCTTAACGACTGAGCCACCCAGGTGCCCCTATTCAACTGTCTTATTCAACATGCACTTAATTGCAACAAGGCTGCAATCGCACAAGGAGCCCATGAATCAGTTATGGCACCAATTTTTAATGTCCTTATTCATAAAATTGCTGATTTTCTTCTACACAGTGGCAGGCCTGCTATTGAAAAAATAATACAGGATATAGTTAACCAGTTATTCACCCAATCTGGAAGGGCTGACACACGCAATTTTTATGTCACTATAGAGCGACTGACCAGCATAAGTAACAACAACGTTATAAATAGGTTAAGAGCACAGAAAGGTTATAAAACTGTGAAATCAGCACTGCTTATAGTCTAATTACCGACACTGCAAATGCAGACACTCATTTCTTTTGTGCATCCAGAGCTAATCCTCGCTGATGAACTCACAAGACCTTGATTTACAAAACATAATGTCAATGTATTAATTTATAATGGGGAATATTCCTTTCCAAGCACTGGGAAGTTCACGTTAAGCTTCCTGAGTAGGAATGGCTAACACCTGGCCATCCACTTCTCCCTAGTCTTTCCATGAACCCACAGGTATCCAATAGAATCTTTATTAACACCATTATTAACTTTATTAACACCCCTGCCAATCACACTAAGATAAATTTTACTAGCCTTGTTCCAAAGCAGTGCCTTTTCATTCTCAAGATAACTAAAGGTAGGTAGTAATCAGGTAGTAATCAGGTTATTTCAGAGATCAGGAAATAAGAGCTAATGTAAGCAGATGCCTGAGGACCACTTCACCTTGGCCCAGGGGAAAACCTGAGAAGTTCGCCTTCTCTCAATTCCAACAGCTCTCTCATCACCTGAATAGTCCACCATTGCGCTCTCCTGAAACAGGTTAAAAAAATCATTATCTCTTTAAACCCATGTTTTTATTTCCTTTGGATATATACCTAGAAGTGGAACTGCTTCATCATATGTTAGTTCTATTTATAATTTTTTGAGGAACCTCCCTACTGTTTTCCATAATGGCTGAACCAACTTACATTCCTGCCAACAGTGCCTAAGAGTTCTCTTATCTCTACATCCTTGCCGAGATGACAGCCAACAGATATGCACTCCTATGTTTATTGCAGCATTACTCCCAATAACCTAAGATATGGACACAATCTAAATGTCCACCAACAGATGAATGGATAAAGAGGGTGGGGTGTGTGTGTGTGTGTGTGTGTGTACAATGAAATATTATTCTGCCAAATCTTGCCATCTGCCACACAGGGATGGAACTTGAGGACATTATGCTAAGTGAAATAAATCAGAGAAAGATAACTACTGTATGATATCACTTATATGTGGAATCAAAAAAGGCCAAACTCATAAAAACAGAACAGAATGGTGGTCACCAGTGGGTGGGGGGTGAGCGAATTGGGGATATGTTGTTTAAAAGTACAAACTGGGAATTCATAATAAATAAGTTCTGGAGAGCTAATGCACATCAGAGTGATTATAGCCAACAATACTGTATTATAAACTTCAAAGTTGCTAAGAAACTAAATCTCAGTTGTGCCCAGCACAAAAAAAGAAATAATAATTATGTAACATAATAGCAAACACTAGGGTGGGAATCATATTACAATATATAAATACATCAAATTAACATGTTGCACACTTCAAACTTACAAAATATTATATGTCAAATATATTTCATTTGAAAATCATTATCAAAATCCTTCCTCTTTTTTTCACCTTTTTCAAGATTCCACTGAGTCTACCCTTCATATTGGAAAAGTAGATTTTTTCCAGATAAATTATGCTTCAATTATTTTACAGGTCTCTTTTACACTTACAAAAATAAAACCGAGCTTCTGTTTGCTGCCACATCACACAAAAACTACTGGACAGATTGCCATAAAAAATGGAGAGGGTAAGTTTGAGATAATCTGAATATTTTTTAGAAGGCTTTATAGTAGTCTTAAAATTCACCAGGCCTGAGGTAGTGGGGAACCTTAAGTAATTATCCCCTCAGAGCAGGTGGAGCTGAATTAAAAAGAAGCTCAAAGGAATGTCCATCTGTAGGGGCACAGCATAAATATTAGAATGCTACTGAAGGAGAAGATAAAGAGTGGTTTTCGGTCAAAAAGCACAAGGGCAGTTTCTCTGAGGTGTGATTGAGCTGCTTCTCACTTGGGCAACTCCATGGAGCCTATTCCCATGAAGCAGATGTACCAGGTTCTGTTTCTAAGAGGGTGTGTCTGCTAAATGGTCAATGTCCCTAAATCATATCAGTATGTGCCTCACCTGGGTAAGCCTGGCCACGTAGCTTAACAACCACCACGTGTGTGTGTGTATGCATATGTGTGTGTGTGTGTGCATGTGCGTGTGTGTGTGTGTGCATGTGTGTGTGAGATTCTGAGTGTTACCAAGCTGTACACCAGTCATTTGGTCATAGCACATGTTCTCTAAAACCCCTAAACGGATCACACCATCACAGCAGTTTAGCAATGTGCAGGAAAATAAAACCATAGGATCTGGGAATTGCAGATGTTGAAAGCAACTGAATAATGAGCACCAATCCCTTCTCTTTACAGTGGAGAATACCGAGGTCCAGAGTGTGGGTTTTGGCCAGAGTGAAAGATGTCCTGACAAGTGTAAAGTAAATGTGCCAATATGAATAAAATATCTAATAGTCTAAGGTATTCAGAGCACATAGGGACATAAATTGTCTCATTTTATATCACAACTGACTTTGGGTTAGGCAGAAGAGTAATTAGCATTAGTCCCATTTAACAGGTAAGGAAGATGACATTCAGAGTCCTAATGATAACTGACCCAAAGGCACATTACTAGAACACAGGACTTTGTCTTCACTCTCTAAGCCCTGCAGACTTTTTACTCTGCCATGCTTTATACGAATAGAATGTAAAGGTAAGTGTGCCACTGAACAGAAGTAGGGGAGAAAAAAATCAGGGAAGGTCATCTGGCATCTCTCTGTTTAAGGTGAACTCTATAATCTCTGGCTGTCTGAGTTTGTCTGTGGTCTGACTGGGTAGGTTGGTGGACCACAAATATATTGAAAATTGTTTTCTTCATGACTTTTCAAATTCCACAAGTCTGTACACTAGCACACACTAAAAATTCTTATGCACAGCCTTCTAATCTTGTTCTTTCTTCTATATTCCGACCTTGAATAGCTGTCATCCAGTTCAGCCAGAAGCAACAGTACCCAGTGGATCTGATATCCCACGCCACATGTATCCAAAACTGTGAGCTATCTGTGAGCTATGAGATGAACTGCTTCATTGGGGCTAAGTTGACAAAGGTTTATTTTAAGAAGCAATAAAGCAATAGATAGGGAGTGGAAATCTATATCCAGGTACTTGGGTCTCTATTCTGAGCTTACAATGGATTTTTAATTGGTTAGTTTTTCTAAAAGTTCAGTGTATTAACCTTTGAGATCTTTCTTTAATTCTTAGGATTTTTTAAATGCACATTTAGAAAAACACAGGTGCTTAACACATTTTGTCCAGTTAAATGGGCCTCTGTGATCTGAAATTGACATAGGCAGGTGGCTGCCAGGTCTGCACTACTTCGGGAAATGAATGTATTTCTCCTTTACCGGCTCTCCATGGGAAGGAGAAGAGGAAAGGGGAGGGAGGATGCTGACAGACAACAGCAGGGTGATTCTGTGCTCAGCATCTTGTCTTGGTGGTATACCCAAGCTGCAAGATTTATAACCTTCTTGTTACAATGCATCAGCTTCAACACTTTCAGTGAAGTCTTCAATAACTTCGATGACATCTTGCTGAGGGGTTTTGTCATTAAAAGCCTAAAGCTGGTCATTAACAAACCTTCTCTGCAATCATCTACTGCTGTGCTAACTCAGGCATGGATCTGACTGGAAAGTTGGGCTGGCTCAGAAACTTTCCAGAAGTCTGCTTTCTTTTTTTTTTTTCTTTTTTCCCCTCTATGGGGTATATTTCTTTAGGGAAAGAAAATACAGTTCCCAATTATTTAATCATTTATTTCTCATTACCCATTGGCTAACTCATCTCTGACAGACACAACCAAATTCAACAAATGTGTAGAACACCTACTGCATGACAGAAAAGGTAGTCAGGGCTGAAGATACAATCATGAAAAAGACACAGTTCCAGTACAGAAGGGTCCACAGCCCCCTTCAAAAATTAGTCACCATTTACAGAATCCTTTGTAATGTGCCAGACTCTGTATTTAGGCTTTCTAAGCATTACATTGTTCACTTTTCACCACTTTTTAGAAGACAGATGGTCTTATTATCCCCATTTTAAAGATTAGATGGCTGAGGTGTTGTCTGTTTAAGAATTATCCCAAAATTATTGAGCTTGTAGGTGGTAGAACCAGTTTTCAAACCCATGTCTTGTCTGACCTCCAGCAAGTTCACGTACTCCAAACAACAGGATTTGGGCCAGGAAGAAGGCAAAGGCCATGGCATTCCAGGCTGAGGAAAGATCGTGTGCCAAGTGAAAGGCAGGCACATGCTGGGCACATCTTCAGGCACGTGAGGAACACGTATGTGCCTTTCAGGAGAATTTAGGTCATGGCTGGAGTATTACCCATTGGGAGTAACCTCCCCTGCTTCACACACTTCCTCACCTCCTTGGCAACATTCAGATTACTGAGGCATCTATTCGTGTATGTTTACATATGAACTTAAACTTGCCTGCCGGCTCTGGAGCAGCAAGGACTGGTGGAAATTCTATGAATATAATAGAAATTCATATGATGTGACAAAGGCTTAACTCTTTGAAGATTACTGCTTTCTGAACTTTTGCAAAAAATTCATGTGGCCGAACAATTCCAGCTACCCAGTTGCTTGATGGTTATTTCTGCTGCCAATGATTTAATTTTTCACCTAATCTGGCAACCTCTTTGATGGAAATAATGAATGGAGGGAGGCTGTTGCTGCTTTCTACTCCACAGGATAGCCAGAGGGCCAAAGTTACACCATTCATTCAGGGGTTCCCCAAAAAGAATGATGGAGAAGGGGGGTGGAGCAAGATGGCGGAGGAGTAGGAGACCTGGATTTCGTCTGGTCTCAGGAATTCAGCTGAATAGGGATCAAACCATTCTGAACACCTACGAACTCAACAGGAGATCGAAGAAGAGAGTAGCAACAACTCTCTGAACAGAGAAGCGACCACTTATTGGAAGGAATGTAGGACTTGCGGAGAAGTGAATCCGAGGCAATATTCGGGAGGATAGACGGCGGGGGAGGGGGCCTCCGTCGGCCGCTAAAGGCAAGTGCTAGAGCCGCGGAGCACAAATTTGGAACTTTTAGAAGTCGGCTCCGCTGAGGGACGTCACTCCAGTGGCTAAGCGGGAAGTGAAAACCTCGCGGGACAGTGTGGACTCAGGACCCTCGGGGTCACAGAAAGACCGGGGGTGCCTGAGTGCGGCAGAGCTCCCAGGTATTGGAGCGGGGAAGCCGGCTGCAGAGAGGGAGCCAAGGCGCGGGCTCTCAGCTCGGGGTGGCCATAAACTGTGATCCGCGGCCCAGTTGGGCCACTGCACCTCCAGCAGGGACCCAACAAGCAGCAGAGCTGGGGAGACTCCCCTTTCTCCCCCGGGAGGAGCAGCGTGGGAGCGCAACGCAGGGATCTGCTGGGTTTGGAGACTCCACACGGGGTCGGGTGCCAGAGATAGAAACGCTCGGTCACAGGCCGGGTGAGCATGGAGTGTGGCCGGAGACTGGGGAGATGGGAGTGACTGCTTCTCTCTGGGGGCACACTGAGGAGCGGGGCCCCGAGTTCTCAGCTCCTCTGGGCAGAGAGTGGGAGGCCACCATTTTCACCCTGGTCCTCCAAAGCTGTACCGAAGAGCTTGCAGGGAACAAAAACTCCTGAGAGCAAACCCGAGCAGCTTGCTTAGCCGGGACCGACAAGGGCAGAGCAATTCTGCCTCCAGCAAAGACATTTGGGAACCACGGCAACAGGCCCCTCCCCCAGAAGATCCGCACGAACAGCCAGCAAGCCAAGACCAAGTTTACCGATCAAGGAGAACGGGAGAACTCCAGCGCTAGGGGAATACTACACATAGAATTCATGGCTTTTTTACCATGATTCATTAGTTTCTCAAAGTTAATTTTTTTAACTGTTTTTCGTTTTTTTTTCAATTTTTCTTTTTCCCTTTTTCAACCAACATCTTATCAATCGCTTTTTTAAAAAAACATTTTTTATTTTTCATTTTTAGAGTCATATTTTATCCCTTCATAGTAGTTACCCTTATTTTTGGCATATATATATAAGTTCTTCTCTCTTTAAAATTTTGATATACAGTTTCTTCGAAGAGATCAAAATATACCCTAAATCACTAGTGTATGGCTTTGTTCTAGTCTCCTACGTAATCACAGTCTCTCCCATTATTTTTTCTTTTCTTTTTTTTTAGATCTTCTTTCTTCTTTCAAACAACTTCTTATCTTATCAATTCAGTTTATAAAACCTTTTATAATTTTCATCTTTACAGTCATCTTCCATCCCTTCATTGTATCAACCCTTATTTTGTACATATATAAGTCTTTCTTCCTTTAAAATTTTAGGAGGCACTTTCTTCTAACAGACCAAAATACTGTGTGGCACTGATCTATGCACTAGGCTGATCATATTTGATCATATTCTGTTTTTTTGGTTTTGTTCTGTTTTTGTTTGTTTTTATCTTTTTCTTTTTCTTTTTCTTTTTTTTCTCTTTCTTTTTTCTTTCTTTCCCTTTCTTTTCCCCTGGTTTCAGGTCTTTTCTGATTTCTATAGAGTATATTTGCTGGGGACGTTGTTAACCTGTTAGCATTTTGTTCTCTCATTCATCTGTTCTCCTCTGGACAAAATGACAAGACAAAAAACATCACCTCAGCAAAAAGAACAAGAGGTAGTACCGTCTGCCAGGGACCGACTCAATACAGACATTAGCATGATGTCAGACCTAGAGTTCAGAATCATGACTTTAAAGATACTAGCTGGGCTTGAAAAAGGCGTGGAAGTTATTAGAGAAACGCTTTCTGGAGAAAAAAAGGAATTAAAATCTAACCAAGTCAAAATTAAAAAGGCTATTAATGAGGTGCAATCAAAAATGGGGGCACTAACTGCTAGGATAAATGAGGCAGAAGAGAGAATCAGCGATATAGAAGACCAACTGATGGAAAATAAAGAGGCTGAGAAAAAGAGAGATAAACAACTACAGGATCACGAGGGCAGAATTCGAGAGATAAGCGATACGATAAGACGAAACAACATTAGAATAATTGGGATCCCAGAAGAAGAATCAAAAGAAAGAGGGGCAGAAGTTATATTGGAGCAAATTATAGCAGAGAACTTCCCTCATGTGGGGAAGGAAACAGGCATCAAAATCCAGAAGGCACAGAGAACCCCTCTCAAAATCAATAAAAATACGTCAACACCCCGACATCTAATAGTAAAACTTAGGAGTCTCAGAGACAAAGAGAAAATCCTGAAAGCAGCTCAGGAGAAGAGATATGTAACCTACAATGGTAGAAACATTAGATTGGCAACAGACCTATCCACAGAGACCTGGCAGGCCAGAAAGGACTGGCATGATATCTTCAGAGCACTAAACGAGAAAAATATGCAGCCAAGAATACTATATCCAGCTAGGCTGTCATTGAAAATAGAAGGAGAGATAAAAAGCTTCCAGGACAAACAAAAACTAAAGGAATTTGCAAACACGAAACCAGCCCTACCAGAAATATTGAAAGGGATCCTCTAAGCAAAGAGAGAGCCTAAAAGCAGCATAGATCAGAAAGGAACACAGACAATATACAGTCACAGTCACCTTACAGGCAATACAATGGCACTAAATTCCTATCTTTCAATAGTTACCCTGAATGTAAATGGGCTAAATGCCCCAATCAAAAGACACAGGCTATCAGATTGGATTAAAAAATAAGACCCATCCATATGCTGTCTGCAAGAGACTCATTTTAGACCCAAAGACACCCCCACATTGAAAGTGAGGGGGTGGAAAACCATTTACCATGCTAATGGACACCAAAAGAAAGCTGGGGTGACAATTCTTATATCAGACAAATTAGATTTTAAAACAAAGACTGTAATAAGAGATGAAGAAGGACACTATATCCTACTTAAAGGGACTATCCAACAAGAAGATCTAACAATTGTAAATATCTATGCCCCTAACATGGGAGCAGCCAATTATATAAGGCAATTAATAACAAAATCAAAGAAACACATTGACAACAATACAATAATAGTGGGGGACTTTAACACCCCC
>NW_027397066.1:17949030-18015591 GCF_003265705.2 Callorhinus ursinus | reverse complement strand
AGAAATATTGAAAGGGATCCTCTAAGCAAAGAGAGAGCCTAAAAGCAGCATAGATCAGAAAGGAACACAGACAATATACAGTCACAGTCACCTTACAGGCAATACAATGGCACTAAATTCCTATCTTTCAATAGTTACCCTGAATGTAAATGGGCTAAATGCCCCAATCAAAAGACACAGGCTATCAGATTGGATTAAAAAATAAGACCCATCCATATGCTGTCTGCAAGAGACTCATTTTAGACCCAAAGACACCCCCACATTGAAAGTGAGGGGGTGGAAAACCATTTACCATGCTAATGGACACCAAAAGAAAGCTGGGGTGACAATTCTTATATCAGACAAATTAGATTTTAAAACAAAGACTGTAATAAGAGATGAAGAAGGACACTATATCCTACTTAAAGGGACTATCCAACAAGAAGATCTAACAATTGTAAATATCTATGCCCCTAACATGGGAGCAGCCAATTATATAAGGCAATTAATAACAAAATCAAAGAAACACATTGACAACAATACAATAATAGTGGGGGACTTTAACACCCCCTGACTGAAATGGACAGATCATCTAAGCAAAAGATCAACAAGGAAATAAAGACTTTAAATGAAACACTGGACCAAATGGACTTCACAGACATATTCAGAACATTCCATCCCAAAGCAACGGAATACACATTCTTCTCTAGTGCCCATGGAACATTCTCCAGAATTGATCACATCCTAGGTCACAAATCAGGTCTCAACTGATACCAAAAGATTGGGATTATTCCCTGCATATTTTCAGACCACAATGCTTTGAAACTAGAACTCAATCACAAGAGGAAAGTTGGAAAGAACTCAAATACCTGGAGGCTAAAGAGTATCCTACTAAAGAATGAATGGGTCAACCAGGAAATTAAAGAAGAATTAAAAAATTCATGGAAACCAATGAAAATAAAAACACAAATGTTCAAAATCTTTGGGATACAGCAAAGGCAGTCCTAAGAGCAAAGTATATAGCAAGCCTTTCTCAAGAAACAAGAAAGGACTCAAATACATAACCTAACCCTACACCTAAAGGAGCTAGAGAAAGAACAGCAAACAAAGCCTAAATCCAGCAGGAGAAGAGAAATAATAAAGATCAGAGCAGAAATCAGTGAAATAGAAACCAAAAGAACAGTAGAACAGATCAACGAAACTAGGAGCTGGTTCTTTGAAAGAATTAACAAGATTGATAAACCCCTGGCCAGACTTACCAAAAAGAAGAGAGAAATGACCCAAATCAACAAAATCATGAATGAAAGAGGAGAGATCACAACTAACACCAAAGAAATACAAACAATTATAAGAACATATTATGAGCAACTCTATCCCAGCAAATTAGATAACCTGGAAGAAATGGGTGCATTTCTAGAGATGTATCAACTACCAAAACTGAACCAGGAAGATATAAAAAACCTGAACAGACCTATAACCACTAAGGAAATTGAAGCAGTCATCAAAAATCTCCCAACAAACAAAAGCCCAGGGCCAGATGGCTTCCCAGGGAAATTCTATCAAACATTTAAAGAAGAATTAATACCTATTCTCCCGAAACTGTTCCAAAAAATAGAAATGGAAGGAAAACTTCCAAACTCATTTTATGAGGCCACCATTACCTTGATCCCCAAACCAGACAAAGATCCCATCAAAAAGGAGAATTACAGACCAATATCCTTGATGAACATGGATGCAAAAATTCTCACGAAAATACTAGCTAATAGGATCCAACAGTACATTAAAAGGATTATTCACCATGACCAAGTGGGATTTATCCCTGGGCTGCAAGGTTGGTTCAACATCCACAAATCAATCAACATGATACAATACATTAACAAAAGAAAGAAAAAGAGTCATATGATCCTCTCAATAGATGCAGAAAAAGCATTTGACAAAGGACAGCATCCTTTCTTGATCAAAACTCTTCAGAGTATAGGCATAGAGGGTACATACCTCAATATCATAAAAGCCATCTATGAAAAACCTACAGCGAATATCATTCTCAAGCTGAGAGCTTTTCCCCTAAGGTCAGGAATGCGGCAGGGATGTCCACTATCACCACTGCTATTCAACATAGTATTAGAAGTCCTAGCCACAGCAATCAGACAACAAAAAGAAATCAAAGGCATCCAAACTGGCAAAGAAGAAGTCAAACTCTCACTCTTTGCAGATGATATGATACTGTATGTGGAAAACCCAAAAGACTCCACCTCAAAACTGCTAGAACTCATACAGGAATTCAGTAAAGTGGCAGGATATAAAATTAATGCACAGAGATCAGTGGCATTCCTATACACCAACAACAAGACAGAAGAGAGACAAATCAAGGAGTCGATCCCATTTACAATTGCACCCAAAACCATAAGATACCTAGGAATAAATTTAACCAAAGAGGCAAAGGATCTGTACTCAGAAAACTATAAAATACTCATGAAAGAAATTGAAGAAGACACAAAGAAATGGAAAAACGTTCCATGCTCATGGATTGGAAGAACAAACATTGTGAAGATGTCAATGCTACCTAGATTAATCTACACATTCAATGCAATCCCCATCAAAATACCATCCACTTTTTTCAAAGAAATGGAACAAATAATCCTAAAATTTGTATGGAACCAGAAGAGACCCCGAATAGCCAGAGGAATATTGAAAAAGAAAAGCAAAGCTGGTGGCATCACAATTCCGGACTTCCAGCTCTATTACAAAGCTGTCATCATCAAGACAGTATGGTACTGGCACAAAAACAGACCCATAGATCAATGGAACAGAATCGAGAGCCCAGAAATGGACCCTCAATTCTATGGTCAACTAATTTTTGACAAAGCAGGAAAGAATGTCCAATGGAGAAAAGACAGTCTCTTCAACCAATGGTGTTGGGAAAATTGGAAAGCCACATGCAGAGGAATGAAACTGGACCATTTCCTTACACCACACACAAAAATAGACTCCAAATGGTTGAAAGACCTAAACGTGAGACAGGAGTCCATCAAAATCCTAAAGGAGAACACAGGTAGCAACCTCTTCGACCTCAGCCGCAGCAACTTCTTCCTAGAAACATCGCCAAAGGCAAGGGAAGCAAGGGCAAAAATGAACTATTGGGATTTCATCAAGATAAAAAGCTTTTGCACAGCAAAAGAAACAGTCCACAAAATCAAAAGACAACCGACGGAATGGGAGAAAATATTTGCAAATGACATATCAGATAAAGGGCTAGTATCCAAAATCTATAAAGAACTTATCCAACTCAACACCCAAAGAACAAATAATCCAATCAAGAAATGGGCAGAAGACTTGAACAGACATTTTTCCAAAGAAGACATCCAAATGGCCAACAGACACATGAAAAAGTGCTCAACATCACTTGGCATCAGGGAAATCCAAATCAAAACCTCAATGAGATACCACCTCACACCCGTCAGAATGGCTAGAATTAACAAGTCAGGAAACGACAGATGTTGGCGGGGATGCGGAGAAAGGGGAACCCTCCTACACTGTTGGTTGGAATGCAAGCTGGTGCAACCCCTCCGGAAAACCGTATGGAGGTTGCTCAAACAGTTGAAAATAGAGCTACCGTACGATCCAGCAATTGCACTACTGGGTATTTACCCCAAAGATACAAACGTAGGGATCCGAAGGGGTACGTGCACCCCGATGTTTATAGCAGCAATGTCCACAATAGCCACACTGTGGAAAGAGCCAAGATGTCCAACGACAGATGAATGGATAAAGAAGAGGTGGTATATATACCCAATGAAATATTATGCAGCCATCAAAAGGAATGAGATCTTGCCATTTGCAACGACATGGATGGAACTGGAGGGTGTTATGGTGAGTGAAATAATTCAATCAGAGAAAGACATGTATCATATGACCTCGCTGATATGAGGAATTTTTAACCTCAGGAAACATACTGAGTGTTGCTGGAATGGTGGGGGGTGGGAGGGATAGGGTGGCTGGGTGATAGACATTGGGGAGGGTATGTGCTATGGTGAACACTGTGAATTGTGCAAGACTGTTGAATCACCGATCTGTACTTCTGAAACAAATAATGTAATATATGTTAAGAAAAAAAAAAGAAGAAGAAGATAGCAGGAGGGGAAGAATGAAGGGAGTAAGTCGGGGGGAAGACGAACCATGAGAGACGATGGACTCTGAAAAACAAACTGAGGGTTCTAGAGGGGAGGGGGGTGGGGGGATGGGTTAGCCTGGTGATGGGTATTAAAGGGAGAATGTTCTGCATGGAGCACTGGGTGTTATGTACAAACAATGAATCATGGAACACTACATCAAAAACTAATGATGTAATGTATGGTGATTAACATAACAATAAAAAATTTAAAAAGGAATGATGGAGAAACCTGCAGACATGGGGGAATATTCTCCTATAACTTAAATACTTGGTGGAAAATTAAAAAAAAAGTCTTGGGATGACATTTTTAAAATAACAAGTTAAATAACTTGGGGTGATAAATATGTTCTTAAGAGTACACATTTTGTAATAACAATAATTATTACCATTGGTTGAGAGCCTACTGTGTGCCAGGCAATTGCTGGTTGGGGGTGATTACATATCAGCTCATTAAATGGAATCTTTACAATGACACTGTCAGGGATAAGTGTTAATCTACTTTTATAGATGAACAAACTGAGAGTTTGGGAGGTTGAACAATTTGCCAAAGGCCCCTCATCGAATAATTCGCAGAGCTGAAATGTAAGCTTAGTTATATGCTACTGCAAGTTTTTCGTGTCTCTCCTGTGTTGCTTTTCCCTTATCTATATCTACATTAACTAAGACACAATCTTTTTAAAGGCATTTAAATAATGCAATGATTAAAAAGGCATTAGCTGATTTCTCTCTTTTTTTTTCTTGAAATGACATTTTTCTTTTTTTTTCTTTATCCTTCCCAAAAGGAAATAGAAACATTAGCTTACTCTTTAATGCTCAATTAACTGCTGTGGGATTGTACCTGAAGAGATCAGTAAGACCTCCAGGCAGATGTCATTGATCCAACTCTAGTGTCATTCTGTGCCTGTCCATATGTGTGATGTTAGAGAGAAGGTTTTGTTTGTGGGGATCACAAAGCCATCATCCATCCGACTCCCTGGGTTCTGACTGGCTCTCACCTGCAGCGCTTCCCACGAATGTCTTCCTTGGCCTGTTATTATTTTTAATTGCGCACAGGGTGCTTTTTACTAGTAAAGTTCTTGCCAATCAAGATCATCAGCGCTACCTCAAAGGAGTCCCAGAAAACTGATTAGTAAATTAAGCTCCACTCCCTGACAAGAGGCAGGATAGGGGGTGTCTGGGCAGTGTCCAAGGTCATAGGACCTATTGGCTCCTGCAGGGACAGCATGGAGACCTTTCGAAGAATCTATGCAAGTTCTGAGTACCAAAGGTGAGGAAAAGGTTCTGTATGGTATGACAAGCAACCACTGTGAGTCAGAAAGCCCTGAACTCACAGACCTCATCAAATACCAAAATAGTAGTAGCAGCATTCTGCTTGGTTCCAGGAAATATTAGTTACTTTGTGATCTTGAACAAATGACTTAGCTAGCCTCTCTGAAACTCAGTCTTCTCATCTGTATAATAGGAGCAATGACCTCATCTCACTGCTTTGAAAATGAAGTGATATGATGGTATCAGTTAACACTCTTTTTGTTCCAAGTGATAGAAAACCAATTGAATTCAGGTGAAGCAGAAAGAGCATTTCATTATAAGTAAAAGATCATGCGTGCAGCTGGGTCTGAGGAAAAACTGGAATTAGAAGCTTTAGTCACACTCTAAAACTCTCCCTGTTTCTTGTCTCCACTTACCTCGATGCACCTGCAGCTCCCCTTCGTACGACTCCTTAGCTTCCGTGACAGAACATAGCCACCAATGGCTTACAAGGCTATATTCCCCTGCCCAACCTAGGCTAAGAGACAAAGTGGCCCAAATTCTAAATCTCGGTGAAGAACTGGGATTGGCCCAGTTCATGTCATGTGCCTACATTTAAACCAACCAATCCTGTGTTAACAATGAGGGGTATTATATTCTACTTACATGGTTGTCCCTGTGGTAAGCCTGAGGATAAGAAGAGGTGGATATTTCTTGAAGAAAAGGGAGTAATTACTAGAAGAGTTTCACCAAGATTAAATAATTGGTGTCTACTACAACAATATATAAGAAATTGCTATCACTATACCCACTCCAGAAGAGATAACACTTATCTTTTTTTGTCAGTAAGTAGATTTCTACACATTTGAAAGGCTACGTTTTTAAAATGTAAAGCAAATATAATATTATGTGCTAATTACAATGAATATAGATCATCTAAGGTTAAAAATCAGAAGAGAACATACATACTGTGAACAATTAATGTTTTAAGTGCCTGGTATCTTTTTCCATCTGTTTAAAGACACTATTGAAATTCAACAAGTAGAAAAACAGAATTTTGTTTCTAATCCTATCTCCTCCCCTGCCCCTCAGAAACTCAGATCTTCTCACATTTTCCACTTTCACCTTCAATTATTTTTCTATGTTTAAGTTGTCTTAGTTTGTGGGTTGACTACCTTTTTTTACTGTTAAAGATCTAAGGGACTGTATTAAATACTTGAAACTATTTCAAAGAACAATGAAATGCCCTTATGTTAGTACTAAACAGAGTACCATGCTGGAAATGAAGAAAGTCAGTTTCTATTTTTCTCTCTTTTCCCAAAAATACACAGAACAATTTTGGACAAGTCATTTGTGGTCCTCATACCATCTGCCTGTTGGTAACTAGCTTACTTTCCTCTTGGAATGAAGCTGGGAATATCAATGGATTAACTATGAATAGAGCCATTTACAGGGAGAGGGGGGAATGGAATCTCAGAAAACTAGACATTTCCTTTTTTTCTTTTTTTTAATCAGAAAGTGAATTCTTACCTAGAGAAAGAATTTCATTTGGTTCAAATCATAGGAATCCAGTTGCCCTCTGCCAATAAACTCCAAGCCAGAGTGAGGGATTGAGTACAATATATTTTAGGGTTGGGAAGGAGACCATTTTGTGTCACTTTCCAGAATTCCTTCTGGCTGATTTCAGTATATTACTGATTAATTTTGAATAGAATAATTCTATGACCTTTCAAATAGAATGATGAGAGAGAAGTGTGCCTATCATGGTAAAAAAAAAGGAAATTGAAAGTCTCATTTTTGCATTGGATTTTGTTTCTGTGTCTATGATTCCTTTATAGGGAGGAGAAATTAAATTTACAAAGCAACAGTGTTCCAAGTAGATGCTGGAATGGGGAAATTAACTGGTGTCAAAATATGTGTTGCCAGTTAAAGATTATTCTTTCACATTTGTTTTCAAATATGAAAAGAATTCCATGGGGAAAGAGCAGTTGTCAGAATAATAACCGTGTCTTGAAATAAAATTCACAGATTCTATATGACAAAAACATGTTCCTAAATGGCTCTGTTTGGTTGCAGCTTAAATGAAACATACAGTGATGGAAGACTCATTTTAGGCCGAAACTCATTGAAGGCCATTTTAATGTGTATTGCATAAATACTTAATTTTGATCCTTTAAAAATTCTGTCAATTCATTTCTTGATAGTTAGCATATTAAAATATGTAAATAGGCATGATGCAGTTGTTCAGTGCTAATCTTTTTGTAATAACTAATGTTCTCTTTCAACAGCCACCACCCTCTGTTCATGTCACCTTCACCCAGGAGTCACAAAATACGGAAAACAGTCTCTTCCTTGATTAAATTTTAGGAGGTTGAAGCTAGGCCAAAATCCTCACCTTCCTCTTTCCTAAATACTTTTTCTCCTCTCTCTTAATTACATGGCTTTACACTGATTTACATGAATTTCAGCTTTCAAAATCATTGATCTTTGCTGAATGCAAATAGGCACATGGGAAAATTATATTAAGTTTGCACAATTGATCTTTCATCATTTCAAATGGTACCTTTGAACAGTTCCTGAAATGTCTGTCTGAAATACTCCCAGCGCTGAGTGTCATCAAGAGATGCAGGGTCACCCTGGGGAAACCCATTCTCAGTGATGTAAATTACAGGGTTATTATACGCATCCTGGAACAAGAGAGCAGAAGTTTTATTCCAGTTTTATTCCAAACAGATGTAAAAAAAAAAAAAGACTCATAAAATCAGGTGCTTTACCATCTATCTTCTCTAAGCTACAACCCCAAACTAGTTTTCATCAAATTGCACTGACCCTATTAACTTAATTTTCCACACACTGACCTTTTATGACTAACAATGGAAAAGCAAAACTGTGCAAATGTCCATGAAGACAGTCAAATGACTCTTGTCATAATGAGAAGACAGAAATATCTTTCTTCCAGCAGCATCTGCTGATTGTCACTACTCTTTAACCCCTTGGTCCCACCAACAGCTACACTCTCTATCCCCCCACAGCAAGGGTCCTAAAAATCATTAACTTAAAATTTTAATTTCAGCTACCTGGACTCCATCCAGATAGCAGAGGTCCAAAAAGGATCCAGCTATTTCAGTCCTTAATATGCCTTTTAATAATTACAGTTGTGACATCAGCCTGGAAAATATGTCCAAGCTATTCCTATGCCCACAACTGACTTTAACAGAGAATCCCAACTTTAATCATGGTATTGAAGCCCCTTATCAGCTAGTTACTTCTCACCAACTTAAATCCTAATCTCTCTTCCCAAGCCAACAAATGTATAACCTACTGCCTAAAATCATGCTTTTTCCAAGTTCACATATATGTCTGTCTTCCCATTTCTACATATTTGGGTACACATGAACAGAAACTATGTGTTTTACCTTAGTGTTTACAGTACTTTACGTATTCCCCATGGCACCACGTAGATCCAATCCAAACTTCTTATCCAAGTTGGGTCTGGAAAAACTTGAATCTCCACATCCTGGAAAAAACCCAGTTCTTTCTTATTCTCCTGGTACTTGACTAAGCGAGTTGTATAATAATGCACAGCAAAGAAATCAGCAGTGCCTTTATTCATTCTCTTCTCTTCTTCTGTAAATTCTGGAAGCCTTGATGATGGATAGCCTTGCTTTTTACTCACGAAGGCAATCTGGGACTTGACAACTTCCGGATAATCACCAACAGTAAATATGGGTTTAGCAAAGAAATCCAAGCAGAAAGCAAGGGCTCTTTTAGCAGCTTCCTGGTCAGACACTGAGTTGGGATCTGCCGGTTCCACCCAGGTAGCAAAAATTGCTAGGGACACCACACCCTTCTGCACTTTTCAGAATAAGGAATCATAGCTGTGCCAGGATCTGGCGTGAGCTTTAATCAAATTATGAGCTGCCTGATAACCTCCAGTTCCAAAGTGAGGTACACCAGGAGGATATATTCCAAAGTCATATGCCAGCAGGGCAAAAACATTAGGCTCATTTATGGTGATCCACCACTGGACTCGATCTCCAAAAGTACTGAAGCAAAACCGGGCATATTTATCAAAGGATTCAATGATTGCCTCTGACAACCAACCTCCTTTGTCTTCTAAGGCCTGAGGCAAATCATAGTGGTAGAGGGTCACTATAGGCGTAACCGCATTAGTTAACAAATCATCAATGATCTTGTTGTAATAGTCAATTCCTAGGAGAAAAACAAAAGGGAAGTACTGAAGAAAAGTTATTTTTAGAACACTGACAATAAGTAAAGACAAGGAAAAGATAAGGAATAATTTCCTAAATAACTTTATCCAAAATAAGGTTTGTTACTTCCTACATATATATCATCAATTAAAGTTTGGAAGGAAACATTCAAAATTCCAAGGAAGAATCGGGGGATTGGGGTATGTCAAAAGACGTGGAACACATATGTTCTGACAGGGATACATTTGGGCAAGTTGCTACCACATAAATTTGTGTTATGGCCACACTTACTGAATTTATTTTGTTTGTATGCTTGATTTGTCTCTTAACCCCACTAGACTACAAGCCTCATAATAACTGGGGCCTTATCTAATTCACTTCTGGTTCCCCAAATCCTGGAACAATACTAGGAATTCAGTAGATACTCAATAAATATTAGTTGAACGACTGAATGGTTCTCGGTGGTATTAAATATAAAGTAACAGAACTGATGGCTGCCTGGGTGCTTCTCCAGATATATCAGTCTTACAAGTCTAAAAAGGAGACCCACTGAGCATGAATAAGAGCTCCCAGAATGTGGGTTACAAGGGCAGTTGGCCAGAGGCTTGGCATGTTAAGGAACATGGTTGGGGACTTTGCTTCAAGATCCTGACGTAGTCCATGAGAATGCATAGCCACCCCTTGCTCTCAGCTAATTCTCCAGCACTGCAAGTGTGTTGGAGAATTTTTAGGATTGAGGCAGGGTTCAGAGAAATGTTATTAACTTAGAGATACTCTGCCTCAGAAATCAATGCCAAGAAGATGTTGGGTCCAACCTAATAATAACTCCTAACTGGAAGAGACTTACTGGGGAGAGACCAGTATTAGTGCATCATGTGATTTTTATGTCTAAGATTATGGAAGAAACTGAAGCTCAGGAGAGAGAAGCTATCCTATTTCGACATTGTTTCCTGGATAATAATTGTAAATTCATATGTAGAATTGTGTTGCTTTCAAAGTTTGTCTAGAAGTACGGTCCCTTCCTCTCTCTTTTTTTAACTTAGTATCCTCTAATTAAAAACCAGTTCAGACATTTGAATTAGTTTCATTAAATCATTAATTTATTCATCCCTCAAATACACATGTATAGAGAAGCTACTATATGCTGGACTTACAAACATATGTAAGATATATACTGTCCTTGGCCTAAGGGAGCTTCAATTTTAATAGGGACTACAAAAAAATTCATAAACAATTATAATACAGTATTATATTGGTAAAGATAAAGTGCAGAATACCATTTAAGCATAGGATATGGAGTACCCGTTCCAAACTGAGAATATTTGAAAATCTATTTTGAAAGCAATATAGCATCATGATTTCTCTCTTTTTTTAAAAGATTTTATTTATTTATTTGACAGAGAGAAACGCAGTGAGAGAGGGAACACAAGCAGAGGGAGAGGCAGAGGGAGAAGCAGTCTTCCCGCTGAGCAGGGAGCCCGATGCAGAGCGAGCCCAATGTGGAAGGAGCCCAATCCCAGGACCCTGGGATCATGACCTGAGCCGAAGGCAGATGCTTAACAACTGAGCCACCCCGGTGCCCCAGCATCATGATTTCAAAAATGAACTACAGCAACAGGCTACCGACATTCTACCCCAATTCCTTCACCTACTTCAGTGACCTTAGGCAGGTTACTTTATCTCTCTGAATTATCTTTCCCTGTCTGTAAAATGTGGACAGTAATAGAAACCTACTTCAATAATTTATTCCAAGAGCTTAAAGAGTTGATAAATTGAACATGGTTAGAATAGCTCTTGGCATAAGGTAAGGGCTCAGTACAGGTTAGCTATGATTTTAATAATCATTGTTATTATTGTCATTAGTGACATCTAAGCTGACAGTCAAATGATGAATATAAATTACTCATGTAAGGGAAGGAAGAACAAGTGATCCAAGAAGAGAAAAAAAGGAAACAAATACATGAAAGAGTAAAGGAGGTGTGAAAATAAACAAAGACCACCTAAATGTGAGCAGTCTATTTATTCAGAGTTTGCTGTACCAAGGGAGTCAGCCATCATCCACTGCGTTTGACAGATACTCAAAGGCTGTCAGGGAAGAGGGGAAGCTTTATAGTGGCAAAAAGGAGTGGAAGGGGAAGGCTTCAGTCACCTTCTGATTGGAAGTTTTTGGCACAGGGAGGCTGGAGGTGAGATAACTAGAAGAGGGGCATCCCAAGCAATCACTTATTTGGCTTTCTGTGGTTGGTCCTAAGTTGGAAGCAGGTAGCAGGGGAACAAACCACCACCAACAACAACAAAAAACAGAAAAGTTGGCAGATGTTGATCAAGTTCTGATTATTCTGGACCAATTGCTGCAGAGGCTGTGGTTTGGCTTCCTAGGTTTCTTTTGTGGATCAGAGTTTTATTATCACACATGGACTGGCCATTGTTTGCTTGTACATTGTAATTTAGCCAAGTATGTCTCTATCGGGGAACTCTAAGTTCAGTATAATGAGAATGTATAGCTGAGCAAAGAAAGAATAAGAATGGTAAGAGGTAAGCAGGGTAAGCAGACACCAAATTATGCAAGGTCATGTGTTATCTATCTATCTATCTATCTATCTATCTATCTATCTATCTGTCTGTAAGAGTGGATATTTTTAACAACAGCTCACTTTTTTTGCAAACCAGAACATAATGTGAATCATGCATAACAACTCCATACTTGGAAGACCCATTTGTATGCCATTACTCACTTGATAAACAGAACACACCAGCCCCAAAAAGATGTCCATGCCCTAATCCATGCAACATGTGAATATGTTACTTTACATAGCAAAAAGGATTTGCAGATGTGATTAAGGTTAAGTATCTTGAGATGGGAAGATTTCTCTAGATGGTTCAAATGGGCCCAATCTAACTACACGAGTCCTTAGAAGTGAAAGAGTAGAGCAGAGGAGTGGGTCAGAAAGGTAGAACAATAGAAGAGGTAGGAGAGAGGTAGCAGCTTAAGAAGGACTCAACCCACTATTGCCAGCTTTGAGAATGGAAGAAGGGAGCCACCTGCCAAGGAATGCAGGTGGCTTCCAGAAACTGAAAATGGCCCTCAGTTGATAACCATCAAGGAAATGAGGACTTCAGTCCTACAACCACAAGAAACTGAATTCTTCCAGCAGTTTCAATGAGCCAAGAAAGACTGTCCTCTAGATCCTTTGGAAAGAAATGCGACCCTGGAGGCATCTTAGTTTTAGCCTACAGAGACCCATGTCAGACTTCTGATCTCCATAACTCTAAGGTAATAAATTTGTGGGCTTTTATTGAAATATAATCGATATACAAGGTTATATTATTTTCAGGTGTAAAATTTGTGCTGTTTTAAGCAGCTAAGCTTGTGATAATTTGTTGAAGCAGCAATAGAAAACTAATACATTCACAAAAATTTATAAAGTTGTTCTAATCTCTCTCAATGAAAGAACATTCCACCATCCCATCTCTGAGCCTTGGGAAGCCCACATGTCCTCACTAGTAAAATGTAATATCCAAAGATGGTATGATGGAATCATTTTGGAATTTTCATAGCTAATTCCTTCCATTGACTCTGAATATAAAAATAATATCAGCCTTCATTTACTGTATTCATACTATAGGTACCAAATGTCACACATTTTGTTTAATCCTAGGCCTGAGCCCAAGAGGTGGGCATTTTTATCCTCGCTAAGCATCTAAGAAAACCGAGATTCAGAGAGAGTGAATACCAGACTTAAGCAATAATGTTGTCACATGGCATTACCAGCATTTAAACCCAGTAACCCACTCTACTTCACTACAAAGCCTGAACTTGTCCTACCATGACATTCCACTTCCCATGGATGTTTCAGAATCAGAAACATGGTGACTCTGTTTTACTAGTCTTCACAATCACCTATTTTGAAGCTGATTCATAATATCAGATCCTTTTTTTTTTAATTTTTGGAGGAAACAGTGATTTATCTCTTGTAAGCATCATTAGATATGGCACAATCATTAATGATGGCAATCAATGTAATTCCAACAACATGATAATCTTTAGTTGAATTGAAGATTTAAAAAATTTTAAATAAGATTTTTTTCTCACTTATCAGCTTGGCAGAGCAACAAAGCATTGCATAATTAATATTTAACATCCCCGAATCAAGTACTTCTGGTTTGCACAGAGCGCTTCTGGCTTGGTGCTCTAATGAAACAGTGAAGTGAGGTTTTTAAGAGCAGAGCTCCAGAGTTAAACAGTTCTGCCAAAGACTCATGGAATCATGGACAAATCACTTGGCCTATCTATGCCTAAGTTTCCTTATCTGCAAAAAGGGCATATTATTAGTGCCACCTCATGAGTGTTTTGAGTATCAAATGAGAACAAACCATGAAAGGGTTCTTTAGCTCTATCAGCACAATTCACTGGTAACTAATTCTCTGAACAAATGTATATTTTTAAATGACCATTTCTTACCAATCTAGGGATCTTGAAACTTTTTCTTTTTAAAGATTTTATTTATTTGACAGAGAGACACAGTGAGAGAGGGAACACAAGCAGGGGGGAGTGGAAGAGGGAGAAGCAGGCTCCCACGGAGCAGGGAGCCTGATGCGGGGCTCGATCCCAGGACCCTGGGATCATGACCTGAGCTGAAGGCAGACGCTTAATGACTGAGCCACCCTCGCGCCCCAGGATCTTGAAACTTTGACAGTATATTTGAACCTTGCTCTGCCTCTAGTATTTAGGACAAAACTGATTAAGTATTAAAACTTCCATAGCCTTCTTTCATAGTTACTATCACTTTCTCTGATTTATTTAAGCCCATTTCTTCTTGTTTGCTGTGGTCTCAAATGGCCATCCCAACTGCCAAAGCTACTTTATAGTCCTGGTTCCAAACCAATCAACTCAGACTCTCAACTCCTTGATTCCAAACATCTCTGTGAGGTGAAGACAATTGGGCAAGATTCTCTTTTTCCATGAGGAAATACGTCACAATAATACGTCACAAGGAAAGAGGTGTCTCCCTTGTTCAGTCAGCTATAGCCAGGAGCAGAGCAGGTTTATGTAGAACAAAAAAATGGGGGAAATTCCCTTAGAAGAGGAAATGGCTAGGACTTGCAAAGATAATGTCTCAGTACAGAAAATAACTGAACTGGAATCTCGCTAGTCAAACTATAAATGTCTTCATGTAGAATTAATTTTGGTCAAGTGCCTACCATGTATCACACACGATAACTAGGCCACTCCCCTCTAGACTCTACCACCAATTAATTTCTTTAATTGCCCTACATTCTCTTTGCACACTGCCTGGATTAGTCTCTGCTGCTGTAACAAATTACCATAATCATAGTGGCCTAAGCCAACACAAGTTTATTATCTTATAGTTCTGGGCATCAGATATCCAAAATGATTCTCACTGAACTAAAATCAACATGGCAGCAGGGCTAACTTCCTTCTGGAGGCTCTCAAGGAGAACCCAATGCTTTGCCTCTTCCAGCTTCCAGAGGCTGCCTGCATTCCTTAGCTCATGGCCCCTTCCTTTATCTTCAAAGCCAATAGGGTAACATCTTCTCTCCTCTCAGTCTGACTTCTGTTTCAGTTCCTGTATCTTCTTTCTGACTCTTATTGTCTTGCCTCCCTCTTGTAGGGACTCATGTAATTACAAGGGGACCATCCAGATAATCCAGGATAATCTCCCTATCTCAAGATTTTTAGTGTAATAACAGCTATAAAGTCCCTTTTACCACGTAAGAAAATGTATTCACAGTTTCTAAGAATTAGGAGGAACATCTTTGGGGAGATATTATTCAGCCTAACGCACTGCCCAATATGGAGTAAGAGGGTAATAAATGTTTCTTTAGTTATTTACTTTATCATTCCTGCTAACTGGGCTCATATTTTAAATACTAAAGTGAATAAGAAATTCCATATAAACATTCCTTTTTTTTTTATTTCCAATACTTGGATCACCTACTAATCATGTGAAACTTGCATTTGTGGCAGATAGGAAAATTCACTTGAACAGCTGAGAACTACAGAAATATGTGATTTCAGTTGCCAGCTCAATTTCTTCTTGTTAAACCTCGAAAATTTGACATTTGAAAGAGAAAGGCTGTGTAACAATTCCACTTCATAAAATATTCTTCCAGTTTGGGAACATAGGATTTTACAAGTTTCCAAATGTCCTCTAATCAAGCTTTAAAATAGGGAGTTGAACACACACAAAAAAATGGGAGTGCCTTGTAAAGGATGGTGACAAGGGTTTTCCAATTCTTTACATGCTCTTTGAGAAAATGTTTAAACAGAAAAAACAAGTGATGCCCTTTCTGAGTTAAAACAGTTCCAGTTGCTTCAACAGATTGAGCAACCACTTACTGAAATTCTGCCTCCTAGAAGTACCCCCAGTGCCCTCTTATTCATGGAAAAGTCTGTAATATTAATCAGCTATGATTCTACAAAAACTGGGGCCAAACATAAAGAGTTCAGCGCTGGGGCACATGAGCTCCACATGATATGTGCATGAGTGATCTCCCCACACTGTTCAAGGGGCCCCAGTATTTCCAGTCTCCCCACCACCACCCTCCAGCTTTTCTGCTGCCCTGCTCCTGGACTGCTGTGCTCCATGAACTTCTGTATATCTCAAGTTCATTTTAAATAGCTTGGTATGTTGACATAGTGGTACAGTAATCCCCTATCTTGGGGGCAAATGTGTTCAGAATTTTTGGATTTTTAGAAAGGAAATACAGAGTAAATACCATATATTAAGTTAACCTTCCCAGTGGGTCTGGGTCAGTCTCCCTTAATATTTCTGCAGCAAAATCTGTAAATATTCTTACCAAGTAGAATTACCTGAGATTATAAAAAAAAATTTCACAAGGGTTTAACATCCAAAATATATAAAAAACCCATAAAGCTCAATATCAAAACACAATCTGATTAAAAAATAGGTGGGGAACCTCAATAGACACTTTTCCAAAAAAGACATACAGATGGCCAACAGGCACATGAAAAAAATGTTCAATGTCACTAACCATCAGGGAGATGCAAATCAAAACCACAATGAGATATCACCTCACACCTGTCAGAATGGCTATTATCAAGAAATAACAAGTGTTAGTGAGAATGTGGAGAAATGGGAACCCTCATGTAGTGTTAGTGGAAATATAAATTGGTGTAGCCACTATGGAAAACAGTATGGAGTTTCCTCAAAAAAATAAAAAATAGAACTACTGTATGATCCAACAACTCCACTTCCAGGTATTTACCTGAAGAAAACAAAAACACTAATTTGAAAAGACATATGAACCTCTGTGTTCATTGCTGCATTATTTACAATAGCGAAGATATGAAAGCAACATAAATATCTATCGATGGATGAATGGGTAAAGAAGATGTGGTATATGTGTGTATGTGTGTGTGTGTGTGTGTGTGTGTGTAATGGAATATTACTCAGCCATAAGAAGGAATGAAATCTTGCCATTTGCAACAACATGGGTGAACCTAGAGGGTATTATGCTAAATGAAATAAATCAAAGACAATTTCCATATGACTTATTTACAAGTGGAATCTAAAAAACAAATGAACAAATAAAACAAAATGGAAACTGTCTCGGTAGATACAGAGAACAAACTGATGGTTGCTAGAGAGGACAGAGGAAAGATGATGAGCAAAATAAGTGAAGGGGATTAAGAGGTACAATCTTCCAATTATAAAACAAATAAGCCATGGGGATGTCATGTGCAGTGTAGGGAATATGATCAATAATATTGTAATAATTTTGTATGATTACAGATGGTAACCAGATTTATTTTGGTGATCATTTAGTAATATTTATAAACATCAAATCACTATGTTCTATACCTGAAATTAATACAATATTGTATGTCAATTATTCTTCAATTCAAAAAAAAACTGTCCCATCAATTCAGGTTAGCTTTTGTTGACAAATTAGTTTTAGAATTAAACTTGCTAAAAAGGATACAGTATTCAAAGCTTTTTGGACTTTAGCATTTCAGATAAGGGGTTATGAACCTGTATTACAAGTTGGCAAGGGGGTGGCTGTTTTGTGTTGTTTTTTCAAAATTTTTCATTGTTTACCATCCAAATGGAAACTCAGTGAAAACTCCAAACTCCTAGAATCAGGAGGGTAGAGATTCAGTGGGTATAGTTAAGGAAAGACCATTCCAGGCAGGAGGAAGAGCTTAAGAAAATTCCCACAGAGGTGGAAAATTGCAGAGTATGTTTAAAAAGTAGAGGGTTATGTGCTTAGGGAATTACATGGAGCAATTGCATGGGTCATATGCATAGGGGAATTTCAGCCTGTAATGTTCCAGAGATGAATTAAGACTAAGTCAGATAAAATATGGAATGATATAAGAAGGAGTGTACACTATATGTTGAGTCTTGGGATGACTAAAATAATTTTTTATGAGGGGCACTTGGGTGACTCAGTCAGTTGTGACCGACTCTTGGTTTTGGCTCAGGTCATGATCTCGGGGTTGTGAGATCAAGCTCCCAGATTAGGGCTCTGTGCTCAGTGGGGAGTCTGCTTGGGATTTTTTTTCTCTCTCCTTTTCCCTCGTCTCCCCCTCTTCTCAAATAAATAAATCTTTAAAAAAATTTTTTTTAAATCTTGCTTTGTTTTTAGCAGGAGATGATACAAGCCAACATGACTGAGGCAAAGCTTTAGGCAAATTCCTGGGGTGGCATTTTGTACAAGGGATTAATGGACAGAGAACAAGTGAAAATAGGTAGACCCAGCAAGGGTATATCAAAAAGTCCTTGATGAGAATGATAAATCTCTAAAGCCGGGCAGAGGCAGAGAAAATGGCCAGGAGGGAGAAGTTAAAGAGACATAAGTGGAACGGATCATAGTTAGCAACCAATTAGATGCAGGAAGCAAAGAAAAGAGATTCAAAGATTACTCTTAGTTTTTAGTCCTTGGGGGTGTGATGGTGCTGGAGAAAAGAGAAGGTATAGATAGATGATGGATGAGGAAGGCGGGAAATTATTAGTTCACGTTGAAACTAAACAACAAATTAACTTCTGTTCAAAGTCAGAAAAAAAAAAAAAAAACTGGCCAGTGATGTCAAGAAAGTAGACATTCAACCAGCAGCAGTTAGTCAGGGGAGCTAATGTCTTTAGAATCGAGCAATGGACCTGCTAATCTTGCATTGTCCCTATCTGGGGGAGACATGAGGTGCAGCTGCGTTTCACAATGTCCAACTTAGCCCACCTTACAGAAAATGAACCTTGCAAGTACACAAGCCCAGCTAGCAGTTGTTATTGCAGGTTGTTCTTACTATGTAGGAAATTAGATAACTTACTCAAATGGAACTCCTGCCGATCAGTGAAGGCACAGCAGCTGAAAGGGATGAGCAAGCAGGTGCCTTCACTCAGGACTCTGCAAGTGCTCATGTTGCATTTCCAAGACCCTGACAGTCAACATCTCCTTAAATTCTGCACCTTAGGCACATCACTGGCCTCACCTAGTCCCAACCATAGGAGTAATGTGAAATATTTTCCAGGACAAAGTAGCGATAGAGGTTCTTTATTAAGAAACCTTTATGTTGTAGCACAGGGGTCACAAAACTTTTCTTGGGAAGTACCAGGTAGCAAATATTTTAGGCTTTGCAGGCTCTGTGATCTCTGCCCCAACTACTCAATTCTGCCATTGTAGTGGGAAAGCAACTACAGACTAAATGTAGTGAATGGGCATAGCTGTGCTGCAATAAAACTTTATTTACAAAAATAGGAGTCAGGCCAAATTTGGCCCTCGGGTCATAGTTTGCCAACCCTGGTGTATGGAAGGAACTAGCCAGACCTTAGGTTTAAATTCCAGATCCACCGTTAACAAAATACCTGGATTTGGACACGCACCACTGTAAAATGTGACTAATTATACCTTCCTCACTGACTGTGGGAATTAGAAAAAAAGTATGTAAAATGCCTCATAAATAAAAGGCATTCAAATAGGGCAGTAGTCTTTTTAATTACAAAACTTAAGAATAATAGCTAATACTTTTTGAATGTCTTTATGATATACCAGCTACTGTATAAAGCACTTTACAAAGATTATTGCATTTAATCTTCCAACAACTCTCTGAACTAAGAACTATTTGAGTATTCCTTTCTACTTGTGGGGAAACTGAGGCACAAAAAAATGCCTCAGAGATGCTTCCACAGATAGCAAGTGATATAGCTGGCCCTTTGTTCCCAGTTAAGCAGACTCCAGATGCTCGGTGCTAATCTCTGTGCTAAGTTAATTTGCTCCACTAATTCAGCTCCAATTGAAATGCCCAAAATCTTCTCAAGTTCTGCAGGGCTTTTTGTAACTCTTCACAGCATAACACGACTGAAAATAGTTTAATACATAACTTTTGGAAATTCACCTTCAGGTTAACACTCAGTAATATCTTCCATAAGTGAAACCCTTATTCCCACCCCTTCCTGCCCATCCATTTGTCCCCTCCCAACACATGTCTCCAGTTCAGGGAAAACAGAATTATTATTAAGAAAGCTAATGCAAACCCATTTCAAAAAATTTATCCTATAATCACCCTAAAAACTTGCAATTTCAAAGCTCCACTGCAGAATAGCATACTGGATTAATTATGCCAGACTGCAGCAATAACCTTGAATTAAAGCTGCAACCTTCTATTTTTAAGAAACACTTGCCTTTCTGGTTGATGAAACCTGTCGTCCCATCAGGTAACAGACGTGACCAGGAAAGAGAGAAGCGGTAATGAGTCAATCCAAGCTGTTTGATACATTTCAAATCTTCCTCCCACAGAGTGTAGCTGCCACAAGCTACATCGCCAGTCTGGTTCTTGAAAACTCTCTCTCCTCCCTGATGGGTGAATGTGTCCCAGACACTAGGGCCTTTTCCATCTGCATCCCAGTCTCCTGAGAAAAAGAAGAAAATGAAACAGTTACACTTTTGACATCAAGAGGCATATGTGGAATGTAAATATTTGTCACCAAAAGAACATACCTCATTAACTCAATGTACCATATTTATAACTTTAAAATATGCCTTTAAAATAACATGCATGAGTGAGTTCTGTGTTTAGCTGTCCCTGATCCCTGAAGCTGACTGGTGGCAAATGAAAAATTATTGCATAGTGCTGCTGCATAGCAGGCTTTCATGGTTCATTTTCTGAAGATTTCCCAGCTGGTAAACAGAGGCAGGCCCCAGCTTATGAATGTCTGAGTTGCAACTATCTCCTCCTGGCCATGACTGACAAGCCTTGTCCTTGTTGTGCCTGACAGAGTCTCAGGACCTTGTCTTTGTTCCTCTACACTTGAACTCCATTCTCCTGTTAGCTAACAGTGGAGCCTGCAATGGTCCAGTCAATTATTGTGGGGAGGGCACTAGCTTCTGCCATTGTTGACATATTAGTATCCTACCTTCGTTCATTCATGCCTCCATTAATTCCACAAATGTTATATATCAGGCTCTGTGCTGAGCACAGGAGACAACAGGGTGCACTCTGCTGGGCTTCCTGTCCTTGGAGAACTTAGCTATGGGCAATTACACAACAGCCGGGGCAAAAGCCTTGCCAGAAAACCAAGGAGGGGCATTCATCCAGATGTGGGCTACAGTCGGAGGTCTCTTAGGGAAATGACTTTTAGATGGACACCTAAAGGAAAAATTGGGTCATCAGGGTGAATTGCTGGGAGGTGGGAATGGGGATGAAATAGAAAAAAAGAGAAGTTGGATCCAAATAAGCCCACAGGAAAGAGAGAGTGTTGCACATTAAAAGAGCAGAAAGTAAACATTACATTACATTTGGAATATCTGTACACATAGAAATCTTATTTAAAATGTAGTTAGAATCCATTTTATGGTATAAAGGAGTAATTTTAAAAATCTCATGACTCCCGAATTTCACTTCTAGGTAACACCCTGGAGAAATGTTCATGTATTTTCACAAAAAGATTATGGGAGATCATTGAGGCAGAGATGTCTGTAATAACAAACTCCTGGAAACAACTCACATTCTACCAACAGTAGAACAGATAATTAATTTGAGGTATAGTCACACAGAGGAAACACGAATCAGCAGTTAAAGGGAAAGGATCAGAGCATCAGTAACCCTATGCTATAGATGGAATGTTTGTATCCCCCCAAATTTATGTTGAAATCCTAATGCCAATGTGATGGTAGGAGGAAGTAGGGTCTTTGGCAGGTGCTTAAAGTCATGAGGGTGGAACCCCCAGGAATGAGTTAGTGCCCTTATAAAAGACCCCACAGAGTTCCCCAGTTCCTTGTGCCATGTGAAAATGCAGATGTCTGTGATGCAGAAGAGGGCCCTCAACCAGCCATGCTATCACTCTCACCTCAGACTTGCAGCCTCCAGAATTGTGAGAAATAAATATTTGTTGTTTATAAGCTATCCAGTTTATGGTGTTTTATTATAGGCCTCCAAATGGACTCAGCCTCAAAACAATAAAGCTATACAACCAAAAAAAAAAAATTGAGATTTAAGAGAATGTATACAGGGATAAATGGTAGAATTTAGATTTTTAGGGCAGTAAAATTGTTCTACATGATACTGTAATGGTAGATATATTTATCAAAACCTTATAAACTGTGAACTTTAATAATAATGTATTGATATTCATTCATTGGTTGTAATGATTGCCTCACAGTAATGCAAGATGCTACTAGTAGTGGAAACTGGGGAATGGGGTATTTGGAAACTCTCAGTACGTTCTGCTCAATTTTTCTGTAAACCTAAAATTATTCTAAAATATAAAGTCTACTGATATTTTAAAGAATATATATGTTTATCATGTTTTGTATATTTCAAACATGTAAAACAATCCATGTATATTCTGAACATATACATATGAGATAAACATACAACATGCCTGGAAATTATCAATTCAGGCTAGTGGTTACCTTTGTGGAGAAAAAAGGGTAATAGAACCAGAAAAGAGTTTGACTGCACCTCTTCTGTTTCATTCCTTAAACTGGGTTAGGGGTACTTGGGGAGCTGTTTATTACACTATTCACAACTCTTTTTATATGCCTAAAATATTTCATAATGATTTTTAGATAAGAAAGAAGGTCACAGATAAACTAAACAATTACAGGAAGGTCTTTCAGGTCCTCATTTAGCATCTACTTACTCATATCTTGTGCACAATTCAAACTGAATAAGGTACTAGTTTTTAGACCAACAAAAGGACAGCACAGGCTACAAATTATGGGAAGGGACCATGGGGAGACAGCAGAGATGGTAAAAGAAGGAGTTCTGACAAAAGCAAAAATGACAGTTGAAATCAGGGTAGATACTAAGTATACAAAGAAATCATGAATATTAAAAAATTATTGTACTCTGAAGTAATAATTTAGCGGCAAAAGTGCGTCATTGATCTGGTGGGATAGTAGGTAACTCAAAAACAAAGTGAGAGAGGTAATTCAGAGGCACAAATGAGTAGCGATGCAGGCTTTTGTCCTGAGAGCATCTGCCCAGCCCAGATGATGTGAGCTGCCATTTTAATGGTCTTGTGGGACAAGGTGGAAAGGAGACAAAGTCTAAAGCTTACCAAGGATGGGAAGCCTCCACGAACATGCTTACATCAGGCTGGCAATGAAAGGGCTCCACACTCTGTACAAGAATAAGGAAGAAACAAACCCCACCTGCGAAAGAGACAACAAAGCAACCAGCTTGACCCACAGGTGGGTGGAAGGGACTCCTCAATGGTTGCAACAACGGTCCAGCCCTCCAACCATTGAATAAGTGTGAGAATGAAAGAAGATATTGTCAGACATATGAGCTCTCATTGGATACTGAGAAAAAACCTTCATCTCATTGGATACTACAGGAGGATACGTTTCACCAGAATAATCATGTAGACCAAGAAAGATAAAAATCTAGGATCCAGGAAACAGGTTTTCAGCAGAAAAAAATCAAGAAAGGGAAAGCTCCGGGCTAATGATAAAAAGAGACCTCCAAGGACATCCCTGTGCAGCAAACCCAGGGACTAACCAGCCCATGTAAGCACATCACAGGCTGTAGGAAATAGTTCTGCAAGAAGATTAAACTAATAGAATATCTAGTACGATTTTTTTAAAGATTTATTCTTTTATTTGAGATAGAGAGAGAGTGAGAGTGAGAGAGCATGAGTGGGGGGGGGAGGGGCAGAGGGAGAAAGAGATGCAGGCTCTCCACTGAGTGGGGAGCCTGATGAGGAGCTCAATCCCAGGACCCTGAGATCATGACCTGAGCCGAAGGTAGACGCTTAAACAACTAAGCCACCCAGGTGCCCCTAGTATGATTTTTTTAAATATAAAAACGTATTATGAGAGGCACCTGGGTGGCTCGGTTCATTAAGCAGCCAACTCTTGATTTCGGCTCAGGTCATGATCTCAGAGTTGTGATATTGGGCCCCATACGGGGCTCTGCACTCAGTGGGGAGTCTGCTGGAGATTCTCTCTCTCTCTCCCTCCCCCTCTGCCCCTCCCCACCAAATAAATGTTTAAAAATTTATTACAGAATTGTCAACATGCACAAAAGTAGACAGAATAATACAGCAAAGCCCTGTGTACCCATGGCTCAGCTTTAGCAGTTTTCAACATGGTGCCAATCTTGTTTCATTTGTATCCACCCAAGCGCCTTCATTCAATCTGTAAACATTGCAGTATGTGCTCTAACTGACAAGAATATTTTTTAATTGTGGTAAAATACACATAACGTAAGACTAACCATCTTAACTACCTCTAAGTATACAGTTCAGTGACATTAAGTACACTCATGTTGTTGTGAAACCATCACCACATCCATCTCCAGAACTCTTCATCTTGCAAAACTGAAACTCTATACCAAGTTAGCAGTAATTCCCCACTTTTTATGGTATTGGAATCGTACATGGGGGTCAGTGAAAGCAGAAAGGTAGAAGGAGAGAAAGTGGACAAATGGGTAAATCCTCACTTTTCACAGTGAGAAATCAATAGATTATGCCTACAACAGGACTAAAATCAAGAACTAATAATATAAGCATGTTTAAAATACAGTAGTCAATGCCAAAAGGATTAACTGAAACAGTTAAAGGGGTTTCCTCTAGGGAGAGGAACGTGGAAGGGGACCAGGGATTGATGGTTTCTGAAACAGTCTCATTTTGACTCTTTAAATTATTTTATTATATAAACTTGAATTAGCATGAAAATTAAAGAAATAATATTAAGTGAA
Source organism: Callorhinus ursinus (assembly GCF_003265705.2). Taxonomy (NCBI): domain Eukaryota; kingdom Metazoa; phylum Chordata; class Mammalia; order Carnivora; family Otariidae; genus Callorhinus; species Callorhinus ursinus. Next base: position 17,990,795 of record NW_027397066.1, on the reverse strand, counting down.
ACATTAGAAGAGGATGATAAATAAAGACATTAATAAATATATGGATAATCTAAACAAGCTCTTAACATATAAAAGGATAACAAAATGTCTATTTTGTGAGAATTAAAAGAATAGATAGAACTAAAATACTGAACCAAAACAACATATAAGCACAAAAGGGAGAAATCAGAGTTAAAGTGTTCTCAAGTCCAAACTGGAATTTATTGTTTTAAAGAAGAGTCCAATGCATCTATAGCAAAAGTTCTGTACCAGGCTCAATTCTACACATTATATATATGTTAACCCTTCACAAAAATAATATGAAGTAACGGCCATTATCACCCCCATTTTCAGATAAGGAAACTGAGTGAACAGGGTAAGTAACTTGCTCAGATTAGCATATACTAAAGCTGAGATCCTAACCCAGGCAATTGAATTTCAGAGCCCATACCCTTAACTGGCAGACTAGATGGGGAAAACTAAATAAATAAACTAAAAGAAGGATAAGAAAATCAGAAAAAATAAGCAAAGACAGGGTAAGAAAAATAAAAGCATAATCCATAAAATAAGATGGTATGACAAGATATAAATTATCACTTATAACAATATAAGTCAATGCACAGTATTCCTCAGATAAAAGACAAAGATTACCAGATCAGATATTTTTTTTTTTAAATATCGAGTGGTATACTGATTACCAATATACCTAAGATATAAAAATACAGAAAAATTTGAAAGTCAAAATATGGAAAAGATACCCCTGCCCCCTGCCCCACCATCAAAAAGTGAAGGACTTCAAGGAGAAACTAAGTGAGCATTCCTGGAGATAACATGGACCACTACATGATAGCACTATTTTAATTATGTATGCACCCAGGAGTCTGGTTTTCAAACATGTGAAGCAAAAATTAAGAAACTGAAAAGCTAAATTGACAAATCCATTTCCATGATAGATTTTGATTAAATTCTATCGAACATTTAAAAAGCAAAACAAACTAACAAAAAAACTCTACTCTTGCAGAAATTATTCCAGAAAATAAAAAATAATTCCTCAATTCATTTTATGTGGTTAGAATAACCTTGATACCAAAAACTTTCTGAGTAACTGAAAAAAGAGAGAATAAGGGTAACAGACATTAGTGATCTTGATCTAATGGATATGTATGACATTGCACAATAATAAATACTACAACTGAACAATATATATTTTGTTAAGAAGACAAAATTTTATGAAAGTTGAGCACAAATTAGTCCATAGATAAAGTCTCCATAAATTTCAAAAGTTGGGAGAAAGAGAGATGACAATCTTTCACCAATTTTATCAGAATTCAAACACTAAATAACATTAGAAACCTCCAAAAGTGGAGGGGTGTCTGGGTGGCTCAGTCAGTTAAACATCTGCCTTTAGCTCAGGTCATGATCTCAGGGTCCTGGGATGCAATCCCGTGTCAGGCTCCCCACTTGGCAGGGAGTCTGCTTCTCCCTCTCCCTCTGCCCCACCCCTACTTGTGCTCTCTCTGTGGCTCTCTCTCAAATAAATAAAATCTTAAAAAAAGAAAGAAAGGAAGGAAGGAAGAAGGAAAGGAAGAAACCTCCAAAATTTGAGGAATCTAAAAAGAAACATCTGAATAACTTAAAGCTTAAAGAAGGCACAATGGTGGTCACCAGAAAATGTTAAAAACTTAGTAACAGAAAGATAAATATGAAAACATTGTGGATTCTAGTTTAAGTGGTATTTAGAGAGAAAGCCTTAATTCATACATTAGAAAAGAAGCAAGCCTCAGAGTTAATGTGCTAAGTATCTCACTTAAATGTGTAAAAGAGAGAGAAAGAGGAGGAAAAAAAGGAGGAGAACGGAGACAATAGGAAAAAAAATAAGGTAATATCAGAAATAATAAAACAGAAAACAAACCAGGATAGAGAGAATTAACAGAGGCAAAGAGTGGTTTTTAGAGAAGTTTAATAAAATAGAAAAACCCCTGCAAAATAATTTTTTTTAAATAAGATAAAAGTACATATTAGTAATGAAAAAGGGGAATAGAGCTACAGAAACTGCAGAGATTATAGTGAGGAAAATAATATATTATTTTTAAAACTTTATTAAAAGATGTTCGAAAAATTATTTGGAAATGACAAATTTTAGGAAATTAAACCTTAACAAAATTGATTCGAGGAAAAGTGAAAAACCTGAACGATCTTAACTGTTTCAAAATAAAATCAGTAGTTAAAATGTTCCACAAAGAAAATGCCATGCCAGTTGGTTTTAATACTGATTTCTCTCAAACATTTAAAAACAAACACACAAAAAAATCCACTGTTGTATAAATTACTCCAAAAAAAAAAACTTTGTTACAGAATTTCTCAATTTATATGGCTAGAATATCCTGATTTCAAAACCAGAAAATAACATTACATGGAAGGAAAAACCAGAAGCCAATCTCACTCATAAACATATTTGCAAATGTAGATAGAGACATGGAAATTTTTTTAAAATCTAAATTGAACTTCCAGAGATAAAAACTACAATGCCTGAAACGAAAAATATACCAGATGGGATTAACAGCCGATGAAACACTACAGAAAAAACAGTTAGTGTATTTGAAGACATAACAATAGAAACTCTCTAAAATCAAACATGAGGAAAAAAAGACTCAAAATGTAAACAAAGGATCAGTGACCTCTGGGACAACTTTAATCAGCTTAATATACATGTAATCAGAATCTCCAAAGGAGGAAAAAAAAAAAGGAGGGCACAAATACACAAATATTTTTTGAAGAAATAATGACTGAAAAAATTTTTTTTAATTTAATGAAAACCATAAACCTAGAAATCCCATCAAGGAACCCCAAGCACAAGACAAATATGCCAAAGCATAACCAAATTGCTCAAAAACAGTCATGAAGAGAAAAATCTTAAAAGCTGCCAGAGGAAAAAGATATATAATGTCTAGAGGAACAAAGATAAGAATACGGTGGATTTGTTGTCAAAAACAATGCAAGCAAGAAGACAACGGAGTAACATCTTTAAAAAAAATGAAAGGGACAAAAATCTGTGTAACTAAAATTTTATACCAATAAAAATATGTTTCAAAAATGAAGGCTAGGGGCGTCTGGGTGGCTCCGTCGTTAAGCGTCTGCCTTTGGCTCAGGTCATGATCCCAGGGTCCTGGGATCGAGCCCCGTGCCAGGCTCCCTGCTCCGCGGGAAGCCTGCTTCTCCCTCTCCCACTCCCCCTGCGGTATTCCCCCTCTCACTGTGTCTCTCTCTGTCAAATAAATAAATAAAATCTTTAAAAAAAAAATGAAGGCTAATACTTTTCCAGACATACAAAAGCTCAAAGAATTCATCACCAGCTAACTCTTAATACCTTAAAGGAAGTCTTTCAGGCAGTCAGCAATGGATGCCAGATGAAAGTATGGATCTACACAATGGAATGAAAAGCACCAGAAATGGTAATTACATGGGTAAATACATAAGATTTTTTTATTATTCAAATCTCTTTAATAGATAATTTATTGGGTAAAGAAAAATAATGATAATGTAGTATAAAGTTTATAACATACGTAGGCATAAAATGTATGGTGACAGTAGCACAAAAGTCAGGGAGGGAAAAATAGAAGTATGTTGTTGTAACAGTCCTTAGTTATGCATGAAGTAGTATAATACCACTTGAAGGTAGACTGTAGCAAATTAAAGATGTATACTATAAATCCTACGGGAAACACTAAAATAATAAAACAAAGGGTTATAGTTAGTAAGCCAGCAAAGAAGATACAATAGAGTCATTAAAAATAAGTTATCTGAGAAAGACAGAAAAAGAGGGAAATGAGAATAAAAGACAGATAGAAGAAATAGAAAATAAATAGCAAGATGATAGATTTAAACCCAACCATATCAGTATCATTAAATGTAAATGAGTCTAAACAGTTGAAAGGCAGAGATAATCGGATTGAATAAAAACATCAGACTCAACTTTATACAGCCTACAAGAAACCCACTTTAAATATTAAGACAAAAGTAGGTCGAAAGTGTCAGGATGTAAAGAAGACATACCATGCTAATTCTAATCAAACAAAACTAGAGTGGCTATATTAATACCCGTGTAGATTTCAGAGCAAGACTATTACTAGGTATATGAAAAATCATTTCATAAAATTAAAGGAGTCAATTTATCAAGAAGATTTACAATCCTAAATGTTTATGCACCTAATGACAGAGATCCAAAATACATGAAGCAGAACCTAATAGAACTGACAAAAATAGAAAAATTCACAATCGTATTTGGATATTTTAATTAAAAAGACCAACAAGACTATAGAAAAATGGACAAAAAGGTGTAAACAGTTCCTTCACAGAAGGAGAAACACATGGCTAGTAAACACTTAAAAAAATGTAAGCGATCATTAAAAATCTGGAAAATGCAAATGAAAACCACAATGAGATACCATTCTACACCCACACAGTTGGCACAAATTTAAAAATTGGGCAATATCCAGCATTTGAGAGATTGGTGCATGGCAGCAATGTTTATACACTGCTGGTAAGAGAGCAATACAGAAATATTTAGTAAAGTTGAAGAAGCACATAAACCAAAAACCAGTAATTCACATAACACCATATACCCTATTTCTACAAATGCAAACCAGGAAACGTATATATCCATGATTCCAACAAACGACAACAAAAACCCCCACTGGAAATAGCCCAGATTTCCTTTGTCAGGACAATTAATCAATAAATGAATAAATAAACTAGAGAATAGTCATACAGTAAAGACTAGACAGGAGTAAGAGTGGATGAACTGCATCTATTCAGATCAACATGCATAAATCTCCCAAATGTAATATGGAGAAGGAGAAAGCAAACTGCAAAAAATATACATATTTCCATTTACATAATATCCAAAACATGTAAAACTCACAATCCAGTTGATATCAGACAAATAAACTCTTAGACTGCATCAAGATAAAAGCTGTATTAAGATCATGTAAAAACACTACGGAGGAATCAAGAAAAACATTTGAGTTACTTTTGTTATTGGGAGTCAGACTTGCCCGAGAGAAACATTTTTTTTAAAGATATTTATTTATTTATTTATTTGACAGAGAGAGACACAGCGAGAGAGGGAACACAAGCAGCGGGAGTGGGAGAGGGAGAAGCAGGCTTCCCGCGGAGCAGGGAGCTGGATGATCCCAGGACCCTGGGATCGCAACCTGAGCCGAAAGCAGATGCTTAACGACTGAGCCACCTAGGTGCCCCCCAAGGGAAAGATTTTAAGGCAGGTGTTGAAAAAATGAGTAAGAGTTCTCACAGTGGACCTGATAAGGAAAAAGCAAATGCATAATTCAGTGGTAACGCTCAGGGTGAATTGCAGAAAGAAGGCACTAGGGATCCAAAGACCCCCCCAGTTAGCTGGTTATTGCAGTATTTTTGGTAAGAAATTATAGGCTTCTATATTTTATTTTTTTAATAATTTGGAAGAAAATAAAATTGTCTCTGAAGTCCTTACCATGTTAGGACATGGAAGGGATTCCCACAAAAATGTAAAATACTGATATTACCTACCAACCTAAAATCAAAGATGTCCAAGGCTGCAAAGTATGACGGAAATAGCACAAGCTCTAGGTCTGGTAATAGGTGAGTTTAAATCCTGTCTCTACCACTCACTTCACTTTTTTGTACATAAAAAGTGGGAGGATAAGATCTGTATCGTGGGGTACTAGTAAAAATCAACTGAGCCAAAGCAAAAGTCCTAACAAGGTACATGGCAGAAGGTATGTGCTCAACAAGTGTCCTGTTTCTTCTCTTCTAGACTCAAAACAACAAACACTAACTACGTTTACACAAAAAGTGACCAGTTGCTCTTTCTCTCTTCTTTCGGTGGCCTGCTCTTGATACCATAGTGCATACATAGGAATTACTCTAAAAATATTTGCAGACTTGCCTGTGATTAAGATCCTGTGTCCAGCGTTGCATGACTTGTCTGTGGGGCCCTCAGCTTCCTGATTTGGAAGTCATCAGTACAAATGGGGCCATGTCACTTTTACTTTTGCCGTAACAATGCCATTTGAGAGGACATAGATCTATGTAGATCTCAGTCCTCTGCATAAAGGAAATCAGGTCAAATAAAAAATAAGTAAGTGTGTGAGCGTGTGTGTATGTGTGTGTGTCCCCTTCCTTCAAAAACCAAAAGTGGCATTACCACGACACCACTTTTTAGAAGTATTCTCTGACTCCCCATCAGAACCACGCCCTCCTGGGTGCAATTAACACAGAGAGTTGAGTCATCTTTAAAAATATCTTTGCCTCCTTCACACTTGGAGCTCTGTCAAGGCAGGGGCCAGGTTTCACTCTTATCTGTGTCTCTCCAGGACCACGAATAATGTTTGGAAATAAAGTTTCTCAGCTATCTGAAAGTAGAGCGTTCCTAGGAAACTTTTCATAACCTGAAACCGCATAAAGCGAAGAGTACCCCCTGCTCTCCTAAGGTTTAGCTTATGCCACGTCACTTTCATGAGAAAAGCCATTACCATACTAATGCAGATAAATGGCATACCATGAACTTTAGGAAAGTGGAGGTTACCTGTCGTAGGAGCTGAATAAAACAGTTTCTGTGAGGTGTGTTTACCATAAAACATAAATATTGATGTTGCTATCTCATCACTTCACAGAAATATGCAGAAGTTATTTTAATGCTTGTACGTTATTGCAAATTATTTGAGAAATTAAATGTGGCTAAAAATTCAAGTAGTTGCCATTTATAAATTATGACCTGGTGTACTTGCAGACAAAAAATATTTGTTTATTTTTGCAATTAACATTCAAATGTATTAGACATAACTATTCTATGTGGAACTTTGAGGTTATGGTAAGCAAAGATTCCCTGATCTACTAACAGCACTCTGTGTCCAAAGCTAATTCAGAAGAGACAGAACCTCCAAAGTGACAAGAAAAACCACTAGACTCTATGGAAACGCATTTCAATATGTCACAGGAGGATGGAGGGTTCCAGAAAAGATGTCTCCAAGGAAAAAGAAAAAGAGAGAAACTGATAAAACATCTGATGTGTTTGAACATGTCAAGAAACAATTTACATTTCTGGCCGACAGTGTGGGGATGAATTAGTGAAAGAATCCTAGAATAGGAAGCCACCAACAACAGACAATTATTAACTCTCAGGCAAAACAAAAACTGTACAAGACAAGAAACTCAATCATAGGATATTAGGTGGCTCAGTCGTGCACCATTTTTACATAAAACAGTGATGTAAAAACTGAATGAAGATTTAGACAAAATTTGTTAAACAACCAAGTGGGAAAAAACGGAGACGAAAAAGTTTGCTTTGTGAGTATGTTCCTAGAGCAGGCTGAGAAAACCTCATCTTACAAAATCGGAAGCCAATATATTTTCAACTAGAATACCAAATAATGACTGTATATGCATGCTATTTAGAAACATAGAAGTAAGTACTAGAAAAAGATGGTGAAAAGACTCACATATGTTGGCTTTAGGGAACTAAGTAAGAAGTTGAGAGAAGTGACATAAAAGATCTTTGTTGTTGGGTGTTATAATTCTCACAGTACTGTTTGAGCTTTTTTTTTTTTTAAGATTTTATTTATTTTGACAGAGAGAGACAGCGAGAGAGGGAACACAAGCAGGGGGAGTGGGAGAGGGAGAAGCAGGCTTCCCACCGAGCAGGGAGCCCGATGCAGGGCTCGATCCCAGGACCCTGGGACCATGACCTGAGCCGAAGGCAGATGCTTAATGACTGAGCCACCCAGGCGCCCCAGGACTATTTGAGCTTTTAAACCATTGTACATGTTACTAAGATAAAATTAAAAATTAAGTTAGAAAAGTCAAGATAACCACAAGAGAAAAGAAATTACAGACCTAAGTCGACCCTGTTTGGAGGTTAGAAGTGGTGTAACATCCAGAGGCATGTGAGAATGTTCCGGTATGCTTCCCATTGTCCCAGAAACTGGGCTACTCTGATATTTAGTGGCAGGGCCAATGATGAAGACCTGCCAAGGGCAGGACAGCCACACACAGAACCAAGAAATGATGAGACCAAATGCCAACCCGATGGGAAACACCGCACTCAATGGGAAAAAGAGTAGAGAAAACTATAATGGGGGAGGGGGAGGTAGAAGAGAAGAGGGAGAAGCAAAAGGAAACTACCACATTAGAAAATATAAAATAATAATATGGCAGAAAGAAGCTGAAACCTTGGTAATCACAAACCCACTAAACAGTCCTGTTTGAACAAAATAAAGGTGAAGAGGAAAAAATATTTATGATGTAAATACTGATAAAAATAAAGTAGACTTAGGACTATTGATATTGTGTAAAAAGGCATCTGGCTGGCTCAGTCAGAAAATCATGCAACTCTTGATCTCAGGGTAATGGGTTCGAGCCCCATATGGGGTGTAGAGATTATTTAAATAAATAGAACTTTAAAAATTACATAAAATGAATATAAAGGAAAAGCATTAAATGGGACAGAGTAATATTCTCATATCAATAAAAGTTACAGCCCACCAAAACCATATAGCAATCATGAACTTTTGGGCATCTAACAATAGAGTTTTGACAAACACAAGAGAAAAACCTGTGATAAATGTAGGATATAACGAAAATTCCACTAACACAGGAGAGACTTTCTCAGGAAATAACAGAGAAAGAGAGAATTTAATTAACAGAGTTTATAAATTTATTCTCTTGTGGACAGATGTCTCTGACTTTATACGTATAGGTACATATGTACGTATGTGTATATAAGATGATACAATACACACAGGCGTACGAGAGACAGAGATTGCTATTCAACAACAGAAAATTATTTTCAAACACCGTGAAGTATTCACAAATATTGGAATTCACACAGGTACATTCTCTGACAATTAAACATAAAAAGAAGAAAGAAAAGGGGCGCCTGGGTGGCTCAGTCCTTAAGCCTCTGCCTTCGGCTCAGGTCATGGTCCCAGGGTCCTGGGATCAAGCCCCGCATCGGGCTCCCTGCTCGGCGGGAAGCCTGCTTCTCCTTCTCCCACTCCCCCTGCTTGTGTTCCCTCTCTCGCTGTCTCTCTCTGTCAAAATAAATAAAATCTTAAAAAAAAAAAAAAAGAAAAAATGGGAGAGAAAACGAAGGGAGGGAGGAAGAGGAAGATTAACAAGAAAAGAATAAGTCAATCTATCCACTTGGATTTTTTTTTTTAATTCTAACTAAATTTTGTAATAAAGTGAAAATAAAAGCAGAATGATTTTTAAGGAAAAAAATGTGGTATTAAAATTGTCTTAAGAAAAGGCAGAAACCTGAAAACAAACATCTTTAATGCAGCTAAACGCTTTAAAAGAGATTTCCCCTCAACAGATGGAAGTTGAGGTAAACGGCTGGAGGGAGCAAGTGATGAGGCGGAGCAGACAGCTGCACGTGCTTCCGGGGAGAGCAAGTGATGAGGCGGAGCAGACAGCTGCACGCGCTTCCGGGATTCTGGGATGCTCTACAGCAATGGGCAGGACTCTGAGGCACGTCCCTGAGAAAAAGACTTTGTTCTAAATACGTGCCAAAGTGAGATGTCGTGAAACTGCCTTAAGAATTTTCCTTTTTATTACCGTGGCTCCACCCAGGTCCATCAGGTTCAGCCAGGTCAGAAGACTTAGTACACAAGCAGAAATAAGAGAAGCAAGGGAAGAAAGAAGATTGACTACACCCTCTCTTCCAAAGGGCTAGGACCGAGGCAGCCCTAAGTCAGATTTGAAGTTTTAACTATTTCATGGACTAATTATTCTAAATACCAAAATAAGCCTGTGTTTTGTAACCAAGAGTGGCCGTATGTATCAGCCAGGGTCCCAGCAGGACACAGATGGTGCTCACGCTGGGTAATTGAGAGTTTCATAAAGGACGATTTACAATGGTGTGAGCAGGGCTGGGGAGAGCAACAAGGGAGAGTGCAGTACCTCGGGGCTTGCAACAGCATGAAGTCATTAGCTCCCCGGAAGGGGCTGGGGCAGAATCAGTTTCCAAAACCTGTAGAGAGTAGATCCTTGCTAAGGGCTGCCTGGCAGAAGAGGAGGCCTTTAGCTCAGGGACACAGCCAACGCACTGCAATCCAGGAGGGAGGGGACCCGAGGAACAAACATTCTGACTCCTCTTTCCTCCCGCCTCACTCTACCACCTCCTGCTAATACTTCCCATTGATCAAATGCAAACTGAAGTCGAAGGACGATGACATCAATATGGATTGGCTGCCCAGGGCCCAGCGCAGAGGCAGTTGAGAGTAGATCTAAACAGACAGAGAAAATATCCAGCACACATTAAGCCTTAAGACCACTGAGCCCACCTGTGTTGACTTCTGAGGGGAAGAAAAGAGCTACCCCCACTAAGTGTGAAGGGACAGGGCGGGGTGGCGGGGGGAGGAAAAAAACAAAGTTATTTTTAAGAGTGTGCCCTGTGGGCGCCTGGGTGGCTCAGTTGGTTGAGCAACTGTCTTCGGCTCAGGTCACGATCCTGGAGTCCCAGGATCGAGTCCCACATCGGGCTCCCTGCTCAGCGGGGTCTGCTTCTCCCTCTGACCCTCTTCCCTCTCGTGCTCTCATTCTCTCTCAAATGAATAAATAAAATCTTTAAAAAAAAAAAAAAATAGAGTGTGCCCTGAGTGTCCTCCTTGTGGACGGCACGGTGTGATGTATAACAGAATGTGGATATAATTTAACTACTGATTTAGTAATTCAGGGAAGTGATAAATTCCCCTAGAAATAAATAGTGAGAGGAAATATTTCAGCCCTGGTTCTGGGACTCGACCCTTTGGGCTCTAACCCTGCACTTGTCGTGTTGTTGTTTTCTGAAGATCCTAATGTGCTTAGCTACGGAGGCTTCTAAGACTCCCTTTCCCATTTACTTTAGTCCTGTCTAACATATGCGGCTTTTTGTCTTAACTGCCTTTGCTGCTGCTATTCTGCTGTAATTATTCTTATATCTTTCAATTAAGTCTCTTCGCATTCAGCCATTTATGCATCGAAGTATGCTATCTAGTGAAAGACACTTTTCTCTGTCTTTGAAGAAAAATCTCTGCTCTTCTCTTCATCCATCAGAGCACTGCAGTAATCTAAACTGGCTTCAGCTTCTGATTGCCACTATGCTAATCTGAGCCCCATTTGGAAGGATGGAACAGTACACTGGAAAAAGCATCATGATAATAATAATAGCTATCATTTATTAAGCCTTACGATGGGACAGGCACTTTGCCAAGCGCTCTACATGTGTAGAGAAGGAAAAATGTTTTCCTCGACCCTCTTAGGGGTCCCCGGCTAGGGCTGAAAATTAAACTGACAAAGACAGATTAACAGGCAAAAAGCATACAGATTTATTTAAAGTTTTATATGCCCTGGGAGCCTTCATAAGGAAATGAGGACCCGAAGAAATGATTAAACCTGAGTATTTTCATGCCAGGTTTGATGACGAGTGGACGGTTGTGGAGGAATATGACGGTCACAGAGCATAAGGTAAGCGGAGGAAATTGGGGGAAACTTAGCAAGGCCTGTTTATTCAGATTTTGCTCAGTGTCCCTCTGTCTTCAGAGATAAGGATGTTCCTTTCCTCCAGGTATAGGCACCTTTCACCTGAGTGTTTTATGACCTGTTTCAGGGGAGAAGGGCAGGGGAAGTCAGAGTAAACTTCACACTTGTTTTCTCAAACTCCTTCAGCTTCCAAAGTATTGTACCATGCCCTGAACCCCACCCCATATTTTATACTGCTGATATCACCCCCAGTTAAACTGGAAGAATATGGGGTTTCCTTGAGTTTAAGGATTTGGAAGAGAGCATAGGTAACAGATAAAAGTAAACCTGTAAGCCAAGGGTCACTGAACAGAGACTGCTCTTATTCACATTCTCTATACATATAGCAGTTTATCTCTAAGCCTTACTATCTCTGTGACCTCAGGCAATTCACCCAACCTCCCTGTCCCTCAGTTTCCTCATCTGCAGAAGCAGAGTGCTAATAACACCTGGGTCTTCCTACTTGATAGTGGTGTTGAGGAAATGTATTGGATGTATTATTGGAGTGGATGCATTTGGAAATGACTTTCCGGGAATTAGTGTATGATTGTTGTTAGTAAATGGTTTTTGTACCCACTGCACCAACCTACACTGGCTCTCCTAAGAAGAGACCTCAGAGTAAGTAGTCTTTTATGGAGCCCCGCCTTGTCTTGCTGGCCTCCTTGAAATTCCCTATTCTGGGCTGCCTGGCTGCCTCAGCTCTTTGCACCCGGGACCATCCAAGCCTGCTGGGCGTGCAGTGAACCCTGTCCGTGAAGTTCCTCTGACACCTGCACTCAGTCGTCCCTCTGGCCTCTCAGCACCGGGAGAAGGGCGTTCATCTTGTTCCAGAACCTTGGGGCAGGAGGAAGTAGCTCCTGAACAACATGCACTATAAAAGCTGTCCCCCAGGGACAAGTATTTTTCCCAGTGGCCTTTTTTCTGTTTCCCTTTAAAAATAATAATAAAATTCTTTTATTACATAACTGTGGGACAAGGGATCAAACATCCGTGCTTAAAACGCAAAAGGTGCCCTACATTTAAACCTCTCCTGCCCAGAAGAAATACCCTTTGCAACATTTAAATCCTTTAACTCTTTCCTCCCTCTGCTACATGAAAATTATAAACAGCACCATGCTATTAATCTGTAACTTCCTAGTGACATCACCGTAGAAATGAAATACCCCTAAAAACCTCAACCCCTGTGGGTTTGCCTGGCCAGGTTCCAGTAGCAAATCAACTCAAAAATTTTATGAACACTAATTTGTTTTTCATTATTTTCCTATCAATCACCACACAGATTTTCACTGTATCACACAACTAAGCAAAAAAGAAGGGGGGGTGGCTTCCTAAAACTACTCTATGAATTACACTAGGCAAATTGATTCTGTTTGCCAGTTAAATACAAATGTCTTATTTTAAATAATTCCATTTTAGCATATGTTTTCAAGAACACCTCTATAAATCTGGCATTTGTGAAAATGGGCTAATGGCATCCTTTTTTTGACTAATGAAAATCACAGGCTTCAGAGTCCGCTGAATCTTTCAGATCACACCGACTAATATTTATAGATCACACAATGCTGCAGATACTGAGGCATGACTCTGGGGTCTCAATCCTGGTTCCCGTTTCACAAGGCAAGTGAGAAGAGCTGAGGGGTGAGTAGTCTTGAAGAGGCTGACCTGAAGAGAGGTGGTTCATGTCCAGATATTAGCACCCTAAAGATTTCTGAGCCCACTGACTAATGGGGCAAGAACTCCTGACAACCTGCCTCAACAAGAATTTGGGGTTGTTGGGTTTTTGGGGTTTTTTTTTTCTGTATTAAAAAAAAAAATTTCCAGAACTCCCACAAACTAATTCACCCTGGATAATTTCACTTCTTTGAGTCTGTGTCCTTATCCATAAAAGGGAATAATGATATAGGAAGTGTGTAAAGTGCCTGGCATGGTGGCAAAGAGTAGTTGTTTAAAAAGGCAACTATTGGGGCACCTGGGTGGCTCAGTCAGTTAAGCATCCAACTCTTGGTTTCTGCTCAGATCAGGGTCATGAGATCAAGCCCCCTGTGGGACTCTGTGCTCAGCGTGGCGTGTGCTTGGGATTCTCTCCCTCTCCCTCTGCTCCTGTCCCAATTTGCACATGTACAACCTCTCTCTCTAAAATAATAAATAAAATCTTTTAAAAGGCAGCTGTTATTGTTATTGTTATTATTCCTGTCGTTCCTATGATAGCAAGTTTTCTCTATATGTGGTTTTCATGTTTTCAAATATCTCATTAGACTTGCTAAGGTATATTTAGACCTATGCCATATACCTAAATGCATTTGATGACAGGATAGGTCATAAAGCAGCTCTGCTACGGTTTTTGTCTTTTAGACAGATGCTCTTCAGAACCAATGTATCATAGAAATTAAAAGCCCAACTTGAGGTATTACTGAGTCATAGTCCATTGCCTGAGGAGAGCAGAACCATCCATCCCCCACAGACAGGGCTGCACTTGGTACTGACGGGTCTTACTAAATCTGTATGTGATCTAGGTTTTGTTATACACTTGAAATGGTTAATTAGAAGAGGTAGGGGAATCTGAAATGTCACAGCAAGCTCCTCCTGGCCCACTGTCACGTTTCATGAATCTTCGTGCTGAACCCATTTGGATTAAGCAGTGACCCCCTCCAAACACATTGCTTCTGTGCCTCTTCTCTCTTATCACCTATTTATGTCCCAATACATCTGCATTGTGTGGCTCGGTGAGATCCATTAAGTCCTAGGGCAGTGTTTACGGCTATTGTTTTTATTATTTCTTTGAGGCTCAGATTTCTCACATAAAGGGATAGAAAACTACAGTACAGATAGTGAGTAAAACACTTCTTTAAAGAAGGGGGGAAGAAGTATGTATAAGATTCACAATTTCAGTCTGCGAATTCTCAGAGCAATCCTGTGGGTGAGAGACAATAATTTCTTGTAGCTTTTAGGTAAAGATATAATTTACCTTTATTTGCAGACACAAAACTAAGAAAACATGTCTTGCCATCGATGCCTGTGGCTTTAAAAATATTTATGAGATTGACATAGTTACCTGGAGGCAGACACTTCCTTTCAACGTCAGAGGTCAGGCCCATTGGCTAACACCCCAGATAATATTGATGTACCTTCAAATTTTAAAATAACGTTTATACCATTTATTTATTCATTCATATATAGAGCACCCATCCTGAAGTATCTGGGACACTGAACAAGGTTTACATAAATCTGACTGTTTTTTCCTCTGGGCCATTTGGCTCAGTCTGGTAGACCATAAATATTCAATAATACTTTACAATGACAAAGCATCTTTTATGCAAACATCTTTAAGCACATTATTCACCAATATTACAATCTCCTCTTTAACCTACTGGTAAAGTCACAGAAACTAATTGACTTTCTTCAAGGTCCCACCACAAATTGTTTACTTTGTAGATTAGGGTCCAGGTGTCCTGATCCTAGCTATAACTAAAGGGAGAAAAAAAACCAAACAAACACATTTTTTTAGGTGCTTAAGCTGATGACCTACACTAAATATTTCTAAATTGAATCTAATAGGCAAAACGTCCTCCTTAAAGATGTTAAATGTTGTGATGCATCCAACTGAATTTTATAACTTTTGTTCCTAATTTGCCCAAGGCCAGCTACCATTTTCAGAGCCCCAAGTATGACCTATTTTAATTGAATCCTGTTACAAACACTTAAACTTTCACTCTTTAATCAAATCAGGTTTCCAAATAGAAATTAAAGTTGGAGCAGAACAGCAAAACTTTTCATGGAAAGGTCCAGTTGCAGTAATGGCATGGCCGTACCAAAATACTGGAGCAAAGTGAAAAGCTGGGAATCACTGTGAGATTTGGGCAAGTCTCAAACACTTTCAGGTTATGCAAGCAAAAGAAAATACTTTTAATTCATTATTTTACAACTTCTTTATGTTAAAGTAAGGCAGGTTTAATATAGACAATTAATAAAATACCCAAAAAATGGGAAAAAAATTTAAAATCACTCACAACTGAGGCACCTGGGTGGCTCAGTTGGTTAAGCATCTGCGTTAGGCTCAGGTCATGATCCCAAGGTCCTGGGATCAGGCCCTGCATCGGGGGTGGGGGGGGGTCCCTGCTCAGCGGGGAGCCTGCTTTTCCCTCTCCCTCTGCCCCTCCCCGTGCTTGTGCTTTCTCTTGCTCTCTCTAATGAATAAATTAAAAAATCTTTAAAAATAAAATAAAATAAAAGCACTCATACCTATGATGGCCGCTAAGAACACATTTGTAAACCCCCAATCTCAGGGAGCATAGCTGACCAGCTGACCAAGGGCTCTAGCTCTGAGCCCTGAAATCCATCACAGGTGCAGTTTGCACTGAGGCCACACTTCCCCGAGCTGATCACAGGCAGTGCTGAATGTGGCGAGGCTACTATGACAAGCTTGTCCCTGGAAGATGTGGGACTTCCCGACAGGTGACTTTCGACTTCCCTAAAGACCTGGCTGAGTTTTCCCTTGCACTGTCCTGTAGTCTAAATGCTTCACTCAAACTTCCTTTTTCCTTCCCTCTCTCCTTCACTCAAAAGACCTGTATCCCCAGCCTCTCCCAGCTCTCACTCGTTTCTGTCATGAAGAATAAA
Source organism: Callorhinus ursinus (assembly GCF_003265705.2). Classification (NCBI taxonomy): domain Eukaryota; kingdom Metazoa; phylum Chordata; class Mammalia; order Carnivora; family Otariidae; genus Callorhinus; species Callorhinus ursinus. The sequence goes on along the minus strand of NW_027397066.1, from coordinate 17,974,643 downwards.
CTTCTTGCATGTTCAATACCATCCTGGCTTCTGCTTCCTGGAGGACCCAGTCTCACACTCCATCTGATGGCGAGGATGATGATGGAGATGATGGTGATGATAATGATGTTGATGTTGATGATGGTGGTGGCGTTGATGGTAGTCAAGATACTTAACATCTATTGAGTTCTTTTAAAAATGCCAGGCCACGGGGGCACCTGGGTGGCTCAGTCGGTTAAGCACACACGTACTCTTGGTTTCGGCTCAGGTCGTGATCTCAGGATCTTGAGATCAAGCCCCGCACCGGGCTCTGCACTCAACATAGAGTTGGCTTGGGTTTCTGTTTCCCTCTCCCTTGGCCACCCCACCTCAAAATAAATAAATAAATCCTTAAAAAAAAAAAAAAAAAAAAAGCCAGGCCTTGTGCTAAGAGGTTGCCTATATTATTTCATGTACTATTCCCAATAACCTTCAAAAGATAGATATTACCCACCTGAGGGAAGTAAGTCTTAAAAAGGTTAAGTAACAAAAACAAGACCACACTGCTTGTGAAAGTCAAATATGAACTCATATTCTTCCTCAACCAGTAGAGCAAAGAAGCACTGGTGCTAGTACAACTATATTACTTCTCTGTATTAATATTTTGTAGTATAATCTTCCAGACCTTTTTCTGGATAGGTATCACAGTTACAATTACACTCAAAATAATAATGTATTAAGTTAAGCCTTTTTTGGTAGAAAATTGAATTTTTCTTTAAACTTTTTGACGCCTCGGGGCGCCTGATGTCTCAGTTGTTAAGCGTCTGCCTTCGGCTCAGGTCATGGTCCCAGGGTCCTGGGATCGAGCCCCACGTCAGGGCTCCCTGCTCTGCGGGAAGCCTGCTTCTCCCTCTCCCACTGCCCCTGTTTGTGTTCCCTCTCTCACTGTGTCTCTCTCTGTCAAATAAATAAAACCTTTTTAAAAAATAAACTTTTTGATTCCTCGAAAATTTGCACAGTTATCTACTTCACTTTGGTTGTGCAGACCTGATACAATCATTCAAATACTGTTAGTTAACTTATTCAGATAATTTTCATATTTGTATCCCATGTATGAAGAGCCATTACATCAACTCTGGGTAGTCGGGAGAGTTTTTCCAAGCCCTTAAACCAAGCAAAGGTCAAGCAAATGAGTCAAGGCCAAATAGTTTAAACAATCGGGACCATTAAAACATCCAAAACAACATATCCAGTCTCCAATTTTAGAATGTATTGACACTATTATATAGACCCTTAATAACCAACTAATGGGCTTCATCTAAATGAGACAATTGGTTCAAAAAAATGCACTTAAAAAGATTTATACCCCATAGGCATCTTTCTAAGAAAGAATATCAACTTGGAACTTGTAGCAGCTTGCTAATTCAAGAACGGAACCTTCTGATGGCAGCAAATGCCTTTTAGAATAATTTGAGGTTTCTTTGACTCATAAACTAATTGACTTTCCTCAAGGTCCCCCAGGAATCACCGGGTCAGTCTTCAGTCTTGGCAGATTTCTGCTGATGTCTCAAAACAACTCCCTGAGTACAGAGTTTTCCGGACTTTTCATGTTAAAGACAGATTGTGGCAGCCACGTTTCCATAGTATGTCAAATGACAGTGTAAAGGGGTATTCCATTGGTAAACCCCCCAAAACAGCCTTCTGAAATAAATGCCTTCTCCTAAGAAGAGCATACTTGCCTTGCAAATATAACTTCAAGATAAGTTATCAAGACATTGCCTTCCAAACAAGCTGCCCCTCCCGAAGTCCCTTCTACATGGAAGGGAGAGCTACTGTGTCCTTCACTCTGACTCTTCAGCTTGTCCCATCATTAAATTTCCACTTCTATTGGAATTGGGATGGAGTCTGAGCATAATTATGGTGTCACATACATAACAATTGCCTCAATTTTACAGAAGTTGGAAAGACTCATCTTTTAACTTTCTCCAACCCAGCACAAACCTTAAGCTCTGACTTTTTAAATGGGCAAGAAACTAAATCCCTAATTGTTTTCTTATCCTCTGAAAATCTACTACCTCTGCAACTCCTTCCCTGAATATCGCAACGCAGAATGTTAACCCTCTGCCTTGACACCCGTATCCTCTGCACCACTCATTTTGGCCATGAGTTCCACATTGTCTTTGTTGCTTTGTTTCTTGTGGGCCTTATCTCATCATGTTCCCCTTCTGTCACTAATGAGTTGTGCGACATGGATACTATCAATCCATCTCTCTTGCTTCCAGAAGATGTTTTAAAAACCATGTTCCCCAAAGTGGAGTCAAGAGTCGCCACTTGGGGAAGAAACATTAAAGAAGGAAATGTTGGGGGAACAGTCCACACCCACCTTCCCTTCAACCAGAGAAGCTCCATCAGTATCTCTTTTGATAGATTTTCCTAGTTCTGCTGCATGAAAAAATGTTTTAAAACCACTGGGTTAGAAGGTTTCTAGAATTCTTTCTAGTCAGTCTGATGTCCTAAAAGAATGTCAGTTCCATGTGGGCTCCTTCTGAGTCTTCGGGGTTCTTCTACAGCACTCAATCCAGACTTTCCAACTTTTGCTCCTCTTTGCACTTCCCTCTAAAACCCTATTTCAAGTACTCTCATCCATTATGACTTCAACCATTTTCTAGGCACTGGTGATTACCAGCAAATCTAATCTAAAAAAGGAGATACGAATTTCCAGTCACCTTCCAGGATTTCCATTTAAATACCCTGGGGTGGGGGTGCTGGGTGGCTCAGTTGGTTAAGCATCTGCCTTTGGCTCAGGTCGTGATCCCACAGTTCTGGGATCAAGCCCCGGGTCGGGCTCCCTGCTCAGGGGGGAATCTGCTTCTCCCTCTCACTCTGCCCAAACCACCCACCCACCCACCCGCCGCCACTTGTGTGCTCTCACACAATCTCTCTCTCCCAAATCTCCCAAATAAATAAATAAAATATTTAATAATAAATAAATAACCTAAGGGAATCTCAAGCCCACATTGAACCCATCCCACTTCTACCTCACCAGCTCCAAACCTTCTCTTTCTCCAGTGTATTGTGTTTCTATTCATAGTGCTATCAGCCAACTGGTCACCTAAACTACAATGACAAGGGTCGCCTTAGTTGTCCTACTTCCTTCCTGCCCTGCATTATATTCATGAACATATCCTTTCGGTTCTCCCTCAGTGATGTCTCTTTATGCTTTCTCCTCCATTCTGCCCCCTCCACCTGAATTCAGGCCTTCCTCATCCCCGCCTCATCTACTGCAAGAGCCTAACGACTGCCCCCTAGCTCCCACGTCTCCTTCCTCCAGTTCAGCCTCCACACTGCAGCCCAAATCCCCTCTAACATACAGACCTGATCACACTATTCCTATTGCTTAAGGATCTTTTAGGACTACCAAGAACCTATTGCATGTGATCCTAACATCAACACCTGGGCCTGGCACCTTATATACATCACAACATGGGTCTATTCTACTTTTCTAGCTTCAGGTCCTGCCATTCACCCTATCATCAGAACACAGACTGTGGCAGGCTTTCTCAAAGCATGAGCCATCATACAGAACACTTATAAAAAAATGTAAATTCCGGGGCCCTATCTATAAACAGTTGTGTTGTATAGCCTCATGTGAGGCCCCCAAATCTACATTTTAAGAAGGACTCTAGGTGATTCTAATACATTCCAAAATATTAGAATCCTAAACCATTTGCCTACTTTACTAGATGTGACTATACCAATCCTCAAAAACTACATACATATCATAATTTTGTGCCTTGGCTCAAAATGTTTCCTCTGCTGATTTGCCCATCCTACTTCTATCCCTGAAAACAAAACAAAGCAAAACAAAACAGAATAAAACAAACTTCTTATTAAAAGCCCAACATAAATGCCCATAAAATGCTTTTACTCTTGTATCCACACCCCTCCCACCGATGCTCCACTAGCATTTCGCTTGTTCTGCTATTAGGATTGTCACAGCATATCACAGTTCTGCATATGCTTCTCTCCCTCACCAGAATGTGGGATTCAAATGAGCATTTTATTTACTTTTTACATCTCTAGGCTCTAATACTCACAGTGAATAAATGTCTAACTGGGAGGAACTACGTAGCACTAATTCAAATAAATATTCATTCAATTTAATTTAATTATTAACTCACATGAGGCACCCAGGTCTCCCAGTACATCATGGAAACAGATCTTTTCTGGCTCTTTGGGCACATTTTCTCTCCAAAGTCATCATCCAACATCAAGCCAACTACATCACAGTTTTAGAATGGCCGCACCTTGTCTTTATTTGAGCCACAGAGAGTGTATTGAGGTGCCCTGGCAGATGTTTGGCCTCAGCTGTACAATATCTATGCTGAGAAGCCCTCAGTTCTTCCTTCAGCAAGTCAGTTGAACAACAAGAATTTCTTGTGTACCAACATTTGCCAAGTTCTCAGCATTGCGAGGAACCGAAGGATTCATTAGGGTCTCCATCACCTCCATCCCCATATCTTGTTCTTCACACAAACAAACAAAGTAGGCAATGGCCAAAGTCCCTTGCAATATTTCACCCTTAGACTAAGAGGCTTAGTCCCCCACATTCTGTTACAGAGTGGTTGATGTGCATCTCTAACCTGTGCCTGCAATCTAGACCTGGATAATAATTTATAAAACATACAAAGTAATGGACCATCAAGAAAAAATGTTGCTCTTTCAAAGATCCCCAAGTATGCATCTGTATGATAGACTACAATGACTCCAAAGGAAGATTATTGTCTTTAGAGTAAATAATGCATTTTTCCCCCCACGTCTCGAAGCCTGTATTTAAATGATTATTCATGGGTGTTGTGGGAGACTTTAAGCCTTAGCTTGGCAATTCCCAACATAAAAATGGGTAATGTTTCAAAAACCTTGTTTATGAGTCACCTGCCCAGAAACTCACTATTGCCTCTTACATTAAATTCCAAATTCCCAGGCCAACCCCCCAAATCTATTTATCTCATTACATACCTGAAGGGTATTCAGTGACACCTACCCCTATTTACAACATTATTCCTTTGAGAAAATGTACTCTAAATTCTCAGTCAAGTGACATGTAAATACATTTCTGCCTGCATTCAGAGGCACATGGGGATGAAAATGAGAAGTGAATGAGCACAGACATGCAGACAGGGATCAGAGCCCTGTTGATCTTACACATACATTCAAAAAATGCCGTTCTCTACATGATGATTGCTCATTAGGGGCAAAGAATTATAGCCTCCACTACCAAGAGAGATTTTCAGAATTTGAAGTGACTACCACCCTTTCCTTGCTACACAGTTGAAACACAAACATAGTTAAAAGAAGATTTGACATTGACTCTGGAACTGTCCAACCTCTTGTCTATATTTTCAATTTTCCCCTAACTCCATTAAGGGCCTATTATAATTAGTATACGTTTTAAATAGGTTTTAAATGGCCACACCATAGAAAGTATCTTCTTATTATGAGTCAACGTAAAAGCAAATAAATTTACAGTTTCAAAATATAAAATAGGCCCTTTTAGATTAAAAAAAAAGAAGAAAGAAAACCTAGTTGTTGTTTTTTCTATTATTAAAATGTAAAGGATTTTTAAAATCTCATTTATTTTGTCAATTGGTTCTGCTTAACATTCTTCAGCCCAGTCCACTCTCAATTATCCATGCTAAGGAAGGTGGATCAGTGGCCTGGATAATCTAAAACAGCAGACAATTTTAAAAGTCCTTGTATTTGGCCCAGGCATACTTTACAATCAAACTCTGATTATCCACACTAATGAGAGGAAGAACAGGCACCTTGAGAGAGATCCAAAGCCAATATGGACGTGCTCAGCTGGTTTAGGGCACCCTGAGGCAGAGGCCCATGGAGCATAGCAGAAGGAAAACCACACGGCCCCAGCTACCACAAATGATGACCACCCATGCCATCCAAAATACCAACACACAGCTAGAGTGTCCATATCAACACCTCTCATGATATTAGTCATCTTTAGAAGCATGGAAGTATGGGGCACCTGGGTGGATCAGTCGGTTAAGCATCTGCCTTTGGCTCAGGTCATGATCCCAGTGTCCTGGGATTGAGCTCCCTGCATCAGGCTTCCTGCTCAATGGGGAGTCAGCTTCTCCCTCTTTCTCTGCTCTTCCCCACCCCGACCCCCCACTCCTGTTCTCTTTCTCAAATAAATAAATAAAATCTATTAAAAAAAAAGTCTAGAGTTATGTCCAAATGCCCCCAGGTAAAAAGGCACACTGTTCCAAACAGTTAATATAAGGAGAGATTTTTCATGTGTACTAAAAACCTCTTTTAGGTGTTCCCTTTGCCTCACGCCACTCCCCCACCTCTTAGTCCTCTACCAAGTTCATGGTAACATGATCGGAAGAGGGGTATAAAGGCTGGAGATGAAGGAAGCAGCATGTGGGAGTAGGAAGTGCTCCAGCTTGGAAGGTGGGAGGCCTGGATCTTTGTCCCCTGTTGGTCTCTATTCATGCCAGCAGTCAGGTGTGCACCCAAGCAGAGGGAACACTGAGTTCAGCAGGACATGAAGGTCATGGCACATTTAAAGAACGGCATGTGCTCTACTTTGGTCCAAGAAGAAGATACAAATGAAGAAGAAGCAAGAGGTGAAGCTGGGGATGTAGTCAGAGGTGAAAGTACAAAGAGTTTTTTTATGCCATGCCAGAAGTACAGAAATTATTCTGTGGAAGGTAGGAAGACAATAAAAATGTTTTTAATCATTGTTAAACCTTACTGAACACAGTTTGCCCAGGACTGCTCTAAGCATTTCATGTTAATAAACACATTTAATGTTTGCAACAACTATTATTGTTGTTCCATTTTATAAATGAGGAAACTGAGGACGGCAAAGCTCAGGAGTCTCTGAGATCCCAGAACTGATAAGTGGTGGAGTCAGGATTCAAAACTGGCCTGTTTGATTTAAGAGCTCTTGCTATCTCTCAAGAAATGGAAGGTTGTGGTCAGAACTTTAACAGACCACACTATAAGCAATGTGCTGGAGGGATTGGAGGAGTAGAGGGGAGGGAAGGATATGTCAAGAAGACAAGAGCTGGTGAGTCCCAGAACTAAAGGAAAGGTGGTAGTAATGGAGAAGAGAGGGTAACCAAGAGCTTAAGAGGAGCTAGAATAAAAAAAATAATAATAATTGGTTAAATAAAGGAGAGAGGAAGAGGAAGAATCTAGCATGAGTCCCAGAGTGCTGACCTGGGCACTGTGTGATGGCCTAATAATTTTTCTTTAAGATTTTTATTTATTTATTTGACACAGAAAGAGAGAGACATAGAGAGAGGGAACACAAGCAGGGGGAGTGGGAGAGGGAGAAGCAGGCTTCCTGCGGAGCAGGGAGCCCGATGCGGGGCTCGATCCCAGGACCCTGGGATCATGACCTGAGCCAAAGGCAGATGCTTAACAACTGAGCCACCCAGGTGCCCCTGGCCTAATAATTTTTAAAAACCTTGTGCACTAATGAACTTACCTGGGAAGCAACCCCTACCAGATGGGCAGGCCCAAGAAGGAACGGCACAAGTAATGCTTTTTTGCTCCAGTACAATGCTGGCACACGCTCATCCAAATAAACAAATGTCCCATCTTAACTGATGAATTGGATAGTGATAAAACAAAAAAAAACTCATGTACAAATATGTAGGCTAATAGGTAGAACCTATACTCCAAAGAAATGATTGAGGTACAGCAATTTTTTTTCTTGTTTTTCCAGGTTAAATATATTAACTCACATTTCGCTTTCCATGTAACATCCATGAGCAACTGCAGAAAGACAGATAAGAGAGAAAAATCACAGGATGAGGAGGAAAGATGCAGGCATGTTATAGCTTATCAAGATAGCTGTAGATGTCATAAAAAAAAAAGCCAAAACCATTTATAGAACATTCCTATTAGGGTGAAAAATATAAAAGGGTATGTGTGCATGAAAGTCTGTGGATATATACAAAAAGACTAGAAGTATATACTCAAAATTTGAAAATAGCTCTCTGAATGACTCTTATTTCTTGCTTTATTTATATGTTTTAAGTGTTTTATAATTATCTTGTATTATTTTCATAATACAAAAAAGATTTTTCTAAGCATTTGTGATAAGCATCTATATTTAGAGCCCTGCTGATACAAAAGAATACACAGGTAGGCAGACACTTATGCATAAATAACCCACATATGCCAATAGTGATGGCAGTGGGTATCTGTCACCACTGCCCTTGAAGCCAGTGGAGGTACTAGAAAATTTGGTACATGGAGAGTCTGTGTGTTGAGAATAAAAGGTGGTAAGAAATGATGAAATGTGCAAATGGCTTAGAGGAGCTGACCTCAGAAGCAGATGCCTGGACGTGGTGCCCATTTACATCATAGTATTCCTCGTCCACCATGCCTTTCTCATGTTGTCTGAATATTTCACTTTCTCCCATTACATTGTCCGAAGTTCCATCAATTCCACGTTATCTCATCTTCTTTCTAAAAAGCCTAAGACTAGACAATGTTAGTGATGAGGTTGGAAGTGTTAGTGATGAGGAGGAAAATGATAATGGTAAGACGAAGAAGAGGGAAATTCACTTGCTAACTTGGAACAATGCTTCATGGTTTATGAGGTACATCCATATACTGACTCATGTTAACAGACTTCATGTTCAAGGTGGGAGATGGAGTATACATATTTAATATCTCTCCCTTCCAACCCCATTGAAATGATAGTAAATAAAAAGAAAATCCACAACTGAGCTGAAAACAAAAGAAAAAAAAAAAACTGTCCCAATAGAATACCACATTTAGTAAAGTATTTCCAGATAATAGAAAGAAAATAGAATTGTCTAAATTGTCTGAGAAACTAAAGCAAAGAATTACAACACAAACTTACACTGAAGACCGGTGCTAAGGGTAAAGGGGAGATCCCTTGGGGAATCTCTGGTTTAACCAATGCAGAGAGCAGAGCAGGCCTCAGAGAGATCATCAAGATAATTAAAGTATTATCTATCATACTGCTGGCTTGATTGGTTCTTCTCTCCCATAAACAGAGCAGTTGGTACTCCCTTGGCCCATGTTGAAATCCTAAGAAATGCTTAATAAAAGTGAGAGAGGTGCTAGGAAATGATCCTTACCAACGGTACTGAAATGGGCAAGAGAAGTTGAACAAACTCAAGCTAAACATGAACTTGAAGAGGAGTAGGGACAAGAGACATGAAAGTAACAAGCAAACAATTAGACGGAGAAAGACAAACACTGTATGATCTCACGTGGAATCTTAAGACAAAACTCATAGAAAAAGAGATCAGACTTGTGGTTACCAGAGGCAGGAGGTAGCGAGTAGGGGGTTGGAGGAAGGTGCTCAATAGGCACAAACTTCCAGTTATGAGATAAATAAGTCCTGGGGGCACAATGGATGACATGACGACTATAGTTAACTCTGCTGTATGGTGCACTGGCAAGTTGCTAAGAGAGTAGATCCTAAAATTTCTCATCATAAGGAAAAGACCTTTTTTCAAGGTGTGTGGGTATGTATATGAGATGATGATGATGCTAAGTGGCCTTACTGTAATGATCATTTCACAATATGTGTAAGTCAAGCCATTAGGCCGTACATCTTAAACTTATACTGTATGTCGATGACATTTCAATAAAATTGAAAAAATAGACTTAATAAAAATATAAAATCCTAAAAAAAAGCAAACAAAAATATTCTTCCTTAAAATCCTTGAAATCTGGCAGTTATTGAGCTCTAAATCTTGGCTTTTTCCCCTCATATATAGTCCTTTATGAGAAGATTGACTATCAGTAGTTCCCATTCATTTATACAGAACCCTGCTTCTGATAAAGTCAGCCCTGTTTCAGTTAAATAGAACTATTTAACTTTAAAAAACAACCTAACTCAGACACTGATTTTTTTTCTTTGTGGTTTTTTTTATTTAAATTCAATTAGCCAACATATAGTACATCATTAGTTTTAGATTCAGAGTTCAATAATTCATCAGTTGCATATTAACACCCAGTCCTCATCACATCCCGGACCCTCCTTAATGCCCATCACCGCCGCTACCCCAACCCCTCACCAACCTCCCCTCCAGCAACCCTCAGTTTGTTTCCTATAATTAAGAGTCTCTCATGGTTTGTCTCCCTCTCTGATTTCTTCCCATTCAATTTTCCCTCCCTTCCCCTATGATCCTCCGCCCTGTTTCTTATATTCCACATATGAGTGAAACCATATGATAACTGTCAACATTCTCTTTCATTCATAAACATGAACAGACCCCTGAAGGATCAATAGACTTTGGACAAAAACAAATAGAATGAAAAATAAGGTCCCAAATAAGCAAATAACCCCAAAACCTCAAAGTGATACTGAAAGAAAGAAAGGAAGAAAGAGAAAGACAGAAAGCAAGAAAGGGAACTTAATTTTTTTTAAACTAGCATTCTTTAGAAAACAAAACACAGCTTCTTGAAAACGAAGCAATCGAAGAATTAATTAAAAAACCTAAAAATACAATTCCACAATTAAATATTCAATATTGGAGTTGAAAAATAGAATGAATGAAGCTAAAGTCCAAATTAGTAATCTGGAAGAAAATGTTGAGGAATCATCCCAGATCCAAAGAAACATAAAATACAAGAAAAATTTCTCCCATATTCGCCCAGTGAAATTTCAATAAAAAGAGATGAGCATTAGAAATTGTACAGGTGAAGGGTGCCTGGGTGGCTCAGTCAGTTAAGCATCCAACTCTTGGTTTCGGCTCAGGTCATGATTCTCCTGCGTTTTGAGATCGAGCCCTCCATTGGGCTCAGTGGTCACAGGGGAGACTCCTTGAAGATTCTCTCCCTCTACCCCTTCCCCAACTTGTTTGCATGCACATGCATGCGCTCTCTCTCTCTCTCTCTCTCTCTCAAATAAATAAATAAATCTTAAAAAAAAAAGAAATTCTATAGGTGAGAAATTTGAGGCTTAGAGAAGTTAACTGATTTAATTCTCTAGTAGTTCACAAATAGAATTGGATATATTCCAGATGTGTCCCAGTCATAAGCCCAAGGTTAAAATTCAATCAGTACATGTCCTTGTGGCCCCAGTGCTTGTTTATAGCTGGCACCCACTCTTATTGGTTCATGTGGGTGCCAGTCTGGTCAATATTAGTGGTTTACAGCTCCACTCTTCATGGTCTTAGTGGTCCCATACTGGTTGTTTATGGCTGCTGTCTACTCTCACTAGTCAACGCAAGTGCTAGTCTAGTCTATACCCATTACAGTTGGTTTCTGCTTGGGTGTTGAATGAATTAATGAATATTTGAATATCATTCCTGCCTAAGCCCATACTCTTCCAATGATGCCCATATAATTTCATGGTACAATCAAAGAAAGGGGGATGGATTAAATAGGGGATGGAGATTAAGGAGTGCACTAGCTGTGAAAAGCACTGGGTGTTGCATGGAAGTGTTGAATCACTGTATTGTACACCTGAAACTAATATTACACTGCATGTTAGCTAATTGGAATTTAAATAAAAAGTTAAAGGAGGGGCAAACATTAAAATTTTTGTGGACCGGGGGCACCTGAGTGGCTCAGTCGGTTAAGTGTCTGCCTTCGGCTCAGGTCATGATCCCAGGATGCTAGGATCAAGTCCCACATCGGGCTCCTTGCTCTGCAGGGAACCCGCTTCTCCCTCTCCCACTCCCCCTGCCTGTGTTCCCTCTCTCGCTGTCTCTCTCTCTCAAATAAATAAATAAAATCTTTAAAAAAAAAAAAAATTTGTGTGGACCGCAAATTTGAAGCTGGGAGAAAGAAAGAAAGGTGGTCTCTGTCATATCAACCTTTAAGCTATGAGAAATTTCACGAACACATGCTTCCCTCTCTTCTTCCTTTCTCCTTACACACCAAGAAATGAACAACCATGCTTCAAATCTATTTACTCTCCTTCTTGTCCAGGTGGTCCAGACAAAGGGTAGATTTATCTGGTGAGCCCTGTCCTAGAAGACCTCCACAGGCAGTCATCCCAAACGGGGATGTTTAATCTAAGGGGTTTAGCAGAAAACAGGAACCAAGATACGCAGGCCAAATTGGTTGAGTAGAGAAAACAAACAGGAAGTGACTTAATGAAAGACACGGCCTGTGCTGTGTATTTCATCTACCTAAAGCAGGTAGATGAAATGTGCCTCTAGCTCAGGTGTGTGTATATTAGATCAGTTTTTAAAAGGGACTAGAGAAGAAATAGCCTGAATAGAAATCACCAGAAATGGGACCTAAAACCAAATAATTCAGCTGCCTTGCTTACTTTCCCACTTTTTAAATGCAAAAATAACTCCAAATTTCTTAGCTATAGGATTCCATCTTTGACATCCAAAGGCAAACAGAAGGCCAAAGTTTGAGGCCAGCCCTAATTTCTGCCAACACAAAGCCAAAGTCAAAGTTAAATCAAAATCCAAACACTATATTGGTATCCAGTGAAGCATCAAAGGTTGATAATGGCATTCATAAAACTGAGGCCTTTGCCTCCCTAAGAACCACAAACTCAGATCCCACCAGGAAGTGTTAATGGAGTAGTTTAGACTTTGCTTAGGATTTGTGGGATTTTGCAGAGCATGTTCACCCCTTAAGAGCCTTCCCTGAAATCACTGGGAGTTCTAAGCTCATAAGAGCTGTAGAATTGGGTCCTAAATGTCACTTTCATAGCTCCTCCGTGGCCAACCGAGGAAGTAAACAAAATGCTACTGAGCTACCTGCTGCTTTCTGTTTCTCATGCCCTCCAGCCAAAACCAGAGGCAGAGGTGGCTTCACAAAGGGTTAAAACTCATGAGAATTGTTTTTGTAATTTAAAATATTGTAAAGACTCACTTCTGTACAAGCGATGATTATCTGCATTTTTTTCCCTGCCTCTTCATCTAACAAATACATTTTACAGGTTTTACAACGTTCTTTACAACTCACCTAAAACACATAATTTTCCTCCTGCTTACATCACTTGTTTATTATTTATTTATTAGATTTATATTGGGCTTTCCTCCAAAAGGCTCAAAGCACCACACAGCCAACTCTTATCTAATAAACATTTCATTAAACTCTCCTTAAAAACCATAAACAGGGAAGTAGCCAGAGTGGAGGCAGAATGAACAAGGACAGAAAGAAGGAGGAATCACGGGGTCTGGTGAAATAGGCAACCAAGCAATCAATATATTAGCAGGCCCAGTGATGGGAAAGTCCTGTCCCGCCCCTTTCCATCAGCCCCACCCGCAGAGACCCTAAGAGAGCCTTCTATTCCAAGTAACAGAGCCAAAATATCTCCATTTCTGTGTAGGGGTGAGGCATAGGTACGCAGGGCGGTGGGGAGGTGGGGGACTATGCTAGTTATCTATCAGGGCTCTCAAGAGGATATGTGAAAACAAAGATACCTACACGGACAATTGTGATCTGAAAACCAGTGGAAAGATATACATGGTAATGCTTTATAACAAATCTCCAAAACGTTAGGGTTTTTTGTTTTTTGTTTTTTGTTTTTGCAAATACAATTCATGTTTAGTCCTCAGTTCTGCTGAGTGTATGCAACTTGCGGTGGTTCTGTAGACTTTCAGGACCAGGACAAACTAAAAGTTCAAAGATTCTCAAAATCAAAAAGTGACAGGGCGACCTCAGCTTTTAAATCCCAGGCCACACTGATTTGACAAAGCCATAGACATCCTGTGTACGTGATCTGCACACAGTGGAAGGGTAGCTAAATGGTAACTCTCCCAGCAGCTGCTGGTAGAACCAGTCCAGAAGGAGCAAAGAGGGAATATATTCTAACATGCAGAACAAAGAAGAAATGACCATTCCCACTACGTGCTGCAGACAATGTAACTCTCTTGTCAGTAACACAGTAGAAGAGAATACAGCCGGGAGAAAGAACCACCATAATAGTATTATTGGTGCCCTTATTATGTGCCAGACACTCTCCTGCTCTGGTTACACATGCTAACCTCTGTCATCCCCAGAACAAACCTACAAAGCGGGCACGATCATTTCCCTAATCTTGCAGATAAGGACACTGAGGCTTAAGTTATTTGCCCAAGGTCACTCAGTTAGTAAGTGCGTGACCCAGGATTCATTCCCAGCTCAAAAGTATAGGTAAGCGCTCTTAGGTGGAAAACAGCAAACATAAAAAAATTCTGTGAGTCAACAAAGAGAAAAGGCATGTTGGATCAGGCCTCCCCACTTCAAAGCTGCTGATAGTTAACTGCACAATAGCAGGTCAGAGGCCACAAATAAAATTCTTAAAATAAGGCTGCAGCAAGCCCTGTGCAAAAGAGCATGAAACAAACTGACAGAAGAAGTATGGCAACCCGGAGACCCCATGAAGACAGGAGCTCAGAATGGACCAGTAAGGTTATCCCTGAGTCCTGAGTGAACAGGACCTGGAAACTGGTACCTGAAATCCACAGTATTGTCTTATATAACTGATTGCAGATTTATGCCAAGTTAACTGCTGAGTTCTATAGAGTCATCCTCAGAAATCCTTTTGTGACCCCCCCAATACAAAGACCATGCACTGAGCACCTGTTAAGCACCAAGCATTTGATACCCATCATCTTATTTAAGCCTCCCAGCAACTACAATGTAGATACCATAATTATCCCCATTTTGCAGATAAGGAGGCACAGAGAGGTTGAGTAACTTGCCCAAAGTCACATAGAACTAGTGAAAAGTTTGTTTAGATGGACCCCAAGTCTAGGGAGTCAAATGGCTTGTTCTGGACCCCAGAACAGTGAGAAAATAAACCTCCCAGTTTATGATGATTTGCAACAGGAGCTCTAGGAAACAACTGTGAGAGACTCTCTCAGCTTTGTTTAAGCCAGGGTTTCTCACATTTATTTGAGCAAATAAATATTGTTCCCATGATAGGCATGAACAGCCCTTAATTCCTTTAGTGGAAGAGATATATGTTTTGGGAAAGCTAGCCAAAATCTTCCTATTTCACAGATGAAGAAGCTGAGACTCGGGAAAGATGATGGACTCACATGCTCATGCTCGTGCATAGTGGGAGGGAGACCAGCAGACCTCCAACCCCATTCAGGGCATTCTCTCCCAACTTGTGGTTGTTCCTTGTACTTCTCAGCTGCCCGGCAGATGGGGCAGCACATGAGATTAGGCTCTGCTTTGTGGCCACCAGAGGTAGAACAGGACACCTCTCCCACGGGATGAACATCCTCCAATCAAGTCTCCTGGATTTTTGAAGAAATTTACCCCGTATTTTTCCAGCCAATTGGGGAAATTATCTTTTGTGTTGGGGGAATTGGGGCAAATATGCTCAAGAAACCAATGACAAAAGCAGCTAGTCCAATGTAAACTGATGTCTCAGATGAACTTGAGCTGACTGACATTATACGTGCAGCTTGGTGGTCGACCCCTCACTACCACCACCCTTGCGTAAGGAAAGGGACAAGGGAAGGTGAGCCTCTTCTGTGTGGAAAGTGACAGTTTCGCTGGTGCAGTGACGGGCTCATTTAACCCTTTCCTTCTTTTCCCTTTGCCCCCTCACCCTCGCCCTCGCCCCTAGGCATACAGAACCCCAAGAAGTACTTTCCACCCCAGCCTTCACCAAGGGGAAGGGGCTTCTCCTACCTTCCACTTGGTAAACTGCAGTGGATGCCCCCCAGCCGAATCCTGCCGGGAAAGCCATGCTTTCAGAAGACGGCCAGCTAGAACACGCAGCCAAACGGGGGCTGCGTGCCCTTCAGTTAGCGGAGTCCAAGAAATTGTGCAAACAGTCAGTGGACTCACCCTGACCAAAGTCTGGAATACAAATGTGTACGCAAACGAGAAGGGAGCCAGACTAAATGATCGCACTTGACTGGCCGTGGCCTTGATACAAATCCAAGACACTTGGTAAAGGCAAGCATGTCCACTTTCTTCTCGGGGCCCTCCCTGATTCTTAACAGAGCTGAACCAGCCTGGATGCTTCGGCGGGGCACCCATTCACCTAATCTTATCCATTTTAATAAAATACATGGACGTTGTCCTTAAAAGTCACATAATCCTGCTCGAATTTTCCCTTAACCAGTTCCTCCCAATTCCTAATCCCCACTCCTTGGAGGTAACCACTTGCAAATGTTTCTTCTGGAATTTTCTCCCATGTTATTTAAATAATAACCTGAGATTACTGCTTCTTGATTTGTTTTCAATTTTAAATAATAACTACTGAATTCTGGATACAGAGGTAGAAGATCTAACTCAGTCTCTCTGTCTCCCTCCCTCCTGCTCTCTCTCCTCCTCCCCCAACAGGATGAGATTCCCTTTTTTGTTTAAATAAATACTCAATATTTATACTACTATGATTATATATGGTTCAACGCTGAGCCGTGTAATAATAGACCATGCTTACATGCAACCTTTTATTTTCTCTGGGGTTAATCAACTGTGTGGTTTTTATATTGGATTTTCTGTATACCTATCACTAATTCATCCCCAAACACTCTGATAGAACTATAACTCCCAGATGTTCGAACACTTCTGTTTCCCTGCTCATTCTGCACTCTTTGTATTTTAGGCCAGCCCAGAGTCACATAATCTGCACCCTCCATCACCTCTCCTTTGTGCTTTCTTCCCCTTTGTCTCTAGCCCTTTTAGAGAAGCAAATCCTTGAATAACTTTCTGATAAAGGGGGCATGAGAAGTAACTTTTTGGAAACTCTGTGGTTCTGGAATTGTCTTTATTCTAATGTCGCACTTGATACGCAGTTTGACTACTATGGGATTCTATGATGGAAGTAATTTTCACTCAGAATTTTGAACGCATTGGTTCATGGCCTTCTGGCTTCCGGTGTGGCTATCGAGAAGTTTGATGACAATTCAAGTCCTAATCTTTTATATATAACCTGTTCTGTGCCCCAGACCACTTTCCCTGTTTCCCAAGATTCTATTTCTGAAATTTCACAGCCCATGTGCCTTGATGGGGGACTTTTCCTCCACTGTGTCAGGCACTCAGCATATGCACCATAGTAATGCAGAATGTTGGCAATAGGGGAAACCGGGTGAGGGGTACACGGGAATGCTCTGTACTATCTTTGCAACTTTTCTGCGCATCTAAAGTTGATCCTGAAACTAATATAACACTGTATGTTAACTAAAATTAAAGTAAAAACTTAAAAAAAATTTAAAGGCAAAATTAAAAGTTCATTTTTTTCTTAAATTCCTGTGGAGAGAGGAGTTCGGCAAAATCACAGTGCAGAAAGTTACTGATTCAGTCCCCTTAAAACAGTGTTTAAATCATCCTACACTGTGTCATAACAGGAACACAAGATTGGAATGGGTTATAACCAGATGGGAATCCTACCCTATCCAGTTATTCAAACCGTAAGAAGAAAGAAGAGGTTAAATATAGGAAGAAATGAGAGAAGACATTTAAAATATTTAAAGGTACATGTTTAGTGAAATACACATAAAAAATACAGGGCATACTATTCAAATGAGTCCCGATAGTCATTCAGTTCTGAGGCAATCATCATAAATTGAATGAAAAAAATAAATATTAAAATATTTACATTATGAAACACTAGATGGCAGTATTGCAATTATTTTAGGTTTACAGTTGCTGTATGAAGTGTTACTAACATTTAGTTACCCCAACAATGACCACCTACCCCTGCAACCCCTAGTTAGTTGCTACTGCCCTTCTAAGGATTTTTCTCCAGAAAGAACAATCCACCTTCTCAGCACTCCACAGCCTCTGAGGTTACTTGACCACAAATGGCGGAATTTAATTTTTCTCAACCTCTGATCTAATTCTCTTCGATAGCATTCTGAAGTAATGTGGTGTCGGGATCTCTTTACACCCTTAAAAATAATTGAGGCCCCTAAAGAACTTTTTAAAATGTGGATTATATTTATCAATACTTACTGTTTTGGAAATTAAAACTGAGACTTAAAAAAATTACTGATGACTTCATTTAACATAGCAATAAAAAGCGGGGAACATAAATAACATATTTTGTGAAAAATAATCATATAATCCAAAATAAAAAATATTTAGTGGGAAGAGTGTTTTACATTTTTGCAAATTCCTTTATGCCTGGTTTAAAGAAAACAGCTGGATGTTCATATCTGCTTCTTATTCTATTTGTTGCCTCTGTAAAACACCACTGTACATTCGTAGAGACAAGAATAAAAAAGGAAAATCATGTCCTTGTATTTATGAAAATAGTTTTGACCTTCTGTACCTCCAAAAGAGTCTCAAGGACCTCAGGGGTCCATGGACCACACTTTAAGAACCTTTAAGAACCGTAGCTTTCCTGGTACTCTCTTCCTTCCTCTCTTCTAGTACCTTGCTTTGCTACCCACAATCCCTCTGTATTCTTCTGCCTTTAGAGAGAGCTCACTCTACTAACATTCCCTGCACTGAAGTCCTAATGGATATAAGACATATAAATATGTAGCCACAATCTTGAGTAAGAAAGAATTCTTATTTATTTTCTTTATGCAAAAAGGATTCTGATTTTATAGACCTATCTAGCAAAACTGGCTGATAATTTAATTTGTCATAATGTAGGTCCCCTCCACTCCATTGGGCCATTCAAGAAAATTTAGATAATATGAAGATCAAATTTTAAAGATGCTTAGTATCTCCATTCTCCCATCTCTCAGTCTTGGCCCATCTTGGTTAGTGCCGAGATGTCCACTATCCAAGCCTGCCATGGGTCCTTCAGGTCCACCTACTCTCTGCTCTTGAAGCACAGAAACCCCTCTCTATGGATGTAAATCTGAGACCTTAGGTTCAATTCCCTCCTCAAAACCAGAGTAATTCCTTTGAGATCCTGCCACCTTCCCAAGGAACTCCAAACCCTGCTATTCATGAGAGCCACCAACCTCTGTCCCACCTTCCAGCTGGAGGGAAATGAGTTACTTGCATTACAGTTCCTCGCCTAATGGCTACCATAATGTATGCTCTCGCTAAAAGTCCTAGGAGTGCCAAGAGACTATATCCAGTGACCTCGGACGTAAAAATACATCTTACAGAAACTCTTCTCTTTGTTAATTGCAAAACAAGCTGTTCTTCAATAAGGATTCAGCTCACTAGTTACGACCCTCTCAATTTAAAATGCTGAAATTCAAAAACCCTGGCTTTCAAAATGTTCCTGTGTACCTGTGTCAGGAGAAAAGCAACATTCTAAATAAGCATTTTTCTGTCTGCAACAAAGACTCCTATGCATTAGCCAAATCCTTTTCCATCTGGACACACAATCAGACCACATTTGTCAGCTCCCTTACAGTTAAATGAGGCCATAGGACTGTGTCTTGACCAGTGGAATGTGGGCAGAAATAATGTGCACCACTTCCAGGCCAGGTTACTGAGATATGCCCACACAATCATTTGTGTTTCATCCACATGCCATCATTCGACATAGGCTCCACTGGAAAATTCTGAGGCCCTAGGGACTCCTAAGATGGGAGGAGCCTGGTTCCCGTATCACCACATGGAGCAGGGCCCATACAGACTCCATTAGCAACGCGCTTCAGACTGTGGTACGAATGAGAAATAAATGTTTACTTTGCTAAGCCACTGAGATTGGGGAGTTGCTGATAAACGCACTTTCTGAATAATGACTATGTTTTAAAAAGGCCAAGGAAAAAGCCTAATTACTTCAAAGTGTTTTGTTGTTTTTTTTTTTTTTTTCCTTCTTGCAGGGAGACTCTTTGGTGGTATCACATCACTGGAGGAAAAAAGCAGTGACAGAGAGAGTGAGGGCTGGGGCTGGTATGAGGCACTAAAGGGCAAATCTACCCCAGGTTGTTTGTGCAATGGATTATTCATCTTAACTTTCTGCATCTGTCAAGGAAGATCTAGTCAAAACTTAACCTGAAGAGTCACATTTTACAAGAGTGTTTCCCAAACAGACCCCTTGATTCCTGAGAGTCATCAAGCTATTTTTAATATTTCAATGATTCTAAATGCAATTGTACATTTACTTCCTATCAAGTCTCCCAGTCTTTCTAAAAGTTCAGTTTTATTACTTTAGGTTGGAATTATATGAACTCATTGTGGTAATACGAGTTTCTCATGCATGAAAATGCAAAAATGAATTCATTATAACAATGCTCTCAGTTTCTTAGTAGATAGAATCTGTCAAACATGAGGTCCAGAAAGCAAATCTGTTATAAAAGGAATCTTTGTGAAATTCCTGACAACCATGAAGTGTGAACACACGTGTGTGGGAGACGGGGTAAGGGCATTTATTAATCTGGACCACCCAGGATTCAATCAACTCTCAGGCTTCTGCTGGTAACAGAATTTGATTTTCCTTTGACTACCCGTTTTCCTCTATGCAGCCCACATTCTTCTGGAAGAGCTAACACTGCACCCCACCCACTAATCTACCAGCTCTAGGGATTACTTTTAGGCCATCCTCACATCTCTCGTCGGCTAAGGGATTGGATTAAAGGTGGGCTTGAAACCCAAACAATAAGACGTGAGAAAATGTACTTTTAGGGGTTCTGAGAAGGAAGCTGTTTCACTCTTCCATAGATGTTACCTGAACAGACATCCTTTTCCTGCTACAAATGAATATGGAAGTTTTGGGCAACCGTTTCAAAAATATAAAGAGGATGACCTTTTGGATATGGAAGAAAGATGGGAGGAACTGTACCTTTGAGAACCAATAAATTGCCTTTATGGTTTAGGCCTATTTGGGTTGGGTTCCCTATTACTTGCAACCAAAAGATTCATGTACGGTAACATATATATTTGGGGTGTGTGCGCACGCCTGTATCTATCTCTGCATATACCTACATATAGATGCATGTGTGTATATGTGTGTAATATTTATGTGCATGTGTTTATCTATGTTTATCCATGCATGTGGTTTGACGTAGACATAGAGGTATGTAAGTGAGTACAAACATATACACATGGGAAGTACATGTGTGTACATACACATGATTCATATGTGTGTCTGCATATCATAAATCCCCTCCAAATAAAGGAACTTTCCTGGATACATTTTCTAGCTGTCTTGAATGTTGGCTCATATCACCAGCCGGGAAATGAAGATACATGTGAGATAATTAATGGCACGCCGAAGTGGGATTCAATTACACTATTTGCATTTATTCATTGAAGGCCACATACCCCATAAGATTTAGCATGAATGCAATGTAAAACAACAGCAGTGCATCAACCAACATTTCAAAAAGTCCTACTGTTATATAATTAGGATTACTGTTGAGTAATTTCCAAAACAAACAAAAAGATGCTTTGTCCTTTACGGTGTTGACAGGCTGGTACTAACGATGGCATACAAGTAATCACAAAAACCACTCAATACCACTCAAAGTTCAATCTTTGAGCTTCTTTAGAAGCTCTAAGAATAAAAGGCAGTCAGAAGAGGCAGAGAGAACCCTTGGAATACCTTTTGGGAGCCTTCCAGCAAATACCCACAGCTATAGTATCAGATTCTAGTCGTGGCATATTTCAGGACATTATTCATAGTGCAGCTATGATTCCAGCTACCTCATTGACAAGTCAGATTCACCAGAATTATTATTCCACAAACTCAGATTTAGCCACTCAGATCATCCTTCTAAAAATTCCTCCACCAATGCAATCTAAACTCCATTTATATACCTTCGGATCGTTTGGAGAAGTGTTAAACTGAGCTGGAATTAAGGTACAGCAAGTGAGGTGCCTAGGACCACAGTTGAGTGAGGTACTTACTCTCTGTCCTGGCCCTCGTGTTAAATACCAGAAATAGAACAGTCAGGTTCAAGGGCCTTTCTACAGACCACGAACTGGTTTTCCTTCTGAACTGTTTGTCCACAGGTGCACCGTGTGGCTTGGGACTCAACTGTCGCTAATGCATCCAAGGCCCCTGAGCATTTGTACATTTGAAAGTATCTTTGATTGTTCATCTTGCTTCAGGGAGGGGTTGGGTTAAGAACTTCCAAAGCATTTTCTTCCCATAGTGAATAAAGCAAAGCACCAGAGGCCCACAATCTGAAAAGGAAGCGTACACGAGTGGAATCAAGCCCAATAAAATGTAAAACCGGAGGGAAAAGGAACAATTTCAGTGATCATAAAATGACTTTCGATGAATTGTATTGAAGAGCAAGCACCGCCTTCTGTATACCATGCGGTGGCCTAGGAGAACCTGCCCAGACCTTTGTCTCTTGGGTCCTTACTCAAAGACCAGCACCTAGCCTGGATACCATTCTGAACCCTCTGTTGTTCTCCTCCTCCTTCCTGCCACGTGCAGCCCACCTCCAAATATCATTGACTCCAACTCCTTGACACGTCTTACATATGTCTCTTCACTTCATCCCTGTGGCCTCTTTATTCAACGTCCAAAGAAATCCTCTCAAGGCTATGAAGTTCCAAACTGTACTAACTCCCAACATCCAGTTTTGTTCCCATCTGACAGATTCTACCGCAGTCTGAGTCATCTTTCTAAGACACAAATGGTTCAACTGGCTTCTTGCCCCTGAAGTTCAAACTTCTTGACCTGCACAAAGATCTGGTTCCTGCCTCCCTTCCATTTGCGTCCACACCAGTGTTCCCCTCATAAGCCCTTCTGACTTTTTTCAGCTTTTCAAATCTACCATGCCCCATCTCTTTCTCAACACTAGTTCTTAACAAACACTGCTTCCTCTACCTCGAACATTTTTCTCCCTTTATCTGGGCTAACTCTCACTTCTCTGCCATTGACCAGCTTAAGGTTACTTTTTTAAGGACCTAGTCCCCAGAACCCATTAGGTCCCACCGCCCCATGCTCCCATCGGATCCTGTGGACCCCTTACCACACGCTCATGGCATTTTATTTTAAAGTGTGTTTAGTTGTCTGACTTCCTGCTCAGTTTATAACTTTTCAAGAGTAGAGATTACCTTACTCAGGTAAGCTAAGAATGACAGGCTCATTTGGCATATTTTTCCCTAAATTCATTGATTCATTCATCAGATGGATAATGAGCATTTACCAGGACTAACGCACCATACTAAACCCTCAGAAGAAAGGGGCGAACCAATCCAACCAACACAGAGTCAGGGTTTGAATCATCTTCCAATCTACTAATTAAAGTTGCTCAACTTTGTTTTAATAGTAGCACCCCATTTTTACCCCAAGCTACTCAAGGAAGAATCAAAGAACAAGTAGAGAGTTACCAATAGTTTTGCTAAGTGTATTATTGCTACTTCTCCGCGCAACAACCTTACAGATTCAGAGTAGAGAAAGGGGACAGGTAGGGAGGACGGAGAGTGTACCAAAAACTACAGGATGCTGTTGTACCTATGAGGTCGTCGATGGAGAAAGGAACCCTCTGGGACCACTGCCTGAAGTGGATTTAGGATTTAGGTCCAAGGAAGCAGACAATAAGGATGCTCCTCAGAGCACTCCACTAGAAAAGCTATCCATGAAGCTTCTCGGTCTTAGGGTGGCTGGCATAAGAAATCCATCTGCCCAGTCTGATATGCTGATGGTATGGGGCATCTCTCAGCCTCTGCACCTAGCCAGGGAGCTCCTCCTCCCTGAGCAGGACTGTATTGTACTCATTATTTGGGAATCCCTGCATTGAACAATACTGCGTGGCACAACACCAGCCCTCAACTTCTGTTTTGGTTCATAACACTTAGAGCTAAAATTATAGTCTGCTCATTTTCAATAATTTAAAAAGATTATTCTCATTTCATGTGTGCATTTTATGTGGTTGTATTCTAATCATTTCTTGCATTGTAATCTTTATATATAACGATCAAAATGTATAAAACATGAGCAATACATTGATATTATTCCTGAAATCAAGGGGAGGTCATTAAAATATGCCAAGACAGTTCAAGTCAGCAAGAAGCTTGTGACAAATGAGAATTTTTCATGAAAACCCCTTCTTATAACATTCAGCTCATGTAATTATAGAGTTTCATTCAAAAGACAGACATTATACATACAAACAAAAACCCACAAAAATTGAATTACAATTGTCATAAAAACAGAAGTTCTAGCTTCTGATAATGGCAGAGTAGCTTGTATCTGAATTATCCGGTTACCAGCTTCAACTGTGAACTCTAAATATAACACCAAAGACAACTGAAGATAATGCAAAAGTGGATAGATACTGTGGAAGATTCAAACCATGAAAGAAGGGAAGTGAACCAGAGTGTGACCCATTTTTAAAGGTTTTTACCATGAGGACACCCCTCACAGAACTCAAGCAGAACTCCCCTGTCCTCTGGCCAGAAGGAAGACAGAGAAAGAAGTCCAACAGAGGAGAGGGGGCTAGAAAGCGAGGGGGGAAATCCAAAAACAGAGGAAGCCAAAACTTAATAAAATTGCTGTGTTTTCATTATACATATTTCTAGTTACCTTTTACTTATGACACATGATAATAGTTTTCCATATACCACCATGATATAAATACATTTATAAATCCATTTTTGGCTTTAAAAAAAAAGGTAAGTCAGTGTAAAGTAAGTAGTAATTCAATATTACAAAGTGACAGCAAAAATTTTAAAGGCAGTACCCAATGTTTGAAACCGGGGGAAGGTCTGTCTTAGACCATTATTTTCCATTTTAAACCCACGCACATGTGATCATTCCCCCCTCTGTCTTATGTGCACTCTAACAGTAAGGAAGACATTGATTAGCTTTGCCTTCACCATTTTTAATGGGAAGGAAATTGGAATATGGAGTATTTTTCAACTATAGGTGACACCTCTTTTCTAGAATAGTTTGGAAGAGGCCTATGGGCTTGGGTGTCAACGAACCGGCCCCATGAGAGGCACAGCTTGGCTGTTTCTTAGATATATAAGCTTGGATGCATTTCTTTTTTTATTATTTCTTTTTTTTTAATTTTTAAGTAATCTCTATACCCAATGTGGGACTCAAACCCACAACTCTGGGATGAAGAGTCGCACGCTCCAATGACTGAGCCAGCCAAACACCACTTTGAATGCATTTCTTGACCTCTCCAAACAACAGTTTTCCTGCAAGGGAAGGGTCATCATCATTCTTAGTTCGTGGGCTTGTTGTGCAGATCACATGAGATGTTATATGCGAAGCCCTGTGGAAAGTGCCAGGCCCACAACTGATCCACTTCATCAAAAACAGTCATGGGTAAAACATTGCTCCTTGTTCAAACTGGGGTCACTCACTTCCATATTCTAAGCAATATTTGCTATACTTGCTAGAATTAAATTTCAGTCTGATAAACAGTTCAAGAAGTTCTTTATGTAGTTTTGTCATGAGGTTGGCCTTATATTTTCTTAAGAGGCAACCAGAAAGTATAAAATGAGCAAAGAAATATAGGGAATATTGAGGATGAGACCTGGCCCCTTCTACTTTAGTGCATTTGGATATGACTTTTGTTAGGACAAAATATCAGCCCGTGGGGCACCTGGGTGGCTCAGTCATTAATTGTCTGCCATCGGCTCAGGTCATGGTCCCAGGGTCCTGGGATCAAGCCCCATGTTGGGCTCCCTGCTCAGCGGGAAGACTGCTTCTCCCTCTCCCACTCCCCCTGCTTGTGTTCCCTCTCTTGCTGTCTCTGTCAAATAAATAAATAAAATCTTTAAGATAAATATATACATATTTATTTATATATATATATTTATGCATTTATATATAAATATATAAAATATATTTTATATATTTAAATATATATAAATAAAAATAAAAA